>NC_136495.1:44929688-45299688 GCF_053919585.1 Euprymna scolopes | reverse complement strand
ATATATGCATATATATATACATATATATATATATATATATATATATATATATATATATATATATATATATATATATATATATATATATATATACGATTGTATGTTGTATTCCTTCATTTAGCACAAAAATTTTGTAAATGTTAATTTGCAGAATTTTAATTTTTTCTTTTTTCTTCCTTTGAAGATTGTAATGCCGGGTATGGGGCAGCCAAACCAGCTGCCAACATTGCCCCGCTTTTTTATTGAAACCAACCGAGAGCTCTTTTTAGTATCCTCGCTGTTCCCTTAAGTGCAATTGTCTGAATCTCTTTTGCACTTGGTTCACCAGGAATATTAGTTAGGTAGGACTTTTTAATATATGTGCGTATACGTGTGTGTGTTTATATATATATATATATATATATATATATATATATATATATATATATATATATATGCGTGTGTTAATATATATATATGTATGTGTGTGTGTTAATATATATGTATATGTATGTATGTGTGTGTTAATATATATATTATAATAAATGTTAATATATATATGTGTGTGTGTATGTGTGTGTTAATATATATGTGTGTGTGTGTGTGTGTTAATATATATGTGTATGCGTGTGTTAATATATATTTGTGTGTATGTGTGTGTGGGTTAATATATATGTGTGTGCGTGTTTGTGTTAATATATATATATATGTTAATATATATATGTGTGTGTGTGTATGTGTGCGTGTGTGTGCTCATAATGGTTGTATAACTGAAACCCCTATGTATATTAAAGAGTCCCCGATGAATGAACAGTGCGTGTTTATTATGTTTATTCATAAAAATATATTTAGCTACATCCTATTAGCCCTCTCCCATTTAAGGCAGTTCGTTGCTGCTCTTTTTCTTTTTCTTTTTTTTTCTCTTTAGTAAAAGCTAGATTTTTTTTTTAATATAAACAGAAAGTTCTTGGACTAAGGTCTAGTAAACAATATCTTTTCAGTAGGCTGATGATGTTGGATCTCTGAATTTATGTACATATGTATCCAATAATGTTTGTCTATATAAAAATATTTATTATACATATAGATATAGTCATCGACAGACAGACTGTTTCGCTGTGTCACAGCTCTTCGATGCGGCTAGACTAGCACCCATCACGAACTAGGGATAGAAGCTACAACCATCTAATTGAGAATTGACTATGCTACCCTCTGACCCATATAATTCAGGTAAAGATTATTCAAAGATTAAAAAAGCAGTGAATTTAACGAGATTTATGTAATAGTGCTCAATAATAAAGAGCAAGGTTTACTTTTATTTATATTCAAATAAACATTATTTTAATGACGCAACACAATTAAATTCATGTTTCTGCCCAAGCTGGGCGAGTTACGTGTTTAGACTACGAAAAAGAACATCTTTTTCGTAGTCTAAACAAGTGACTTTCTCAACTTTCAATGTTTTGTGCGTTTTAGTTTTTCGTCTTCATTTGAGAACATAACTTTGTTAAATAAAGACAACAAAAAAAAATTTTTCTCACATCTGACGAGAGTCGGTTGGTTACTGTTATAACATTATTTCAATAATCTATATTTATAATATACATAAAAGTATATATATATATATATATATATATATATATATATATATATATATATATATATATATATATATATATATATATATATATATATATTAGGTTGTCCGGAAAATAATGGCCAATTTTAGAGAAAAAGGATTTATTAATCAAATAGGTGACACTAGACATTGAAATTAGTCAAAGTATGATCCTTGAACAGCCATACATTTTTGCAATCTATCAACTAGATAATTTATGCCTCGTTGATAAAAATTCTTTGGCTTAGATGCTAAGAAATCTTTGAAAAAAGATTCAACCTCTGCATTAGATCTGAAAGTTTTGTTGCTTAAAAAAGCGGCTAAATGCTTGAAAAAATGGTAGTCCGTGGGTGCAAGATCTGGAGAATAAGGAGGATGTGGTTAAGTTTCGTATCCCAAGTCTGTGAGTTTCTGCAGTGTTATTCTCGCAACATGAGGTCGCTCATTATCGTGGAGCAGGATTGGACCACGCCAATTCACTAATGCAGGTCTCAATTTTAGTAAATGATGATGCATTTCTTCGAGTTGATTGCAGTAAACCTCTTTTACAGTCTTTGGTATTGCATTTTATCCTTCCACGAAGCCATCTCTTACTAACTTGTATACGTTACTCTTTTTTTTTTCCTTTTTTTTTCTTTTTTTTTTTTTTTGTTCGTTTAGTCAACTCTTTTCGTTTCTACTTTCGCATCTCAATGGAAATGGGAGATAGTTAAATCAATAGTTCCGTACTACGTCCGTTTCTGAAATAATAAAAGAAGAGCATCATTCCAGATAAAGGTGTTAACTCGACCTTTTTCAACCAGTCGTTTGAAATAATTCACTTCGCGATCCTGTGTGAGATACCAATTTCTAATAAATATAGCAACGTAACAACTGAAAGAGTCTAATAGATCGAGAAGCAAGTCTACTAACACGACATTCCGCTCAGCTTCATCCTTCCCTGCTTTTTGAGGCAGAGGAAGCGAATGTTTATTAAACTCACGCATATAGAAAGTCACACATTTACACATTTGCAAAGGTCGGATACTCACTATATCTCCTGAATTCACACACGCATATTCACACGGAGAGAACTTGGATACCTACGGGAAGAACCTGAATGCCTACTGGAGAAAATTTGAATGTCTATTGGAAAGAACTGAATGCCTACTGGAGAAAACCTACTAGACACTGAGTGTTTTACGTCTCTCTGTACATGTGTTTGTCAGGACAAACTGACACGAGGATACTTTTCCCTACAAGTAAATCCTGACTAAATATTCAAAATTACAAAGTATTCGCAGCTTAAATAAGATATCTTCGGTGTGGCTAGCCAATACTTGCTTTTACAAGAAACGATGCACCTTGATGTTACCTCTAGTCACAGCATGAAGCTGGATACTCCACCAGACTAGATAAATCCTTGTCCTTGAATACAGCAAGACCAAGGGACCACAGGAAATATATACTTTAATATATTTAAATGGTCAATTGGGGAGAGAAAAATTATGTTCCCAACTTCTTTACTAACTTAGTGTTTGAGATGTAAAGGAGAACTTCCAATGGAATATCAGAATATCTATGCATCTCATATAGATATCAAGTGTTAACTTCCTGAAGGGGACAGGCTTGATTTCTAAGAATTTTGACTGAAGAAAAATGAAAGAAGAAAAAAGAAAAAAATGAAAGTGAAAATAAATATATAGCCACGCACGTGCCTACTAACACGAATATTCTTTAGATACCAGAACTTTCAACTTTTCTATCAAATAATTCAATAGTTCCAAATATCTTTTCACACAATTATAAATTTTTAAGTATATAAACATGTTTTGTTCGTTAACCTTGTTTTTCTCTCTTTCATTCACAACAATCTATTTTATAAAAACAAAGCACTTGCTAAATGATGTTACAGTCTCAATTCTTTATAATATCCACATTTTTATACAATTTCAACATTTATTACAAGTGAATTCTCAGCTGACAGTTCGAGACATATTAGGTCAGTGACTATCTTTTGGACCCTGTCCAAGAGTGAGAGATTTGTACCATTCAAAATGTGACGACAATACTTCATAGATGGGCGAATGGTGGCCTTGTAGAAGTACAAAATATTTTCAGGCGTAAGTAACTTTCTAGCACTGATGAGAGAGTGAGCCCACCTTTCTCGCAGCAACCGTGGCAATGCCCTGGTTATATCTGTTTCAACTCGTGTTTCCTGTGAACGTTAAGTTGAGAAGTTTGAACGAAGAACTTGCAGGTAATGTATCATTAGTCATATCTATTAATGGTTGAGAAGTTCTCTTGTAATTATTAAAGGAAACAAACTTAGTCTTGGCAGCATTGAATGTGACCATCCATTTTTTACCCTATTCCACTACAGACTGGAGGTCTTTCTCTAGGGTTTCTGCCATTGCCTTGGATATGTGTTCATTCGTTTTCTCCCTCGTGCCTGTTATAGAGCGTGGTGTCGTCAGCAAATATACCCATCTCAGAGACAATTTTATCAGGGAGGCCATTTACGAATACCATGAAATATACACCGGCATTTATATCATATTATTTTGACGTACGACCATCGAGGATGACCTGGATTCTTCTCTTATTTAAAAAGAATTTAATTATGTTAAGTATTCGTCCAGTAATACCATAGGATCTGATTTTCCTGAGATAACTATCGTACCATACTCTCTCAAATGCCTTAGATATATCTAGGGCTACTGTTCTACCCTCCCCTGCTTTATCCAGTGCATGGTATATACGTTCAAAGATTACATTAAGGACATCTGCAGTAGAACGGACTTGCTTAAATCCATATTGTTGGTCTGACAGAAGTTTAGTAACTGTAAAGTGGTGGACTAGAGCTTGATTAATTATGAACTGAAATATTTTGGTGAAAAGAGAAGGCTAATGGGTCGATAATTTAATGGGTCAGTTCTTTTGCCAGAATTCTTGTAAAGTGGTACCACAGAAGCAGTTTTCTAGCACTCAGGAAAACAAGAGTTTTGTTGAAAAATTTTGAGAGAACTAGAGCAATCTCAGTGGAGCATTTTTTTTGTTTTATCGTAGACCTGGGATGAGATCAGGTCCACATGTTTTTGAGGTGCCTAGTTTTTATGATATCGCGCACTTGAGAAGTGGTACTTTTTAGATCATCTAGCGTGGTTTCTGTCCGCAAAGGATAATCAGGGAGGGAGTGGTTTGCTGGGTTTAATGTAGAGTTTGAGGAAAACTGACGGGCAAGCATGTTAGCCTTTTCGGTTGCCGTAAAACCAACCTCAAGATTGTTAGATAATGGGGGGGAGTTGTTAATTACTCATTATTTACTACACTGTTGTAGAGTTTCCATAAATAACGAGTTTCTAATTTTTGCGCTTCAATGCGTTTTCTGGTGGTTTCTGTATAGTCTCTCTTAGCTGTCGCTATTTTTTTCTTACAAATACTTCTTGCTTCTATAAACTTTTGTCTGCTTGTACTGGACTTATGTCGGATAAATCTGCGGTATGCATGCTGCCTTTGAGCAATGGCAGCTTTGCAAGTAGAAGTAAACCATTGAGGAGAGTGTAGTTGCTATAGAACTTTTGCGTGGGAACATTTGCTTCAATTGTTACTTAGTTCATATATATACCTAGATAAATAGATAGATAGATAGATAGATAGATAGATAGATCCTCGGTTTGAAAGCATTGCGATATAATTTACTTATTTATAAAAACGAGTAAAGTGCAAAGAAAAGGGTCTTTTTCAATAAATATATTTATTTATCTATTTGAAAATTGAAATTTCGGCGTAAGATGTCTTCATCAGGAGTAATATATACGTTTTTCATTTTAGTGATAAATTCGTTGTTGTTGTTTTTGATGTTGTTGCTGTTATTTATGATGATGACGATGATGATGATGATGATAATGGCAGCTGTTAAAATGCGTACATCTGTAGGCAATCCTCGCAGACAAGCGTATTTACACGAAATATAGAAATATTCGTACAAAGTAAATTATGTAACGCAAAATAATGATTCAAAACAAAACAAATTAACAGATAAAAACAGTAAAACATATCAAATTGAAAAAACAAATGCACATAAGATGCAAACATGTTACAGATAACATTATAATAAAAACATAACAATCCATATAATTAATATAGAAATACAATGCAAATAAAATATACAAAATATACAATACACATGAATAAGTACTGGCAAAAACACAGATAATCAAATAGTCATAAAATATATATTACAAGCGACGTGGGAGCGGCTTCGCCCGGTCGTAAAATACGCTTAAATATGATATTTTAATTTGTCTAAATTTTGTATATATTATTATAGAGACGTGATTTCAAAATTAGTGAAAGTATTTGTAATCCCATCAGCTAGAATCAAAACCGAAAGCGAAACTGTAGCATATATATTATTTCATTTATACAGGTATAGTATACAGTGATATATTGTATATACAATTTCAATGTTTATTCTAATGGTGCTCTATACGTTAACAGAGCTCAGCATGACAATTCACTGCAAGAAAAAAAATGCGGAGGTGCTTTTTAAGGTAAGATTCCAGTGTATATTTACTGTTTTTATATAAAAGTTCTTGATAATAACTAGAACAGCTTATAAGGTATATTTTTATTTATACAAACATCATTTGACTGCACATTTGCAGATATATTTCAATCAGCGACATGAGTAGCCAAGCCTCATTTGGCCAATACTTTTTTTCTTATTGCTGTATAAAGTGGAATAAGGGAAAAGTTAGATTCTGATACGAAAAAAGTTATTGCGTTATATATATAGAGAGAGAGTAATATATATACACATATATATATATATATATATATATATATATATATATACATATATATACATGTGTGTATATATATAGAGAGAGTAATATATATGTTCGACTGAGCTTCAATCTATGGTCCCCCCCTCGCCAAACATTCACAAGAAACACTTGTCTAGCTGTAAACACTATCAATAATTCCACCCCACTCTTTATCTGTGCCTAAACCTAAATGTAGATTCTATGAACAAAGCTTCTTTCTGAGAACTGCACGCCTGTGGAATTGTCTTCCGTTTTCCTGCTTTCCGGCTGACGACAATATGGTTGTCTTCAAGTCTAACGTAAATAAGTTCTTGATGAGCCGTTCCATATAAGTTATCAAATTTACCAAATTTTCATTACTAATGATTACTATATTGTCCAATTTCTACTGTACACTCTTTAACCCTTATCCTTGAGTGGCCTATTGGCCTTGATAATGTGGTGATGCCTATGTAAAAAAAAATGTATATATATACGCATATATATAAATATTACTCTCTCTTATGTATATATACACTCACAGACATATATATATATATATATATATATATATATATATATATATGACAAAAGGTTTGTATTCCAAATTTCAAGATGTTGTCCGTCTTACCGCTTATTTCTTTCAGCATGTTAAAATGTTTAATTTATGTTGAAAAATTCGAACTGTAAGATGGTCAATACATTGAAATTTTTAATATAAACCTTTTGTCATTTATTTGTACATGCTCTGTAGTTACATCGAGCTTCATAAATTAAAGGATTGATATAAATAAAAGGTGAAATATTATTGAATAAGCATATTTTTTCATAAACATTATATATATATATATATATTTTGAATAGTTTTAAAGGTTAAAAGTTCCAAGACTATATATATATATATATATATATATATATATATATATATATATATATATATATATGACAAAGGGTCTATATTCCAAATTTCAAGATTTACTTACTGTTTATTTCTTTCAGCATGTTAAAATGTTCAATTCTTGACAGCACCTGTCTCGTAGCGCAGAATCATTCATGTAAGCATTATGTCATTTTCTAAATTTATTTCGCCTTTACTGATCAGAAGAATAAAAACTCATTAATTTTAAAAGAAAATAAATGAATATGGGTATGATTACAAAATCTGAAAATCGGAAGAGATCTTGAAGTTGTATTTATTTGTATATGCTCTGTAGTTACATCGAGCTTCATAAATTAAAGGATTGGTATAAATACAAGGTGAAATATTATTGAATAAACATATTTTCCCATAAGCATATATGTGTGTGTGTATTTTTTTTCTTTTTGTGTGTGTGTCCAGAGAGAGAGGGGTGAAGCAGGAGGAGAGAAAAGGGGCGGAGGGGAAGACAGAGTCGTAAAAATGTGAGGATTCCTATTTACAATGTCTCCCCACAGGACAGGGTTAGACACCAGGGTCGTTTTTTTATGTGGAGAAAAGGAACAAAAATAAAAATTGTCTCAGTCGTGAAAGATTTCTCTTCCACTGACAGAACAACAAATTAAAGTGCAGCATCTGAAGAACAGATACTACACCTTGATCTTGTCCCGAAGATGTGAGGGTTACTGACAAGTTCTCGTGAGGAAATTTTCAAATACGCGTACACGTGATCGTCTGGGGAAAGGGCCAAATGCTAAATACGTTTTGAGTGCGAAACAGGTGGATGCACACACACACACACACACACACACACACACACACACACACACGTGTAAATGTATTCGCGATTAGTGAAAAAAAATTTAAGTTATTTTTTATCTTTTTACACTGGTTCGATTTTTTTTTTTAAATCAGCAACGATCTTTGTTTTCAAAAACGCAAAAAACGATTTTTTTTAATTGCGAATAAAGAAAATCTATTTTTTTGTAAGATACTTATCAAAATCATGAAAAGCTGCATTTTGTTTTTTATCTTATGCTTTTTCAGTTTGAAATCAGTTTCCTGTTTTTTTCTATTGTTTTTTTTTAATTGCATTCTTCCTTCCCACACCTTCCTCCCTTTGATTTCCCTGTCTATATCTTTCTTTCTCTCTCTCTCTCTCTCCGTTTTTCTCACTCAATCCGTTCCCTTCTCTATCTATCTATCTATCTATCTATCTCTCACTCTGCTTTTTCTCTCTGTGTCTCTTTCGTTCTCTTCTTCATACTCTTCCTTCTATTCATTTTTTATTGTAGAAGACAATTGCAGTCCTCCCCTTTCTCACTCTTTCTTTCTCTTTCTATTTCTCTATCTATCTATCTATCTATCTATTATTTTCTACTTTTTCTCTCATTCTCTCTCGTATTTTCCTTCTTCTGTCTTCCCTCTTATATCAATGGTTATTGTAATAAACAACGTTAACTGTAGTTCTCCTATCCCTTACCTAACTACCTCTCTCTCTCTCTTTCTCTCTCTCTCTCTCTCCTTCTCTGTGTGTGTATATATATATATATATATATATATATATATATATATATAAGAAAGAAAAGGCGGTAAAAGGAAAGACAATGATATGCTCATAAGAGAGAGAATATATATATATATATATATATATATATATATATATATATATATATATATTACTTTCTGGTATGAGCGTCCTTCACTGTCCTTCCTTAAAAAAAGGGAAGAACAGTGATGTCCTTCCTTTTTACTCTTTTCTTTCTACTTCGAGTCATGTTTTGTAGTAAAAAACTTTCAATGTAGTTAATTCTCCCTCTCCCATTCTCTCTCACTCTCCATTCCCTCTCTTCCTCCGCCCCTCCTTCTCTCTCTCTCTCTCCCTCTCTCTCTCTCTCTTTCTCTCTATCTCTCTCTCTCTCTCTCTCTCTCTCTCTCTAACACACACATACTTCTTCATTCGTAGACATACACATTTTCCCACACCGTCTCTTCGTTTTTGTTTTATATATGAGTGTATATCTCTCCTTCGCTTTTCTTCCCTTACTTTTCTCTATCTTTCTCTCCTCGTCTCTGTCCCTCCCTCCCTCTCTCTCTCTCTCTCTCTCTCTCTCTCTCTCTCTCTATCTGTCTATCTATCTATTTATTTATTAATGTCGACTTATAATTGTTTTCATAGTAAATGCGCATTGTAGTCAACGTGTGGCATCACTAGTGATACTCCATCACGGAAGAATGCAGTGGTTATCTCGAACCAATATCATCCCTTGGTGTTTCGTCGAAGATACTCTATCGAACCGGGGAAGGAGTAATTAGCGAAAAAAAAAATTAAAAGTGTGCGGAAGAAGAAAAAAAAACATAGGGGATTGTAAGGGTAACACTAAACGCGGCAATTATGATCCCTTAACTGACGTCACAATAATGACGACAAAGAATGGGATTCATTTCAGCCAATCAGAACGTAGTTCATTGATGACTGGATTGCGTACTTCTGTGGCATGTCGACATGATTCTATGTATTTCTTTAAATGTATCAGTTTTCATTTTGATTCTAAGAATAACCGGGTGTGTCCGTGTGTACTCACGTTTGGTCTGGTCGTTGTGCTGTCTGTGTTTATACGAGCGCGTATGTGCAAGTTACACCCACACACCTTTATATATATATATATATATATATATATATATATATATATATAAAGTCATCCACAAACAGACTGTTCCTCTGCATCACAGCACGTCAGTGCGGCTAGATTAGCACTTCTCCCCAGCCAGTAATCGAATCTGCAATATCTATATACGTTTATTAGAAGCGATGAGTTTTAAGTAAAAATAAATTACAGAGAAATATCTTTATTATACAAATATGTGGTTTATTCTAAAGATTAGTTTTTAGCAATTTCGGTCATTGCGCATATATGGCGTAATATAGAGGTTCCATTTTCACAAATCTACGCATTAAACTAAATTGAGACAAATGGTCTATGAAACTTTACATATCTACAAGGAAAACAATCTAACGGGGTTAAATCTCACGAACGAGTTAGGTAATTCACTATTTCATGTAATATGCACATATAATATAAGCTTATATAAAAACTATGGGGGTTTTTTTTCACAATTTAATTTAATGATGCTGAATAGGTAGAGAAAGGCAGCAGTACGAAGATACATCTATGGCAAACTAGGTATATTTTTATACTACTATACACATACAGGGTGTCCCAATAAAATGTATACACTCTTTAAATGGCCATAAAATTAATATTTATTATAAGAAAGAAACGTTTCATACATCAAAATACTGTGAACAAATATAGAAACCAGCTAATTATCGAAAGTGTTCAAATTATTGACGATTGTGGTCCATGAACAGCTGACAACGCTCACTGGTTGAATCGAAAACGTTCCTAATTAGTTCAATTGATATGTTGATACATCTTCTTTCAATGGTTACTTTTAACTCATTCATTGTAGTTCGTTTTGTGGTGTGAATCCTGTGTGTAACATGTACCCATCCATCGCCCCCAAAAAAGAAAAAATCCAGGGAAAGAGGTCAAATCTGGTGAGTATGGACAGTACTCGATACTTCCTCTTCATCTTATCTGTTTCGCAGGTGACTATCAAGATATGCTCTTACGTCATGATGTATGGCGTAGACATGTAGCAAGTTGAGATATTTTAAAGAGTGTATACATTTTATTGGGACACCCTTATGTGTGTGTGTGTGTGTGTGTGTGTGTGTGTGTGTGTGTGTGTGTGTGTGTGTGTGTGTGTGTGTGTGTGTGTGTGTGTGTGTGTGGAGATCACCGATCGAAAGCTCCTTTTTAAGGTGATTAAAATAAACAATTTAATTCAACATACGTGAAAAAGACAATTAGAATAACATCGTATGGAAGAAAAAACACAGGAGAAGGGTTCACATTCCACAAAGAGGTTTAACGCGTTTATCGATTCCTTCTGCCGGCAGAAAAAAGGGTTTTCCAATGGCGATAAGACAGATTCCAAGATTTTTAAATGATTTTTGGAATCCGATCTATGTAGTACCTACAAACCACTTTGTTTTATACTTATTGGTACAACATGTATTCTCAATTAAATGCTGCCCAATTCCAGAGTTTACACTTGCAGGGAAAGGGAGACTCACAGATCCTACACTTCTCTGTCTAATCTTGGATGGAACGTGCTTGTTTATACATGTCTGCAAATGCAAAGAAGTCTACTCTACATAACCAACATCACATTGGCATTTAAATTGATAAATAATATTACTGTTGTGAATGTAAGGCAAACAATCATTACAAAAAGAAGGAAGAGTAGATATCGTCTTTTATTTTAAACGTCTTTTGGCACCTTTAAAAATCAATGCGCTTTATTTTCTCCAATATTATTTTTCATTGTATGCTACTGATGAGATGATAGCTGAAAGAGCTATTGAGAGATTTTCGTTTATCTTGTTATATATATATATATATATATATATATTATGGAAATGCCTCTAGACAAGACTGGAAGCCACTTGATTGTAAAGAGCTAAAAAGAAGGAAAGATGATTAACACAAAGACAGGAGATGTCTATTGTCTTTTTCTTGAAAAGACCAAGGCTGTAGGTAGGATAAAAACTGAACAGAAAAACAGCTCCACAAACTTGCATTTCTTGAAAGAAACTACTGGAACAAGAATCTGTATTACAATGCGGTATACAACGAATTGATGGAAACCACGAAACCAACGAGTTACCGAGCTGAAACAAAGGAAGCAGGGAATAAATGAGACAATTCTGAAGACCACCTTCCATAATAGTATTTATTCAAAAAAGACTGATATTAGCATTATCAGGTCTATGAGAGAAAAGGGGGTGTAGTGAAGAAGAAAGGGTAGAGCCAATCAAACTACAAATACATTTCTGCACTTTATTAAAATATATATATCATATACATATATATATATATCTGTGCGTGTGTGTAAATATATATGTATGTATATTATCCTAGTAAAAACAAAAATTACGATAAAATTAATATTAACTAGTTATGTTCCAAGTATTTCTGCCTAGATATTTACAGGTTAGGGACTAATGAAACTGGATATTAATATTAGACTGTACAAAACGCAGAATAATAAACGCCACTGTAGAACGCATTGCGGAATAGTTGATAGCTGTTTCTGCGAGCTTATGTGAAAGCAGAAATGTAAGCAAAACGATACCTTTATTCAAATATGTTATGATACGAATGTTTTCGATCCTCTTGCGGGTTTTTTGGAGGGGATAATTTTTTATTTATTTTTTATTTATTTATTTATTTATTTTTGTAGTCTGACGTTATTAGACAAGAGATGGGTTTTGAATTCAGATTGTCTGCGGCCGGATTTGAGGTAAAAATATTAAGAACAAAAGAACACGAAATTATTTTTGAAAGAAATAAACAAAGCAAAAACATTTCTTGTCCATGATGTAAGTGATTCGAAGAGCACAATCAGTAAAATAATGGCATTTCCCAACAAATAGGCGAGCAGGGAATTGGCGAGAGTATTTAACACTTCCACAAAGATGCAACATTTTGTTAAAATTGAAAAACAATTTTTAATGTTGAACAAATTAACACGGCAGAGACTTTTTAACCGAATGTAGTCGAAGGGACATGTACAAAACACTTATACTATAGGATATTTGGGGATTTTAGGCATTTTTCGGCCGGGCAACACCGGGTGTATCTGCTAGTTCTAAATACGATTGATATGGTGCACTCTGGCATCTTTGAACACATTTTTGATGTCATGGCGTTGCTTCTACAACTAATAACTGCTTCAATAAACAATAAACGAGATCAATATTCTTTGTTCGCTTTAATTCCAATACATAAACTAATATTGGTTCAAAAGCTTCAAATGCATTAAGAATATATCGATTATCTTAAACGGGTGATGATGGAATGTATATAAAATTAATACTGCTTTAATTTCATCTATCTCTCACTTTCTATTTCTCTCTTCCATTCTATATTCTATAATAAAGACCAATATATATATATATATATATATATATATACTAACAGCTCTCTCTCTATATATATATACATATATACTAACAACTCTCTCTCTCTCTCTCTCTCTCTCTCTCTCTCTCTCTCTCTCTCTCTACATATATATATATTTATATATATATATATATATATATATATATATATATATATATATATATATATATATATATATAACAGCTCGCCTGGCGTATATATATATATATATATATATATCGCCTGGCGTATATATATATATATATATATATATATATATATATATATATATTTATATATATATATATATATATATATATATATACGCCTGGCGTATATATATATATATATATATATACGCCTGGCATATATATATATATATATATATATATATATATATATATATATATATATATATATATATATATATATATATATAACAGCTCGCCTGGCGTTGTCTGGTTGAAAAATATGCTTAAATATACTATTTTAATTCATGCAGGTTTCGTATATATTATTATAGAGCAAATTCTATATTTATTATTATATTATACCCAATATATGTAGTAATGTTGTTTGTTTTGTTTTTGTTTTTTTGTTTTTTTCATTATAGCATTTTTACCCCAAATAAGGCACAGTTCCACTTTGATGTAAGGGGATACTATCTGGGACATCATTTGCAGGGATGTTATGTAAATGTGTGATATGTGAAAGAAATAGATGTAGAGGCATAAAGGTAGACTCCTGGGGGAACATGAGACAACGGGAATAAAAAATATATATAAAATATAAACGGTTGTACGTGTGGTTCCTTATAAGCACTCATCCAGTTTCCAGCATGTTTCATTATCTGTTGTAAACTATTGTACGTGTATATTTCATTTTACATCCAACAACTGTGAGCGACACCGAAGAAGACACCGATCATATGTAAAGAAAGGTATGAACTCTCCTCTCATATATTCTATCATTCTAATATGACTCCCCATTCAACGCGTGCAGATTTTGATAGCCTGCTATTCAACAACAGAACAAGAACAGAACACTGGATAAAAAAAAAAAGATTGGCCTATGCGCAGTATTCGGGCCTCTTTTTTGGTGGAGCGTTATATCATTGTGTTTCCTCCTCTTCACATAAAGCTTAGCATCATGAAACAGTTTGTGAAGGTTCTTGAAAAAGATGGCGACTGTTCCAAATATGTTTGCATGAAATTTCCAGGCCTAACCATAAAGAAATTAAAAGCTGGAATCTTATGAACCCCAGATTTGAAATTTAATGAATTATGCAAATTTCTGTAATTTTATGAATCCTGTAGCATTGAGTGCCTAGGCAGCATTTACGAATATAGTAAAATTCCTATTGGGAAAAGCAAGGCGCCCAAGTACAAAGAACTTGTTAAAACATTACTCATTAGTCTCCATCAACTGGGTGGATGCAAATGTGAGTACCAAGTTACATTTTTTGCACAGCCATCTTGGCAGTTTTCCAGAAAATCTAGGTGATGTGAGCGATAAGCAAGGAGAGCAATTCCATCAAGACATCAGCGACATAGAAGTTGGCTATCAAGGTCGTTGTGATGCCACCATGCAAGTGATGGTGGCATCACGATGCAACGTTATTATGACGGTGATATCACCATACAACTAGTATTGGTCTATCAAGTGCAATAATGTCGGAGACCCCCCCCCCTCCTGAAAATCAGTAAAACGTCAATTCATGGATGATGAGATGTATGCTTAGCATTTTTTACAACTTCAAGCTTTAAATGTGAATATTTTGGTGTGGGTTCATGAATATATGCCTTACAGTTTCATAAAATATTTTCTTCGATTTGCCTGTTTTTATTGTAACTATCGGCTTCCTACAGAAGGGGGCATACCATTGCAGAAAAGTTTGACGATAGAAAAAAAATCAGCGTCCTCGAATTAGGTAAAAACAGTTGAAACATTTTAGGCATCATGACAATTGGGATTTATGAACTTCAAAAAGAGTGCAGAAATATCGGAAATTAAAAGGATGAAAACAAAGTTTAGGTGAATAATCAATAACTTTACAATATTCAATAAGCAAGTAAGTAATAAGAAGTAAAAGGGAGCATTGTCTTACACGAATGTTTCGATTACATGTTGCGTTCAGTTTTCTTTATTTTTTTTTTTTACCTGATAAATTTTTAAGAGATCAAGGGGCTCCCTCCCAGAGCTAACACTTGATTCTGTTATGATTGGGATTTATATCGGAGGGCTCTTTTTAGAACAGATGTTGTTCCCTTTATGACTGTAATCTGTTTGGTCTTCCAGGGATTGTTTCCAGGTACTTCTTAAGATTCTTTTTCACTAAGTCAGTTGCACCTATCACAGCCGGTATAATGTTCACGTCTCTCAGAGACCATGTCATCTTTAAGTCATTCTTTAGGTCTTGTCTCGTTCAGCTCTATTAAAGCCATAGTCATTTGGGACTGCGACATCAATAACGAGCGCAGTTTTTTCAGGCTTGTTGCATATCACAATGTCTGTCTTGATTGTCTTGTCATTTATATTTCTGCCCGCCTGTAGGTCTTTGGCATAGAACACGGTCGTACCTTTCAATTTAATGTTATTATTGGTGGTTCATGTTCCCATTATGGCCAGCCAGTAGGTGTGAGTTTAAATGAGTTTGAACTTGTTTTCAAGCCGTGATCAGTACTTAAGCATCTCATCGAGCGGGAGGAGGGGTACTTTTTAAATTTAGATTATACAAGCAGACATACCCATCGTTTACTGGGTTTAAAAAGAGTTGTCAAAAAATGGACTCTGATTTATGAAACTCTGAAAGGTTTTGAAAAGGGGGTGTGGGTGTAAAGAGATAGCTTCAAACTTTTGGAGCATTAAAGCAAAAGCAACCCCTTCAAACGAACATGAGGGGGGTGTAATGGGAATCTTTATTGATAAAAACGTATGAACACTAATTAGAGTTCTCCATTATAAGTGACTTCCATGAGGCCCTACCTCAGTTGGTGTGAGTAAGTGATGCCACCCATGAAACCTCCCCCTTCCCATAGTGGGGTCATCATGGCAAGTTTTGTAGCTCTACATCAAAATACTCTCCCTGAGGCTCCATCCCTGTTGATGGAGGTGAACGGTGTAACCCGTAAAAATTTTCTCCCCATGGTGGGTTATCATTCCAAATTTGGTTTCTTTGTGTGAAACAGTGTGTGCGTACATAGGGTTCTTCTCCTGGGGTCCCGCCCTCGTTCGTGAGAGGTGACATTGTCATACCGATTTTTGCTTTTTGATACCTTTTCTATCATTGTATGCGGTCAGTTTAATATAATAGTAAACCATACATTAATAAGAGCCTATTCATGTACAGACAGACGGACACACACAGACGTTGAGCTTTATTAAGTAGATTTTATCTAATAATATAAGTAATCGGAAATTATTTCAAAGTTTAAAAAAACTGACTTCAGCGCCATAAGTTGTAATCGAAATCAAAACATACAACACTTCAGCCTTAGTTGTTATTTAGCGCTTCAGCATTCGTAGTTATCGTCTGAGCTATCGCTAGATAGATTTAAAAAAAGGGCTAAGAATTAAGCCACAAGGTATATGTACGCATGCTCAGAAGATAGTTGATTTACTCCTGCCAAGATCAACTATTTTATTTACAATTTTGACCTTGTAGAAGCTATTTTTGTCGGCTAAAAACAAAATCGAAAATCTCCCGGAGGTCCAAATACCTATGTATCAAGTCTCAGTATGCAAACTAAATATTCAGAGAGGGGTTTAGTGAAGACGCTTCGCACTCACACAGACACACTTTATATATATATATATATATATATATATATATATATATATATATATATATATATACATACACCCTCAGGAAGATATATATATATATATATATATATATATATATATATATATATATATATATATATATATACTAGCAAAAGTGCCCGTCGTTGACTGGGTTCAAAAACAGCCTACAGAAAATGGACTGTGATTTATGAAAGTATGATAGATTATGAAAAGGAAGAGTTGTAAAGAGATAGCTTCAAATTTGGGGGTATCAAAATCAAAGCAAAATATGATGAAATTAAAAAATAAAATGGATAAACCCCATAATTTATTATACCATACCTGTTCACACTGAAACACTTATCACAATATTTTGTGGATCTATATTAAAAAAACCTTTGTAAACTTTGTGATATATTTCCATTCTATGGAGGTAGGCGCGAACGAACACCCCATAATTTTATTATACCATATTTCTTCAAACTGAAGCATAATTATCAAAGCATGATTATCAAAGAACGCAGACCCCACAATTTTATTATACCATCCCTATTTAAATTAAAACATACTTATCAAAGTATTCTTATGTACATCTATATCAAAAACACTTGTAAACGTTTTTTTTTTTTAATTTTAAATTTTTGTTTCCATACTTTGTGGACCAGTCGCGAACGCAGACCCCACAATTTTAATGAACCATTGTTCTGCCAGATCAAACATACCCATTCCTGTGTCTCGATACATCTTCTATCATTATATGTAATCAGTTTTTTTTAAATAGTCAACCATATAGGAGCCTATTCGTGACCACACACACGCGCGCGCGCACGCACGCACACACATTCATCTTTATATTATATATATATATTATTAGTAGTAGTATTAGTATTAGTATTATTGAGACTAAACAGTTACATATGGTCGTTACAAACAGCCATCTGTTTCTGTCAATGAGACTTCGTCAGGCGATCCTGAACCATTCGACGCTAGTACTGTATGTGGATGACTATAATGCTCCTCATCTTGAGGAGCATATTGAGTAGTGATACACGAATTCCCAAATCGATCTTAGGTATTTCAGACGATGCCAAAACATCGTTAATTCACGACTCGCACAGCAGCCCCCGATTAGCGTAATGGTTAGGAGCCTTGACTGTCGTACAGGCGGTCGGGTTTTAATCCTGGCTTTAGGTAGTTGTCTGTCTAACCGCACTGATGAACTGTGAAACAGCGAAACAGTACTGTATATGGATGACTATAATGCTCCTCATCTTGAGTTGAGCATATTGAGAAGTGATACACAAAGTACTAATAATAATAGCGTATAAAGCGATGCTCTTTGTGTAAACAAATCGAGCTTAGGTATTTCGGATGATACTAAAACATCGTTAATTCACGACTCGCGCAGCAGCCCCCGATTAGCGTAATGGTTAGGAGCCTTGACTGTCGTACAGGCAGTCGGGTTTCAATCCTGGCTTGAGGTAGTTCCTGTCTAGCCGCACTAATGTTTCGTCCCTCTGCCTTTTCTACAAGTATTTTAGTGGTGAATGCTCTGACGAACTGCAATCACTTGTGCCCCCACGACGTGAGCACCCTTGACAAACCCGAGAGGCTGCTAAATCTCACCCCCACACTGTAGAAATCCCTAGATGTAAAAGATCTTTTTACTCCAATAGTTTCTTCCCCAGAACCGCTAGACTCTGGAATTCCATTCCAGGTCCCTGCTTCCCCAACAGTACTGACGTGCAGAAGTTCAAGTGTAACGTGAACCGACACCTTGCTGCCCAAATCCCTACATAGTACCCCAGTAGTTGTTTCCCCTGATAGTAGCCCCCTACACCAAAGTGGCAATTTGCCTTGTTTGGGGTGAAAAAGTAAAAAAATGAGCTGTGAAACAGCGAAACAGTACTGTATGTGGATATATATACTAGGAGGACGACTTTATGTTGCCTGAGATTGAATAAGGATCAATAAATGTTTCACCTTCCCATATTTTATTGTCATCGAAATCAGTGTCTTTTTTTTCTGTAGCTACCATTTTTCGATGAATATTTGATAGGAAAACGACCACGTGTGGTTAATTTAAATCAAATATCAATCACATGATTACATTATCAATAATCATGTGATTAAACCCATTGAAAATTTACCGATATTGTAAACATATTCTGTTTACATTAAGCCTGTAAGACTAAAATATCCTTTTCTGAGATTTTAAAAAAATCGCGAGATCAGGAGAAAGAAATGTCCAGAAAATCGCTAGATTTTTAACTTTTATCATCTGAAATGTTCAAAAATCGCTAATTCCCCTACCCCCCCGAAAAAAAAACTCCATATTTTAACTTCCTACGATAAAAAAATTATAAATATAGTATATTCAATATATAAAATGTTCCGTGTTTTCTCACTATATGTTTCTAGAATTATATTGAAGCGGTTAGCTCCCCAGAAGGCTTACACGTTTTTTTTCAGAGAGGGTATTTCTTTTTTTTTGCAAGAAACAAATTATAAACTCAAACTTTTTATAATAAAAGTTAAATTGAAATATACTGCAAATTAAACATCACAATAATGGTGCAACATATTTTGAAATTAGAAAAATAAAATAACAAAAAACTTTATTTTAGCATGTTAAAAGTATTTAGGTTGGTAGATAATTAAATTCTACTGTATTGGTATAAGTTTTTATTTGCTGTTGTTTCTTGCTTTTTACAATTTTCGACTAAATACTTCTAAATTAAGCGGGATTGCTTAGATAGTATTTTAAACTAAACTTCGGAGGTTGGAATGCCCCCCACCTAAAATGTACTTGGAAAAATCGATTTTATAGCGACATTTAAGAATGGTTAGCCGGAAAAAAGGTGAAAAAAAAACAAATAATCAATAAATAATTGTTACCAAAGGCAATAAGTAAATGCTACTTTCTTTTAATTACATGAATGAGTTTATTTTATGTTTTAAAGTATTTTCAAGCGCTTTTCTTTATTTTTGAATCTAGTGCAGGTGTGTGGGTGCCAAATATCTCCAGATTTTCTAGAATTCCCCGCTAGATTGCAAACGAAATCTCCAGATTTAACAGGAAAACCGCTAAATTGGAAACACTGGTCACGTGACAGGAAGCGGTAATAAATAATTGTCCCTAAATAAAAAAAATGGCCTATCGGTACAAAGAAAACCACCTATTTATCATAGAAAAATTAAGTATAATGTTATAATTAAAAAGAAATATATAAAAACACACATGGATATAGTAAACATATTATACCAAAACGTGGAAGCCATCCGTCCAGTGGTTTTTTAGACTATTAATTGCGAACGAACAAAGAGTTACATTTATATATATATATATATATATATATATATATATATATATATATATATATATATATATATATATATATATATATAAATTTGTTTGTTTTTTTGTGTATTGATATATTAAAAATACTTTTTTCTATTTATTTAAAAAATATATATATATATGGGTCGTGGAATTGCATTCATCTGCAAAAGATGTAGCTAATTTGCCTATTCTTTAAAACATTCATTTTAATTAATTCCCTATTAGTTTTTTTTCTTATGGCATTATCATCGTTAGTTAACTATGGCGTGTAATTATATTCATGCAGATATTCTACATTATTTATACAGGGTGCCCCAAAAGAAGCTGATGGTTAAAAAATTCATACTTGTCATCAGATTCTTATTTTTTTGTCAACTGCTTCACGACTGTGCATGCGCGAATCCTTCACATTATGTTAAGAATAAGTAGGTTCTAAGACACTTTTTAAAAATCATGTCATGCTGGACTAATGGTTATCTTGCTTGACTCACTGTCTTTTGGTTTCGATCTCAGCTCGAGTTTCTTTTTGTATTTTTTTTACTTACAAGAAATGAACTGTTTAGAAAAAACATAATACTCACATGCACATGTCTCAGTTTTTTTCATTTCGTTTTTTTTTGTTTTTTTGTTTTTGTTTTACATCATTTTTAAAAGAATTTAATGTTACGTTTAATACTGGACAATACCGGGTACACCTCCTACTAATAATATAAAGAGAGATGAAGGTACGAATCACTTCAAGGAGAACGAGGTCGGAAACTGACCACACGACTAGCTTTTAATCCCTTGGACTCTAAGCAGGCTAGTCTAAAAGTAATCCCTTCAAGAGCTTAATAGAGAAGGATGATTATAAGGATGGCGTACGGAAAGATCTCCATCGAAATATCCAGAAAGTATCAAATAAATTCTAAGAAATTTGGATCAGCGATTAAAAGACAGAAGTCACCACAGTGTTTCTATCATATATAGGGTGTCCAAAAAGTGACTTAAGGAGTTTGAACTGAAATAGATTATTTATTTTTTAATGATATATGATATATATATATATATATCTTTCTGTAATTTTCATACAATTTGACTAAGACATTGGGAAATGCTATTTTTTTTTTAATTCAAAATTCAAATAATGTTTATTTATGAAAAATAATGTTGCCCATTTTCAGCTTTGCATAGTTGTGCTCTTTCCAAAATATTATTCATAACAGATTGCACAATCTCTGGATTGCGGTTTAACTCGCTTATTTCGTTCCAGATGTTTTCCTTCAATTCTCGCAGGGTTTTAGGTTTGTTAACATAAATATGCACCATTTAAAAGACATTATTTTTCCTCAATATTGTTTGAAACTTGCATTTTTTTAAATTTCCTAATTTCTTAGCTAGATTGTGTTAAAATTACAGAAAGATATCATCAAAAATAAAGAGTCTATTTAAGTTCATAACCCTTCGGTTACTTTTTGGACACCCGATATAAAGGGCCAGTAAAAAAATTCAGAGTATATGACATAAGGACAAGCTGTAGGAATGACTCAACTCTCCGAAAAAAAATCGGTTTTGTTTAGCTGCTTTTTTTAGTAATGAAAGAATTTCTTAACAGTTACGAGTATATCACAGCTTATGAATTTTCTAAAGGAATAAAAATGGAGCAAATAATGTTTATATATATATATATATATATATATATATATATATATATATATATATATATATATATATATATATATATATATATTTCTATATAGTCTTGGAAGTTTTTAAACATTTAAAACTATATAAATAAAACTTATTTAATTTATATATTTTTTTATCATTTGTTGGAAAACTATTTAATCAGTAAGTCATTTAAGCACCTGCAATCAATGCATTAACTAGCTTTCTCGAATCACAATAGTCCTAATGATAATTTAAGGGATCATCAGTTGTTTACTATGAAACACTGTTTAGGGGATTTAAAAACAAAATAGTATATTAAATCATGGCTCCATGGCTATCTATCTATCTATCTATCTTCTTTACTCCTATAAATTCGTTTTTCTTTTGTGTGTATTGATATTCATATTAAAAATCCTCTTTTTTATCTAATTAAAAAGAAAATACAATTTTCTTATACATGGATTGTGGAATTGCATTGATCTGCAAAAGATCTAGCTAATTTGCATATTCTTTTAAACATACATTTTAATTAATTCCCTATTAGTTTTTTGTGGTTTTCTTATGGAATGATCATCTTTAGTTAACTATTACATGTAATTATATTCATGTAGATATTCTAAATGATTTATACTTGCGTAATATTTGTGTAAAAGGGTTACAGTAAACACAAAATTGTTTCCATATATATTTATGTATACGTATATATTTTTGTTTAACAAATTTTGCCTACCAAACTCCTCATAGGGTTTTGGTCTATAGACAGGAAACTTCATATATAAGGTATTTGAATCCAGGTAAAACTTTATATTTGGGTTTTAGCCCGCAAAAATCGGTGCAAGAGTGTGAAAATTAAAATAAATGAAATTTGCCAGGTGAAGGTCAAACGTCGGCATTACAAATGCATAATGTAGTACCTTTTGGTTCATGCTTTAATTTATAGCCTCGCAGTAAACATGTTTTCATAGCCGAGCCATTGACGGCAGAGGGAAAATAAATCGTGAGCTGAAGGTTTTGGTTTCGATTCTCGGTGGTGACGCATGAGTGTTTTGTTTTATATACTTTTTAAATCATTACTATATATTGCATCCAATCTATCTATCTATCTATCTCTAAAAGTGAAAATGTCAATCTTTTCTCGATGATAGTTAAGGGAGAAAGGCATTGCTTTACATATTCACACTTTTTAATATATACATATGCACATAACCTTATGAACAATATATATGGCTCGAGCAAAGCCGGGGGAACTGCTAGTATATATATAGTTATAAATGAAGATGAAAAAATATTTTTCAGTAAGAAAACAAATCTATCAGAATAGAAAGAAATCTCTACCAGTTAAGAGGGGCAATTTATTATTCTATGAATAATAACGTTTCTATGTAACTTTACGCCTTATCTTTTTACTTTATTCTCTTAATTCTTTTTTTTTTTTTTCATATTATCAACTTCTGTCAGTTGTTTAGGAATATCCATTCATCTATGAGGAGTAGCTTAGTAGTCTTTTGCTATTAAACAAGACACATTTAAGACGACTATAAGGAAAAGTCAGCCGTTTGCATTGAAAACTACTAAAAATTTATGAGTGCGAACTAATTCCAATATTCATGTTTTGGAATGATAACTAATGATATATATATATATATATATATATATATATATATATATATATATATATGTGTGTGTGTGTGTGTGTGTGTGTGTGTGTGTGTGTGTGTGTGTGTGTGTTAGTTTCAGATATATATTTTTAACACAATAGTCTATTCTTCCTGCTGAACAGTGCGCAAATGAGACCACCGAATGGTTCAAAACAGCAATTGAAGCACATGTTCCCATGCTGAAATTTTATAGCAAGCCCCATTCTCCCTAATGGTTTATTCTACTTGCGCAACTGCCATTGCTCAAAGACAGCATGCATACCGCAGATTTAACCGACATAAGTCCAGTTCAAACAGATAGAAGTATATAGAAGCTAGAAGTAACGATAAGAAAGAAATAGACACAGCTAAGAAAGAATTTACTGAAACCACTAAAAAACGCATCGAAGCACAAAAATTAGGAACTCGTGACTTCTTGAAAATCTACAGCAGTGTAGTAAATAATGGGCAATCAACAATTCCCCCACTAACCAACAATCATGAGGTTGTTTGCTCAGCAACCAACAAGGCTAATATGCTTGTCAGCCGGTTTGTCTCAAACTCCACATTGAACCCTTCCAACCACCCCCTGCCTGGCTTTCCTTTGCGGACAGACGCAACGCTAGACGATCTGAAAATCACCCCTGCTCAGGTGCATGCTATCATAAAAAACCTTGACACTTCAAAAGCATGTGGACCCGATCTAATCCCAGCTGTGCTATTAAAAAAGTGTTCAGACGAAGTATCTCCAGTTCTCTCCAAACTCTACAACAAATGCCTTAATGAATCTTGCTTTCCGGGCTGTTGGAAAACTGCTTCTACGGTACCAGTATTCAAGAATTCTGGCGAAAGAACTGACCCGTCAAATTATCGCCCCATTAGCCTCCTCCCACTTTTTGCCAAAATATTAGAGATCATAATTAACCATCCTCTAGTCCGTCACCTTACAGATGCTAAACTTCTGACTGACCAACAATATGGATTTAGACAAGCCCGTTCCACAGCAGAGATCCTCACTGTAATCTCTGAACGTATATAACATTCACTGGACAAAGCGGGTGAGGGCAGAGCTGTAGCTCTAGATATATCTAAGGCTTTTGACAGGGTATGGCATGAGGGTCTCCTCAGGAAAATTAGATCATACGGTATCACTGGTAGAATACTTAACATAATTAAATCCCTCTTAGATAAGAGAAAAATCCAGGTTGTCCTCGACGGTCGTACATCTAAACAATATGATATAAATGCGGGAGTGCCTCAGGGGTCAATCCTTGAACCTCTATTGTTCCTAATATGTATTAATGACCTCCCCGACGAAACTACCTCTGAGACGGGTATATATGCTGATGACACCACACTCAATAACAGGCATGACACGAAAACAAATGAACACATATCTAAAGAAATGGCAAAAACACTAGAGGATGACCTCCAATCTGTAGTGGAATGGGGACAAAAATGGATGGTCACATTCAATGCTGCCAAGACTAAACTTGTTTCCTTCAATAATTAGAAGAAACCTTCTCTGCCACCAATAGCAATGACCAGTGACTCTTTTTGCATTTTGGAGACGGAAGTGTTTTTTCGAGATAACGGACTTCTATATTAATTGTACTTTTTATCTTTAGATTCAAATATTAATAACTATATTTTATTTTAGTATTTAATTTATGTATTTCTGTTTTATTAAATGCTAGTGTTTTTTCTCGTCCATAAATGTTTATTTATCTACCAAGTTAATCTTAAATATTGCATAGACTCAGTCCATTATATTATCCTTTCAGTTCCCACCCCTACATCCTGCTTTCATTTTATCTCGCAATTACTTATAACATCACCAACTAACTTTCAGGAAAAAAAACCCCACTCTGCTTTTCTTTTATATCGCAAGTTTCTTAAAACGTGACTAGCTAAAGTCCAGAATAATATCACGCTTATCTTTTAACGGTTAATTAAAAAAAGTCTTTTGAACGCTGTTATTATTAAAACTTAAATTCTTTTCTACAGTTTGCATTTTGGAGACGGAAGTGTTTTTTCGAGATAAGTGACTTCTATATTAATCGTACTTTTTATCTTTAGATTCAAATATTAATAACTACATTTTATTTCAGCATTTAATTTATGTATTTCTGTTTTATTAAATGCTAGTGTTTTTTCTCATCCATAAATGTTTATTTATCTACCAAGTTGATTGCAGAAATAGATTAGGTAATTGTATTCATTTTTAGTTCGTGAAAGGGGAATCTATCACCATACTTTCCCTTAAACACATCCGTTGGACTTTTATTAAGTACAATACTTAATAGTTTTTTGGTTTTTTGGGGTTTTTTTTAAATTGAGGGTAAAAAACGCATTGTGGATGCGTTATCGGTAGCTCCTGTTACTCTCTCTTGTCCTTATTTGTCCCTCAGCCCTCATTTTTTAATGAGCGATTTTTCTGACGAAGGGAGAAGCAAAAGCTGTTTTCTAGATTGGCAGTATTTTGCGCGAACAGGTGGCAGAGATGGCGGAAATTTTCTGTTTCTATGTCTATCCTTGTAGCCATGTCACTAGTAAGGGTGCTGGAGGTAAACGTTTTATCTGGGCTGGCGTTATCCGCCTGATAGTCAGGGACCCGAACCTTGGATTAACCAATAATAATAATAATTACCGAATTTTCATTACTAATGATTACTATATTGTCCAATTTCTACTGTACACTGTTTAACCCTTATTCTCGAGTGGCCTCTTGGCCTTGAAATATGATGATGCCTGTGTAAAAAAAAGTACATCTTTCAAACTGTTTGGCCTAACGTTCACAGGAAACATGAGTTGGAACAATTACATTGAAAGCATTGCCAGGGCCGCTGCGAAGAAGGTAGGCTCTCTCTACCGTGCTAGAAAACTACTAACACCCGAAAGTATCATGTACTTCTATAAGGCCACCATTCGCCCATGTATGGAGTATTGCTGTCAGATTTGGGCTGGTGAATCTGCTACTAGCCTCTCGCTCCTAGACAAGGTTAAAAAGAGAGTCGCAAATCTGAATTGGCATCTAAGCTTCAGCCTCTGTCCCATCGACGAAACGTTGCATCCCTCTGCCTGTTCTACAAGTATTTTAATGGTGAATGCTCTGGTGAACTGCAGACACTTGTGTCCCCACGACGTAGAAACTCTCGACAAACCCGACAGGCAGCTAAATCCCACCTCCACACAGTAGAGATCACTAGATGTAAAAGATCTTTCTATTCCAGTAGTTTCTTCCCCAGAACCGCTAGACTCTGGAATTTCATTCTAGGTCCCTGCTTCCCCAACTGTACTGACATGCAGAAGTTCAAGTGTAACGTGAACTGACATCTTGCTGCCCAAATCCCAACATAGTGCCTCAGTAGTTGTTGCCACTGATAGTAGAACCCTACACCAAAGTGGCAATGTGCCTTGTTTGGGGTGAAAATGTATTTAAAAAAAACAAAGGGTAGAGCTATGAATATCGTTGTTATTAAACGCTTTGATTACAGGAAACAAAATTCGTTATGAATTCATCAAAAATAATAATTTATTATCAGTTAAAGCAAACAATTGTTTTCGCCCATGCTTATTTCTCTGAGTTAAGTCATCATTAGTGCTCATACATTTCTACAAAACAACTGGAAACCTCGACAGGAAAAATGATTGTTGCATCCAGCCTTTCAATTTTACAATATGTACTTGAAGGCTTTTTCCCTCAGTTATTTAACTCCATATAAATCATACCATGTTTCATCAACATAAGTACAGTATTCATTGAAAAGCAGGTCTATTTTAAACATATTCACTAACCTTAATTTATCAATTCATAATCATTATCTTCTTTTTTTATGCGGACGTAATTCTTTTTTTCTAATTCGTTGTATCAATTCCTTTTTTGGCGGACCACGAGTAATGTTATATATATATATATATATATATATATATATATATATATATATATATATATATATATATGTATGTGTGTGTGTGTGTGTGACATCACATAAACAACTGCTCTGCTGACATGTTAATACCATCTTATACATAAGGCGTTGCTTCTGCTCCCTTCTGTGAACAACACACACGGATATGCATATGCACATAATAACGGGCATGTATCTTTTATTTTACTAAAGCAGAATCTATGAACATTTGTTTCCCTACAGACTTTTTTCCGATGTATTTGAATCAAACAAAATAGATTCTAAAATAGTTCTTGGTTGGGTTTGCAGTTATGGCTGAAAGAAATCGGAACAGCTATATCATAGTTTATGAATCCTCCAACGGAATAAAGTGGAATAAGTTAGTGGATGTCTCTGTGGCCCAACGGGTCACGGGTACATCAAGTATATTGCATTTATATAATAACATTATTTTTAGTATTAAAAATAAACACGGCTTATCGATTTTTTAATGAAATCAAAATGAAAAAAAAAGTAATGGTGATGCATGTCACCCAACGGGGCAGGAATTTTCTAGTGTCTTATAAAGTCTTTATTTTGTGATTATTATTATTATTATTATTATTATTATTATTATTATTATTATTATCATTATTATTATTATTCGTGAATATAAACTTTATAGACAGAGTTTAACTATTTCTTGTTCTGTATATTTTCTGGTTGAAATCGTTGGGCTAAATAATTCTACGTCCAATTTTGTTCAGGAGAAAAATAGAGATCGATTCAGCTCGTATATGTAGATTGGAGAGAGACGAGGGCGGACAGTGGTTAAAGTATCATTTAATCGTCTGTAAGATTCCGATCATCAATATTCGGATAACCTTCGGACAATAACAAACCATTCGGGTCATTTGGCAAGACACGTTTTACACGCTTCCCAGGTTAAGAAACGGTTGGCATCTACCGGAGTTTACACACATCATTCAATTAGATAAATGTTTAATCAGTTGCGGGTCGAGACAGGAAAACTTTTACGTACATCACCAGTTCTCATTTGAATTCCGCATCATAGATTATTTTCAAAAGGCATCCTCATCAATTCTTATTCAATAGATCTACTCATTTTAATTGGACAATCTGGTTTATTTTTATACTACCCCAAAGTATTGTGTATATATATATATATATATATATATATATATATATATATATATATATATATTATTAGTTTTTTTTTGGGGGGGGGAAGAATTCCAGCAGAGTGCTCAATTAAAAGGAAATCCAAATTGTAAGAGCGTATTTATATTTTGTGTACAGAAAGTTGTTAGTTGAGACAGATCATTGGTACCGTCGGTTTCAAGCCCGATAATAAGGCCCGTATAAAGTATCCTTATCAAGCTCTCTTCAGCCAATATTCGTCTAGTCTCAACTAACAACTTTCTGTACACAATATATATATATATATATATATATATATATATATATATATATATATATATACATATAAAGCAAACGGTAAAATGATTTATGAATCATTTACCTAGAATTCAGCATCAATAACCAATCAATGTACGATCGTTTCTGAGACGATACAAATTTTCATTTAAATATAATCTCATCGTGAGCATCGACATCAAACACCAAAAAGAAACCTTAAATATATGATCAACACTAAAGTTAAGAAACCAAAATATTATACAGCGAAAAAGATCATTCGTCGACATTTATATATGCGACAGTACAATCTATGGCAACACTTCAAAGGCCGGCAATAGTCAAGATCTTTCTGATTCTCACTCTCTTCTTAACTTATCATCATATTTACCATCATATTTATCAACATCTGTATCAACATATTTATCATCATATTTATAAACATGTTTATCATAATATTTATCATCATATTTATCATCACATTTATCATCATATTTATCATTATATTTATCATCATATTTATCATATTTATCAAAATTTATAATAAAATGTATCATCATTGTATTTATCAATATATTTATAATCATATTGAGTATCATATTTATCAACCTATATATAATAATATTTTTCATCATATTTATCAACATATTTATCATCAAATTTACCATAATATTTATCATCATATTAATCATGATATTTATCATCATATTGATCATAATATTTATCATCATATTAATCAACCTATTAATCATAATATTTACCATCATATCAATCATGATGTTTATCAAAATATTTATCATCATATTTATCATCATATTTATCAAAATATTTATCATCATATTTATCATAATATTTATCATAATATTTATCATCATATTTATCATCGTATATTTATCATATTTATCATCATATTCATCATCATATTTATCATAATATATATCGAAATATTTATCATAATATTTATCAACATATTTATCATCATATTTATCATCATAGTTTTCATCATATTTATCATCATATTTATCATCATAGTTCTCATCATATTTATCATCATATTTATCAACATATTTATACACATATATATCATCATATTTATAATCATACTTATCATCATATTAATGTAATTTTTCATATTTATTATGATATTTATCAACATATTTATCATCATATTTATTAACCTATTTATCATAATACTTAGCATCATTTTTATCATCATATTTATCATAATATTTATCATCATATTTATATCATATTTATAATAATATTTATCATCATATTTATATCATATTTATAATCATATTAATCGTAATATCTATCATAATATGTATCGACATATTTATCATAATATTTATCAACATATTTATCATCATGTTTATCATAATATTTATCATCATATTTACCATCACATTTATCAACACATTTATCAACATATATGTATTCATATTTATCATCATATTTATCATCATATTTATCACATTATTTATCATAATATTTATCATGATATTTATCATCATATTTATCATTATATTTATCATAATATTTATCATAATATTTATCATCATATTTATCATGATATTTATCATCATATTTATCAACATATGTATCATAATATTTATCATCATATTTATCATCATATTTATCATCATATTTTTCGTAATATTTTTCATCATATTTATCATAATATATATCATCATATTTATCATCATATTTATCATCATATTTATCATCAAATTTATCATAATATTTATCATCATATTTATCAAGATATTTGTCATCATATTTATCAACATATGTATCATAATATTCATCATCATATTTACCATCATATTTTTCATCATATTTATCATTATATTCATACACATATTTATACTAACATTTCTCATCATATGTATCATCATATTTATCAACATATGTATACTAATGTTTATCATCATATTTATCATCATATTTATCAACATATGTATAAAAATATTTAGCATCATATTTATCATCATATTTATCAACATATTTATCAACATATTTCTCGTCATATTTTTCACATATTTATCATAATATTTATCATTATATTTATTAACATATTTATCATAATATTTATCAAAATAATTATCATCATATTTATCAACATATTTATCATAATTTTTTCATCAAATTGATCATCATAGTTATCAACATATATATCATCATATTTATCATCATATTTATCATCATATTTTTCATAATATTTATCATTATAGTTATCATCATATATATAAATATTTATCATAATATTTATCATCATACTTATCATAATATTTATAATAATATTTATCATTATATTAATCATCATATTTATCATCATATTTATCAACATATTTATCATAATATTTACTAACATATTTTTCACTATATTTATCATCATATTTATCAACATATGTATCATCATATTTATCATCGTATTTATCATCATATTTATCAAAATATTTATCATCATATTTATCATCATATGTATCAAAATATTTATCGGCATATTTGTCATCATATTTATCAACATATTTATCAACATATTTATCATCATGTTTATCATCATATTAATCAACGTATTTGTCATAATATTTAGCAACATATTTATCATCATATTTATCAATATATTTTTCATCATATTTATCAACATTTCTATCATCATATTTATCAACATTTATGTCAACATATTTATTAACATATTTATCAACATATTTATCATCATATTAATCATCATATTTATCAACATATTAATCAAAATATATATCAACATATTTATCAACATATTTATCAAAATATTTATCATCATATTTATAAACATATTCATCATCATATTCATCAACATATTTATCATCATATTAATAAACATATTCATCATCATATTTATCAACATATTTATTAACATATTTATCAACATATTTATGAACATATTTATCAACATATTTATCAACATATTTATCATCATATTTATAAACATATTTATCAACATATTTATAAACATATTTATCAACATATTTATCAAAATATTTATCAACATATTTATCAACATATTTATCAACATATTTATCAACATATTTATCATCATATTTATAAACATATTTCTCAACGTATTTATCAACATATTTATCAAAATATTTATCAACATATTTATCATCATATTAATAAACATATTTATCATCATATTAATCATCATATTGATAAACATATTTATCAACATATTTATCAAAATATTTATCAACATATTTATCAACATATTTATCAACATATTTATAAACATATTTATCAACATATTTATCAACATATTTATCATCATAATTATAAACATACAGCTGAATCCAACTGATTTATTATCTCAAATATATTGGATCTTTGCTTTAACAAAATATCTCCCTCTAGTTCTTTATTTATATTCTTCATTTATGTATTTTTTAACACACCTATAATTTTTCTTTTTTTTCTGTCTTCTCTACTCTCCCAATCACCATCCCATATTATCTTCATAGACGTCTCTTTATTTATTTCTTCCTTGGTGTACTTTTCATTATTCATATATGCTCATTCCCTCTCTATGCCGTATTTTTTTAGAATTAATCCTTTCCTCGATATAATCCCCTTACTTATATTACAACAACTTCTATCTTTCTACCTATATATATATATATATATATATATATATATATATATATGTATATATATATATGTATATATATATATATATATATATGTATATATATATGTATATATATATATATATATATATATATATATAATTAAAATTTAAATCGGTTTCATAAGGAAGAACAAACAAAATAAATAAATTGTACGATCCTTTCGGAAAAGATGTTTTCATTTTTATAAACATTGAGTCTTGGACAATTATTTTATCATATAGTTTTTTGAAACAAAGTCTCCTCATCAGCAAAAATATTGGGTGGGGTTTTTTGTAAAGACACCAAAAATACAAATCTATATTTAACAAAAATACGAAATATTACAATGGGGTCCTTACAAACTCAGAATACAAATCACAAATCAAAAACCTAAATAAAAACGATAAAAGCACAAACTGCATTGAAAATTAGTAATCTACTTCGCTTTATTTAAACATATATGGCTACTAAATGATAGAATATTCCCTTCAATTTAAAATGGGAAATAATAGGATCTTATAAAGCACATATGCCAGGGGACAGATTCTGTGCACTTAATAGATATGAAGCCCTTAAGATTTTAAAATAAAACCATTCTCTTGAATTTAAAAGATGATTTTTTCCGGATGCATTCATAAACGTTGGCTTAGATTCTACAAATTTAAGCCACCATAAATCATAAAATTAGTTTATGACTACTCTATTTTGAAATTTATAATTAATGAATTAATAACTATTGTTATGTTTTATCATTATTATTATTATTATTATTATTATTATTATTATTATTATTATTATTATTATTACATTATCTGATATTTTACCATTATTTTCTATTTTATTCTATTCTATTATTTATGTCACTTTGAATTTATATGTTACTATTTTATTAATGTAAGCTCTATAAATATTATAATTACTAATTTTAAAAGATATTATTTTTATTTAATCACTTCCAATAGGATTCATTTATTATAGAACAAATTCAACTATTAAATAATTAGTAGTTATCTCCCCATAAGAGTTAAATCCTTTATTTTTCGATTTGAATAAAATTATCTCCCCTTGTAATTGAAATATTTCAGCTGATTTAAATGTAACGTCTCTAACGACTTTAACTGGTAACATTGTTCTATTGGCGTCTCCTTTGAAAGTTTGTATATCAACATTTTCAAGCATTCATAAACTACATTTACCATCCAAATGAATTCATTGACAATGATATATGACTTTTAGAAGGCGAACCATTAAAATCAATTTAAAATTGAGACTCTCTTAACCTTACCCTTCAACCAGATTTTATCTTATTTTATTTTATCTTACTTTGTTTATCAACATCAAAAAAGTAACTATTTTCTTTTATATCTTAATATTTTCAAGATACATCTGCCTTACTTTAAATAATGTTAGGTTTATTTTTGGTGTCTTTAGAAAAATCCACCCAATATTTTTGCTGATGAGGAGACTTTGTTTCAAAAAACTATATGGTAAAATTATTGTCCAAGACTCAATGTCTATCGCAATAAAAACATCGTTTCCGAAACAATCGTATAGTTTATTGATTTTGTTTGTTCTTCCTTATGAAACCGATTTTTAATTTTTTAATTTTAATTATAAATTATCAACCATCTTATTTAATTTTAATTATAAATTATCAATCATCTTATTTAATATATATAATATACGTGTTTATATATATAACATATTTTCAAACATACACACACACACACACACACATATATATATATATATATATATATATATATATATATATATATATATATACTGCGAGGATGGACAGGCTAATTTGAAATTATCATTTTAATATTTAACTGGCTTTGTAAACTAGTATTTTTCATGGTTCACACAATCTAAGACGAGTTTAATGGATGACCCAACAGATCAAATTTTCTACTGGTATTCTGTGAAAACTAATTATAGGTTAAATAAATATGGAAGTCGGTGTTGATATTGCGTAAAACCGGTGAACTAAATTATGAATTCTAATCACTCATGTGTAATTAACATTTTAAAATGCATAATTCCCACTGGAATATAAAGAAAAGTTAATTCTGATCGACGATGACAAAAACGAGATAATGTAACGTGACTATGTCGATGGCAGCCATATTGAAAATCTCAGCAATGTCAAATATGGAAGGTTTGGGAGTTGTTTGTTTGTTTATTTGTTTGTTTGTTTTGTTTTGTTTCTTCAAATTAATGCGATTGTGATGTCCTATTAATTGAAATAACGTTTTTAAAAAGTTTGTTTGATTTTTTTACTTTCCGTTTTTGGATTAAGATTTTGAATCGGGATTTTCTAAAAGATGTATCGTCTTTTACACAAGAAACAAATGTTTGCCGAGTGGTAATACATTTGAAATAATGGTGGCTTTAAAAAAACAAATACGAAACGAAAAACGAATTCTTTTTCTTTTCTTTTTTTTCTTTTTTTTTCAATCTTAGAAAAATTCAATCTTACACTACAAACAATATTAATTGGATTCGGTTTAAAAAAAAAAACGAAACGAAATCCGATACACTTTTCCAGTTGTATCACTTTCTTTTCGCTAGCAATACAAAAGTTACAAATGATTTTGGGGAGTAATGGATGATGATGCAGACTTGTTTCTCTATGTTCTTTTTTATTCAATTTTAGATTACTATATAATTACTCTTCTTAACTTGGATATTATTTTCACAACGTTTTAACTGAGCTATTTCAAGCGCGTATTGTCGAATTCAGAAATCGTTATGCTGTGGATTAAATAAAGGGTTCAGTTCGAAATTCCGTACGTATTCTATAGTTCGATATAAAGATTCCTAACTTCAGTAAGAGATTATATTCACCGAAACGCTGTGAGAATAGCATCCAAGATGAAAAACGTAATCCAAATAATCCGAAGTCACAGATTATGTATTCGGTTGTGCCGAGTTTAAATCCTATCTAATCTATTGTAACCATTTACGGCGAAAGTATAAAGACACAAAGGTGTTATGGTATTGTAGTATGAAAATTAAAAAAAAAATAATGCAAATAGTCTCCTTACCAGCTTCGAAGCATGTGAGCTGTTTCGCATGCTGGATATTCGTTCGTTTTTTTGGGGGGGGGAGTTGTTGTTTTTGATTTTGTTTGTTTGTTTTGTTTTTTTTGTTCAGAGAAAATGAATTTGTGTTCGTAGTTTAGATTTTAAAGGTGAAGAAAATCTACTTTAAAAGGATGACTTGCTGAAAAAAGTGTTTGGTTACTTTTATGTCTGGAAACATTCATAGCAAGAACTACTATGGAAAAAATCTCTTTCTTTTCCTGTGTGCGTAAACCCAAATATAGTTTATCCTCCTTATCCTTGGAATACGTTGGTAAAGGCTACTTCCCGTATAGCGTAAAACAAATCACAGTTTAGTAATTCCTCTCTATCGCTGTAAACACTTTTCACGCCTGTTACTATTCCCTATTTCTACAAATCTACCGTCTGTATTGGAAATTTGTCAACGTTGGTCGGGTTATATTAGATTATAAAAGTTTTGTCGCTTGAATCATATGTGAAGAATTGCCTATCTTGTCTGGGTGTGGGTGGCGTGTCATTTAAGCATCTGAATAACTTGATTATTTATATAAACAAGTGTTTACGTGTAATCGTTCTCTTTGTGCCTGATCATGTAAATATAAGCAGACGTGTCTATCTCTTCGTATGTGTGTAAAACTAAAACATGTTACGTGTTAATTGCCTTCTCTTTTTGTCAAACGTCGATATGACTTCCAATATGAATTTTATATGAAACTTACAAGGTATGTTTTTTAATTCATAATTAACTATCAAACCAATTAATTAATCTGCAGTCTAGAGCAATGTTGTCATATTAGAACTGTTGAATCTTAGGCCCATTTGAGAGTTCTTCGACAAAGTGTAGAAACTTATTTGCAATTTGATTGGCCCTAACTTTCCTTCTTTCTGCAACAATTCTCTTGCAGACGTGACGTTGCTAGTCTCAGTCTTTTCTGTACACACTATTATGGCATATGTGCTACAGAATTGCCTGATCTATTCCCTGCTTTCTTTTTTCCAGTTCGTTTGACTCGTCAATCTAGTGGTCTATCAATTCGCTATTTTGATATCTCATTAAAATACAGCTTCCTATTCTAGTAGGTTTTTACCAAGAATTGCAAGTTGGGGAACTCTCTTCCTGGTGATTTTCCCCCTACCTACAGCCGTGATCTTTTTAAGATAAAAGTCAATAAGTATCTCTTGTCTTTGAGATAATCATCTTTCGTACTTGTAAGCTCTGTGCATCAAGTGGCTTCACACCTTGTCTGGAGCAATTTTCATTAAAAAAACAACATCGAAGTTGGGACAATAGTAACAATGCTTTTAACCAAACGAATCACAAGTATACCAACTAATAACGTCCATGGGGTAATTCTTGCTGTTTATGAAATTCAATATAATTGCACAAGATATATAAAATCATGTAATATATAATAATATAATATAATGGCAGGACTCATCATCATCATCATCATCATCATCATCATCATCATGCAGTCCGTCAATCTTGACGCTGACTAGTTGGGGCCTCAATGCTTTATCCCTCGGTGTTGGCGTAGTTTCACTCCATCACTACAGGACTTCCCATTTTGGTTCCAAACTTACTTGTGCATTTTAGGTGCAATATCTGTTGCGCATCAGATAGAAACCATCGGAACCTACAATGCTCATGTCCAGTGGAGCAAACCCGCGACGACTGGCAGCAGAGGAGTCCGTAGCTTCTAGTCAAAAGTAATCTCAGTGAGGTAAACAGTCACTCTATCGTGTCCGCTACTACGCCTTTTCTTCTGGATGAGGTTCCATAGCCTTTTAAGGAAAACTGCAAAGCAGCAGTAGGAGTTGAAGTCAGAGTTCCCATCTCTTAGCCTTTTGCTGTGATAAGGCCCACAAGGCAGTGGTGTTTGATTTTGGTGTTGGTTCCCCTCGTCTTCGCCCAACCAAGGGCACCCAAGTGGGGTAGGGGTTGGTAGCGTGCCAGGGCATGTCCACACATCGGTGGGCCATAACGCACTACCTCTAGGGTCTCCTAGTACTCCGAGATCTCCTACAAGTTTAGCCTGAGGCCGCAAAGCATCCAGTTACCGTGTGTGGTCAACGTGGAGGCACTGTAGGGGTCTTGATAATGGAGAGGCTATGTACTGGCAGGGAAGACTTATGCATAGCTGCTCCCTTTTCACCACGGGGTTAACCAGCGGTGTTAGTTGGGAGCGAGAAGGTATGCAAGCATGAACTGAACACTAACTTATGCCTAACACACTATACCAAGACGCATCACATACCCCTGCCGGATAAAAAATCCAAACGCACACACAATGGCAGGGCTAAAGGTCAACCATTAGCTGGGTGTTAATCCCTGTCATGGGAGATGATTTGACGGCGTTATTATTTGCATCAAAATAAGCTTAATAACAGAGTTTAAGTTTAACTAATATATAACTTTGTGGTTGTTTATTTAGTAATTTGAATGTAGATAGTTGATGTGGTTTCTTTATATTTATATTTTCTGTTTGAATTTTGCCTAAATTATTGGGATTAATTATTCTAGGGCTGATTTTGATATCTATATATCTATAAAAGCGAAATTGTCTGTGTGTGTACATTTCCCTACGAAACTACTCTGTCAATTTTCAGTCTACAGACTCAAGACTTGACATAACAGGTATTGAGATTTGGGAAAAATTGTTATCGGTTTTCGGCCAGAAATTTAGCTGTCAAGGGGTCAAAGTTCAACGATTTGACTTTTGAAAACTCTACCAAACTCCTCCGACAATTTTGGATCTAAACAATTGAAATTTTAGATGTCGGTTACTTGGACATGGATCTAACTTTTTAACTTGATTTGTGACCAAAACAATAAAGATTAAGGGGTCAAAGTTTTAAAAAGATTTGAAATCTCAGGCAATTTTTGGTCTAAACATTTGAAATTTGGCATAAAGTGTATTGAAACATAGGGCAAGCTTTTTAATCGGTTTTGGGCCGAAAGTTTGGCTAGCAAGGAGCAAAAGTGCAAAAGATTTTACCTTTACAGTCTTTAGCAAAGTCAATTTTGGGTCTAAACATTTGAAATTTTACATAAAGGGTATTCAGACATGCAGCAAGCTTGTTAATCAGTGTTTGGGTGACAATCTGGCTGTCAAAGTTGAAGGAGTTGACCTTTGCGAACTATACCAAACTCCACGTTAATTTTGGGTCTAAACACTTGAAATTTTAGATGTAGGTTTAACTGAAGATGAGTCAAACTTTTAAAATATATATATATATATATATATATATATATATATATATATATATATATATATATATATATATGCATATAAAGTTATAAATAGTGCATAGGGCCCGATCAAAGCCTGACTGAACTGCTAGTAGAATAAGAAAACTAAGATTTTTTTGGAAAAAAAAGTTTTATTTTTTTATTTTGAATAATACCACAAGAAATGTTTCTGATACTTCGAGTCAAAATTACCCAAATATTGGCAGAAACTATTGTATAAACGTGCCTAAATGTTTCATTTTTCTAATTTCAAATATTACTGCAAAAAATAGTAGGTTGGTGCAAAAATAATGTCGTTTTCTGACGTTCAACTTTTGTATATAAAACGACATTATTTTTGCACCAACCTAATATTATAGATATTTTGGACTTTAAGGACACGGATTACCTGAATGATGTGAGGAATCAGACATTCCTTGAAAGACGGATCAATAATCAGCAGCAGGCGAGAGATTATGGTGACTTAGTAGTTAACGACACGGATTCATGACAACCTTAGTTTTCAAGTTCGAACCTAGTTTGTTCCAGAGGAACACTGTCACCTAGGATGTTGGCAACGTTCATGTAGTCCCTTCCATAAGTACCGATGTCTTTCAAGAATGAATTCTAACTAGAACGATACCGGGGAAACAAATGCCAACAATAATCATTTGATTCACACGAAATGAATAGATGATGCTCAACAAGCAAATACAATCAGCAGCAGCTGTCGTGCCTTGTCGTGTTTTGTCGTGTCAGGTTTATCAAACGCAGATACAGAGTAAAATGCTGATAATGGTTGGTAGTTACAAAATATCACTTCTGTCTAAAATCAGAACAATCAAGTGTTTCAGCTTAAATTACATTAGCTACGTTAGTTCGCTAACCGTTATCCTCGAGTGACCTTTGATTTTTGACAAGCGGCGTCTCATAAGAGGAGTTTTTATCCGCTTCCCGCTACAGCAAGGTTAGATATAAAACCAGTTTATTTAAGGATATTCAATTCCACTGAGGGGATACTTTAGAAGAATATAAAAAAATAAATAACCGTAATCTGCCCGTGGGTATTCTCTAGTAAGTACATCCCACGCGATCAGCTATAATCAATCCTCTCGCTATGTAAGTACACTACTAGTACAGAATTGAACCATAGCTTATCTCACTCTAATGGTCAGGCTCCGGAAGAGAAAAAACTTTTTCCGTAAGTTCAATATTTTTTTAAGTTGTCATATAATCTAGTGTGAATGTTCTTCAATCACAAACAGGGGAAAAATATATTTGGCTTGAAGCATTGGACCGTTGACACGCCGTAATTTGTTCTGGATATATTTACGTCTCTCTCTTCTTTTCTTTCAAGTAGCTGTAATAAAAAAACAACAATTAACACCATTATTTTCATAAATATTTTATAAAGTAATCTCAACCAGATGTAAAAGTTCGATAAAACTAAACAGGAGATAGAGCTTATAATAAGAGTAAATAGTTAATAAAACATGTTAAAAAACAATTTGAAAAAGAGTTAAAAACATATTTAATCTGAAAAGGAAACAATAAATGGATAGTCCTTAATCAGCGAAGTTTCGAAGAAATACTTTCCTTCTCATCAGAGCGTAGGAATTAGAAAATACGGGATCGGATTTTGTATACAAAAGTATTTGATGAAACTGTAAGTAAGTCAAAGATCTTATTTGATAACGAAAAGTGAAGCAGAGGGAATATGGTGAAGAAAAGGGTGATTTCACGTGAATGGATAGTCTGGTGAAAGGTAAAGTATCCAATTACGGTAAAATCCAAAAACGTAAATCCAAGAAAGTTAATTAAATTTCCATTCGCACAAGTAAAATCCAAGGAAATCGCGTGATTTAAAGATGGTCCAAAATAATCCAAAAGGCCGAAATCCGTGGAATAATTCAGAAATATGTACAAGGAAAAGGGGAAAAAATTCCAATAATATTAATAAAAGAAAAATAAGATATGCTTTTCACACGGCTGCCGAGACAAAGTGTAATTAAGAAAAATCAATGAAGAAAAAATATTAAATGATGATAGAATTAAATATAAAATAAAAAGCAAATGTCAAAATCACCCAGACAAGATGACGTTAAAAAGCGCAAAAATATAGGGCAAAAAAGAGGTGAAACTGAAATGTACAGGTTATTACTTAAGAAAATGTCAGCAAGAGTTATTAAAAGACACTAAATGGAAAAAATAAATAAATTAATAAATAAATAAATAATAAAAAATAATATTATTGTATTTATATTATATTATATATATATATAATTTACTAGAACAATTATTAAATATATATATATATGTATATATATGAAGCAAAATCTATAACGACTTATGATTTTAGTAGGCTATGTACTAAAATTTCACATGAAAAACTTATAAAAGAATTAAATGATACTGTAGATTTAGCTTTTGACGGTGATAAAGGTGAATATATAGATTTTTCAAACTTCTTTCTGATGTAAAAATAAAAATAAGACTAGTGTTTCTAAAGGTATTTTAAAAATACTTATAAGTCATCTTATCAAAGAATGTTATTTTCAAATAGAAAACAAAATATAACTCCAATATATATATATATATATATATATATATATATAGTAAGTTATAAAATGTATATGGCGATTAAGCTACACTGAATATTCCGCGTTTCATCCACTCTAGTACTCTTCAGGCTTATGCATAAGCCTGAAGAAACCTAGAGTGGATGATACATTTTATAACTTACTGACTAGATCTATCTACGTATTGAGCACTTTTGAAGTAAATACTTAAAGTTTACGCATAAATCTATACTTTCGTATATAAATTTATGTGAGTAAATAAAGTAGTATATATATATATATATATATATATATATATATATATATATATATATATATATATATATATATATATATATGTATATATATATATATATATATGTCATCACTAATAAAAGAATTTATATATCTAAAACATAATGTTCATGGGTGTAGGAGATTTATAGAAGATTTTATATGTATAAACGATAATGGCGAATTCGAAAAAAATCAACATCTTATATATCCAACGGAGTTAGAATTGAATTGTGAACATGACAACAGGCTCCATTTCTGAATTTAGATATAAAAATTGAGGATGGGATTTTTCTTTATAAAATATTCGATAAAAGAATTTTTTCCCCTTTCAAATAAGTCGTATGCCGCATAAAGATAGTAATTGCCCTGTTTTTATATTTTGTGGAACCATTATGTCAGAGTTTTTGAGAATAGCTCGCGTTACTTTAAAATTAATAGATTTTATACCGCCAATTAATAATATAATAAAATAATAATAGAACTGCACGCCTGTGGAACTCTGTTCCGTCTGCCTACTTCCCTCCGGACTACAACTTGGATGTCTTCAAGTCCAATGTTAACAAATTCTTAATGAACCGCCCCCTTAATTAAACACTTCATCAAATCTCCACACTAACGTAATGTACTTGCAATAACCCTTATCCATGAGTGGCTTCCGGGCCTTGATAAGTGGTGATCACTGTGTAAAAAAAAAAATAAAATAAAATAAGGATGATAAAACAAAGCGGGGATAAAACTAAAATATTTAAACATTTAAAGATGTAATATATGTAACATGTTTTCTTCTAAGATTAAGGGAGGTTATGTTTGATCAAGACTGCTGGAGAGCCATGATTTAATATACTGTTTTGTTTTTAAATCCCCGAAATAGTGTTTCATGGTAAACAACTGATGATCCCTTACATTACCATTGGTACTATAGTGAGTTCGAGAGAGCAAGTTGATGCAATCATTGCAGGTTATTAAATGACTTACTGACTAAATATTTTTTTTTACGAATAATAAAAAATAAAAATTAAATAGTTTTTTTGTATAGTTTTAAAGGTTAAAAAAACTTCCAAGACTATATATATATACATATATATATATATACATATATATATTATATATGCACACACAGACACATACACACACACACACACACACACATATATATATATATATATATATATATATATATATATATATATATATATATATATTAGGGATGGGATGATTCCAATATTTTCCCGATTCCGATACAATTACCGATTCCGTACTAAATTATTTATTCCATTACAATTACCGATTCTGATTCCGATTCTGATTCCGATTCTTTATAAATCTCTAAATATTTAACCATAAAAGTGTTATTTTGTCCCGATTACCGTAAAAATACATCTTAAATGGCCTATATTTTCTCTAACGTAAAAACCACACTTTTGATTACGTGATCTAGAGATTTTAGTCTTATTGGAAGTTTTAATCAATAGATATTTATTATTTTATTATTACTACACGCAGTAGAAGATGTTTTTTAAACCAAAATCGAATAAAACAGATAATTTAAGGAATCGGTTTTGGCATCGAAAAATAGGCTAAAATTTTTTCGATTTCGATACCCCAAAAAGCCATGATTGTTCCGATTCCCAATTCCGATTCCGATTAATCGTCCCACCAATATATATATATATATATATATATATATATATATATATATATATATATATATATATATATATATATACCTAATATATATACACACACACACATATATATATATATATATATATATATATATATATACCTAAAACTAAAGTTCAGTACCCGTCTGTGGAACAGAATACTGCGGTGCTGCTTTCCAGCAGCCCACAACATGGTTGTTTTCAAGTCCAATATAAACAAATTCCTACTGAAACGTACTCTTAAATAACCAAAATCGACCCAATTTCCACCATCATTACTAATCATCACGTCTTACACGTTTCCCAAACTTAACTCAATGTAACCATTATCCTGGGCTTTGATAAATCGTGGAACCTAGATTAAAAAATATTTAAAAACATATCTTGCTACAGCTGGAGCAGGAGACAACTGTGGTTGTCTGATCTAAAATCCTCCTTTGATATAAATTTACTTAGACAATAAAACAACCTGGATTGATGATTTTTTCTGTAATGAATTGAGCAAGACTTCATCACGAGAAAATCGTCGCTTGTTATATCACCAAAATGACGAACTAAAATGTTTCCCATATTATGATGCATAATGAACTCGTCTTTACGCTTGTAAGGGGAAGGAAAAACAATTACTATCACGCATTTGTTTTTACTCTCAATTTTAGAAGAGCGCTTCAGGGCGAATATCTCTTCACGATAGAAAAGCAATCCTCCAGACAGCAAGTGAATTAAACGTAAATTAATAATTCGCCCATACTGGCATGGACGATGAATGGTGTGGCTTTCTCTATCTGTCTTTCTTTCTTCCTTTCCGTTCTTTGCCTCTCTTATCCTCTTTCCCACTATATATATATATATATATATATATATATATATATATATATATATATATATATATATATATATATATCAATATATATATATATATATCAATATATATATATATATCTTCTATACTCCTATGAATTGGTTTTCTTTTGTGTGTATTGATATTCTTATTAAAAACCCTCTTTTCTATTATTTAAAAAGAAAATACAATTTTCTTACATATGGGTCATGGAATTGCATTCACTAGCAAAAGATCTAGCTAATTTCCATATTCTTTTAAATATTCATTTTAATGAATTCCCTATTAGTGGCTTCGGTTTTCTAATGGGATAATCATCTTTAGTTAACTATTACGTGTAATTATATTCATGCGGATATTCTACATGATTTATACTTGCATAATATTTGCGAAAAAAGTTTATAGTAAACACAAAATTGTATAAGGTATTTGAATCCATGCAAAATTTTATATTTGGGTTTTAGATCGGTGCAAAAGTGTGAAAATTTAAAAAAAAAAAAGAAATTTGCCAGATGAAGGTCGAACGCCGGCATTACGAATGCATAATGTAGTAGCTATTGGTTCATGTTTGACTTTTTAGCCTTGCAGTAAATTTGCTTTCATAGCCTAGTCATTGATGGCAGAGGAAAAATAAATCGTGAGCTGAAGTTTTGGTTTCGATTCTCGGTTGGTGGCGCATGAGTCTTTTTTTATATACTTTTTAAATCATTTAAATCCATCTATCTATCTGTCTATATATATATATATATATATATATATATATATATATATAACTACTTCATTTACTCACATAAATTTTATATACGAAAGTATAGATTTATGCGTAAACTTTAAGTATTTACTTCAAAAGTGCTCAATACGTAGGTAGAGCTAGTTAGTAATTTATAAAATATATATGGCGATTACGCTACACTGAGTATTCTGCGTTTCATCCACTATAGGATTCGTCAGGCTTATGCGCGAATTCTGTGGTTGCTTCTTGTTTTTATATATGTTGAGGATATTTAGTTAGCCAATCAGCTTTCTAGTATCCACCGCGCCCCTTCCTATCAGCCAATGGGCATGCATTTTATCGAACAAAGGATCTGTTTTAGAACTAGGTTAGTGGTTTAAGGTAGACGTTTTCCTTTTATATATATATATATATATATATATATATATATATATATATATATATAAATACACCTATGTGTATACACATACATGCACATATATATATACATATATATATATATATATATATATATATATATATATATATATATATATATATATATATATATATGAACATATATGTGTGATCGTTTATGTATATTCATGTTTATTTAATTTTTTTCTATGGTTATTGTTAGTTTTAAAACTATTTTGTATCGCTATCCTAGAGTAAGTTTTATTTTGTGAACACAGTTGTTTGCTATTTCTCGTCTACAGTTTAATAGATTTTGGGGTTCTTTAAAGTACAGGATATCAAATTTGTGTTCACTATAAACTTTTTACGCAAATATTATGCAAGTATAAATCAAGTAGAATAACCGCATGAACACGTAATAGTCAATTAAAGATGATCATCCCATAAGAAAAACGAAAAAGCTAATAGGGAATTAATTAAAATGGATGTTTAAAATAATATGTAAATTAGCTAGATCTTTTGCTAGTGAATGCAATCCCACAACCCATGTATAAGAAAATTGTATTTTCTTTTTAAATAAATAGAAAAAAGGGGTTTTAATATGAATATCAATACACGCAAAAGAAAAACGAATTTATAAGAGTATAGAATAGATATAAAAGTGAACGTGTGTGTCTGTGTACATTTCTCTACGCAATAACTCGGTCAATTTTCAGTCTACAGACTCGAAATTTGATATACAGGGTACTGAGATTTGTGAAATCTTTGTAATCCGTTTCGCCCATAACTCCATCAACCTTCTTCGCCAATTTTGCGTCTAAACACTTGAAATTTTAGATATAGGTTCCTTGAACATAGATCTAACTTAATAACTTGATTTGAGCCGAAAAGAATAAATGTTAAGGGGTCATAATAGGGGTCAAACTTTTAAAAATATTTACCTCTGCTGTTCCTACCAAATTACTCAGACAATTTCTACATAAAGGGTATTCAGAGATAGGGCAAGCTTTTTAATCGGTTTGGGTTGAAAATTTTTAGTTACCAATATATAAATATATGTATTATGTATGCTTGCATGTCTTCCTAAAACATTCGACAGATTTTTACAAGATCAGTAGCGTTTTGAAGGTCGACCTTTCAGACGACAAATATCGAAAAATTGGCTAAAAACATTAATATCTTTACCTTGAACTGGGCACTTTTCTACAGGGGGGTCGCTTTTTTCGCCGATATTTTGTAAAATCATCCTTTGCTTTTTGATTGTCTACCCTTGATTAAAACCTACGTCAGTCTCGGTTTGGCAGTGGTCGTAACAGAAATGACGTCAGGTTTTTTCCTGTTTCTTTTCCTCCTTTGGTGTACGCGTTCGAGCCTGCCTTCCTACTATCACTTTTCTTCTTTTTTTTTTTGCTCAACGCACACATCCAAACACCCGGGCAACGCCGAGCTGAAATGCAAGTATATATATATATATATATATATATATATATATATATATATATATATATATATATATATATATATATATATATATATATAATAGAAAGTAATAGACCAGAGTCTAAAATAACTGCCTGTCTCTCTCCTTCCCTCATATTTCTTCACCCTTCTCCTTCTCCTTCTCCCCCACCTTTGCCTTCAAAGTTTTACCCACCTCACGCCCTTCTTTTCCATCCTTTCTCTCTCTCCCTCCTTCTATTCCTGTCGGTGTCTGGTTTAATATTTTAGACGCCTCCTTCGCCTCTTAAGTTCTTTCTTCTTTTCCCTTCTTTTTGTCTCTTATCCTCTTTCTCGCTATATATATATATATATATATATATATATATATATATTTCTGTAGATATATATTTTTTCTTATTACATATCAATCTATTTAAGAAGCTGAATGTACTTATTCTATGTGTGTGTGTGTGTGTATGTGTGTGTGTAAAGTTGAGTTTTTTATTACACTTCTTATATTTATATTAAGACTCTACTTTTTCTATTTGAAATTTTTTCAATGATCATAATATTCTCATTGATATGACAGCGACTTCATAATGATTAATTAATTTACATAGTCCTTAAAAAAACGAACCATTATTTATTATTTTTTTATGGTTCCTTATTGAATAATCGGTTTAATTTAACTGTTATTCTGATTTCTATTTATACATATTTTCTACATCGTGTATAATTGCATATCTTTCATGATGAAAAAGCCTTAGAACACGCATATATATAATTATATATCTATATGATATAAATCTGACCTTGTTTGCGTGCGTGTGGAGTCTCTACTAAAACCCTCTCCCTATTTTGGTCTACAAAATTAGAAACTTGATATATCTTGGATTTTGGCCCTGTTGATTGTTATTTGATTTTAAGCCAGTAAAAATAGCTGCTAATGAGTCAAAATTGAAAATAATGAACTTGGCAGGAGCAAGTCGACTACTTCTGTTCGTTTTAGCATGTGCAAGTATACATATATACGTTTCATTTTTAACGTTTCATCTATCTATCGACAGCTCGAACGTTTACGACTAGGACTTGACCGATAAACTTTTAGTTTCGATTCTATCTGGCATCCAAGTCATACTTTTAAACTTGAAATGATTACTATATATTGGGTACAATATAATAATCAAATTTTGCATAATTTCTCTAATTGCTTGATATTTTTAGGATTCCGATTATGAACCTTTTAAGTATTCTAAAACTTCTCAGTTGGATTCAAGTCAGGAAACTGACCTGGTCCATTGAGTGTACCAATCCCATTATTTTCAAATTATTCCTTTGTAAGTTTTGCAGTATTTTTTGGATCATTATATATGTGTGTGTGTGTGTGTGTGTGTGTGTGTGTGTGTGTGTGTGTGTGTGTGTGTGTGTGTGCCTGTATGTGTGTGTTTAAACGTTACCTTTTTAAATCACTCATTTCTTCGTCTTAACGCACAAGACGGTCCACGCGTAATCGTTCCGCCGAATGGCAAAATAACCGCAATTGTTTTCCACACACCAATGTATGTGCCACCATTAAAAACAAATAATTCTATCAAGCAAAGACTTTAATTTTAGAATGAAATACTCTGTAAAAACTTATACATATTTAATTTGCCATCATTAACGCACAGAATTCCGACAATGCCCTTAAGAAGTTGGTCGGAATTCTGAAGGTATTTCTTTAGGATCTCTCTGTACATGATACCATTCGTTCTACCAGGATAAGTTGTACCATACCAATGCTCTTGGATGAAAAGCATCTCAATATCATATTTGAACCACTCCCAAACTTAACTCGGAGATGGTATTGTGCTTGTTAAAGGCAATGCCATTTTTTTCGCCAAACACTTGTCGCTTCCAAATAGTTCAACTTCCGTTTCATTCAACCAGATTATCTTTCCCCAAAACTGCTTATATTTTTTTCATAAGTTTCGACAAACTTTAATCATTTTTTGACATGTTTGGTTTTCAGTAAAGGCGCTTTTCTTGGTGATCTTCAATGAAAGCTTGTAGGATATCATCATCATCATCATCATCAGCAGCAGCAGCAGCAGCGGCAACAACAACAGGAGCGACCCTGCTGTTTTAACAGCGACGGTGACAACGCCTCTCCAAATTTTTGAGCCATGGTAATCTCGGGAAGAAAAGTAAAGACGGTAGTTTCCCGTGGCTTTCCCTCTTGATTCGGGGGTGCATGTCCTCCAGTGAGTTAAACGCGCCTCCAGATACCAACCTGGAAATTTTTACGGCTCGGCGTGGTGCATACAGCGCATAATCTTCCTAAATGGTCACCCATATCTAGTACTGGCTAGGTTCATCATTGCTTAACTTCGGTGATTTAGTGAGAACCGGTGTCACAACGTAATTGTGCAGTACGATGTAAACCTCTACTAATGGTATCCTTGCTTACATTTATTCCAGCACTTTCAAAATCAGTTTTAATTTCAGAACGAGTAATGAAGATTTTTTCGCACATTTCTGCTGATTCGCCTAGAACTACTCTTTTTTTTAATTTTCTCAGTCTTCTATTTTTTTTTAAGTTTACTGTACTATCACCATATTTGTTATATATTCTGATGATATTTCCTACTGTACTTAGTGTTAGATTCATTTAGTTGCTAATTTTTTCGTGATATTGCCCTCATTTGTGATATTCAATAATTCTGTCTTCGGATAATTCTCTCGTTTTTTTTGGGGAGGGGGTCCATTTTAAATCCTGGAATTAAAGAATGCACATAAAAAAAATTAGATTAGTAGCACCAACCTGTAAACAGTTATATGCTTTTCTGATTGGCTACAGATAACATTATAATATTATCGAAAATTTGCATATTTAAATTTTTTAAAAATGCAAAGTTTCGATCGGAAATTTGAAAAAAAAAGTGTCATGTATATAATAATTGTGCATAGGGTTATTTTGAACTTTGACTAAAAAATTAGATTCAATAATGGGTTTCCTGCCATATACATTTAAAACAACTTTACGAGATGTTACTTTCCGAATATCAGGCAAAATGGCGAACATAAACTACAGTTACGTGTGTCACTATATATATATATATATATATATATATATATATATATATATATATATATATATATATATATATATAATAACGTTGACAAACCGATTCTCACCAGATCACAGAAGTTAAGCATCGTCGAGTTTGGCCAGTACCAGATGGATGACCATTTGGGAAGGCGAGGCGCTGTATGTACCGCGAGGTAAAATACCAGGTTGGGAAACTGGCGCGGTCTATCCTGCTCTCGAGGGTAGATGGGCCTCTCTTAAGCCGTGGTAGGCAACCAATCTCGTGATGACGTCACGATAAAAATACCCTTGATAGCCCTAGCGGAGCATCAAGTATTCAGCTACGGACAAGATTGGAATTACACTACAAACTCGCATGTTACGTCACGTTTAATATATATATATATATATATATATAATCTGTCTGTCTGTTTGTATGAGGAACAATCAAAACGCTTTTGTCAATTTCTGGAGGGACTAAAAAAAATTGAATTGATATATAAAGTATTTAAACAAATTCGATTTGGTCTTTACAAGTTGAAAAATAGCTGCTAAGGCGTCAAATGTGAAAACAAGATGGAACTTGTCAGGCGTAAGCTGATTTAAATTCCTCTTGAACGCATGCGCAATTATACATTTATACCTTTTACAGCGTTGGTTTTAATATTTCTATGTGTAAGGATATCGCACAGATGGTAACGAATAAAGTTGGAGAGCTATATGTTTTGGTTTCGATTCTAGCTGATGGCACCGATGTCATTTTTTTTATTTGAAAGTCACTACAATGTATTGAAAGTCACTACTACATATGGGTACAATATAATAACCAATAGAATAATAAATACGAAATCTGAATTTATTAAAATATTATACTTAAGCGTATTTTACGACCAGACCACAATGTGCAGCCACTACTATATATTGGGTATAATATAATAATCAATAAAGGATTGGCTCTATAATAATAAATATGAAATACGGAATTTTATTGTCATCAGAATCGGTGAATTTGCTTATTTTGCAATTAAATCGATTTACTGCCTGCTCTATTCAAGGAATCACTGCGGTGCACCGGGAAGAAATTATCTTTATATAACGGCTTGAATTAAAGTTTAAAATACAAACATCAAGTATCATAGCTCAGTTATGCTTTAAACAGAATTATTTATTTCGAACGAGCCCCTGTCTTATAAAAAAAGAAGAAAACTATTGTTTATTTTATACGTCAGAGCCCCTGCTTGTGCAGTGATAAAACTTTTCCAATGCACTTGTGATGTTAGAGTGTATATTTTTTCAAAATCGAATTGTTCTCTCTTTAATCAGATTTCTTCGATTATTGATTTTTGATACTTATCGGTGGCATTTCGATACAACACATATTTAAGAGCACTCCTAGGCATATATGAACAGCGATTTAAAACATTATTTTAAATAAATTAGTTATAGTTTTATAGCAATTGTGTCCAATTAATAAATTAATGGCCTCAAGATAATGTAATAATTTATTTTAAATGCTAAAATCATGTTACAACAGAAAGCAAAATCACGTACAAAAAAACGGCATAAAAATACAGCGAGATTAAAATAAAAGCAAATATCTCCGGGTAATGCAGGGCTTGAACAGCTAGTATTATAGTAAATGATTATATATATATATATATATATATATATATATAGAGAGAGAGAGAGAGAGAGAGAGAGAGAGAGAGAGAGAGAGAAAGAGGGAGAGAGAGAGAGCTGACACTTCACAATAATTTTTCATTATTTACGTCCGCAAGCTTTAATCAATCATTAATGTCTACAAACAACACTAAGTGGAAATTCTTCGGTGAACGCGCAGTAACAGAAGTGAATCGTGATGAACGCGAATAGTGGCGACCTCAATATGGCTGTAAGGATATTTAGAAAACGGTTTTTGCTTTTCTTCTAATCCATTAAAAATAAACTACGTAAGAAAATATATATAGAGAGAGAGAATAAATATTAAAAATTAGTAAAGTGCTGGGTGAATACTTTTGCCAGGGGCACTAGTATATATATATATATATATATATATATATATATATATATATATATATATATATATATATATATATCCTCGAGCGTTTCAATCAAACGTAATGCCTCTTATTTTTTATTCCGCGCGAATAGATGAGAAAGGATTGCAAATTGCATTGTTATGATGAATTAACATGTGTTCATGACCTCAAAATTTCATCGTTTTGTTGGAGATATTTAGGTGTGAGACTCTAAGAAAGCAACCTCTGTCATGTGCATGCATCAGAAGCAGAGATGAGCTGAAGTCAAACGACAAGATGTGGACTTTAGCGTTTAGAAGGTCGTTTCCCGCGATGGTATCACGCACGTACCCAGAAGCTAATTGACATCTACGGAATGCGTCGAAGTTTGTATTTTCTTTTGTGTTTTCGTTTATTATTATTATTATTATTATTATTATTATTATTATTATTATTATTATTATTATTATTATTATTATTATTTTACTTGTGGCCACTGCACGACCTCTCGGCAGCCGCCAATACAAAAGACGACGACCAGAAGAGAAGATGAAATAGAAGACCATGTGTAACACAGTGTTGACCGCTATATGCAAGTACCAGACCGAAATGACGTCACGGTAAGGAAAAAGACGACTATGAAAAGGAGAGAACGCGTTCGAGAACGTCACAGCAGTAACGAGATAATGAAGAAATAAATGCCATTGTACAAAACAATGCCACTTTAAATTCTTTTCCATTCTTTGTCTGCTTTGTGACTGAGGCTACAACGTGTTGGTTCCCAGACAACGTTGCACATGGAAGCAGCGTTTGGGTCGGCAATTGTTGATGAGTAATAGCACGATAGGTTTCGAAGCTCACTTATATATAATCCAAACTCAAAAAATAATTCAACATTGTCAACACGACGGTTCTAGGTTCAATCCTTGGCTTGGGAGAGATACTAGTCTAGCGGCACTGATGAGTTGTGATACAACGAAACAGGACTGTATGTTGATGACTACAAAAATATATATATATATATATATATATATATATATATAGTGGCGCTAAAAAGAAAGTTCGGGCTTGGCATTTGTTTCAAAAACCGCAAATTTAAGCTAAATTTTATGTAACTGTTTAAACAACCTATACCTCATTTAATTAGACTTTTATTCCTCTATAATTTTACCTGTTCATATTTGACTTTTAATTGAAGTATCCTATTGTTTACGTCAATTTAAAAGATTAACTTCAAATCTAGAAAACAAAAATGAACTCTGTAGCTTAAAATATCCACCTTTTAAGCATCAAAGAATCTCTAATCGTAATTTTTTTCGTTCTAGGTTATGCAACGTAACATTTAGTCCATATGCCTCGACTTTATCTTCGTGATCGTAAAAACTCATTAATCTCCACTTTTCTGGTTTATTCAATCGAGAAATCGGCCGCAGAGTGAAATGTGATGAGAAAACGGTACGAATGACTATAAAACCACCAAAACATCGACAATATTCGCACCTGGTCGTCTTAGAGTTACTTCTTTCAGGAAATCCGCAGCCTCAGAAATAGATTCGAAACGGTTTCTCAAATCCAACAACAGTGTAATCTTGTTTAAAAAAAAGTGCTCTCTTTCTACAGTTTACAGATCGAAAGAATTTAATTTGTGGGGCTGTCTTGCAAGTTGCAAGCCAATGATTTCTGTAAAGAACAAAAAATGCCGTCTGGACTTCGTCAGTTTCAATGAAGATCATGATTCTTTATATTGGTCGAAAGTGATTTTTAGCTACGAAAGCAATTTCAATAGGTTAGGCAGTGATGGTAGGCAGTACTCCGTCGAATAGAGGATGAAGAATTTAATCCTATGTGCACAGTTTCAATGCGTCAATGTAGTGGAGATTCGGTTTTGGTGTGAGGCGTTATCAGTGCCAATGATCCAGAGCCTATAGTACGCTTGCAAGGTCGAATTAATTCGACCAAGTACATTAATATGTTGACTGAGCATTTTCTACCCTACTTTTGCCAGAATTTGGATGAAAATCCCATCTTCATGCAGGATAATGCTCTCATTCACACTGCTTGCAATGTCAAAATGTTTCTAGAAGAACATTATATTGTTTGGATTGGCCTGCACAATCTCCAGACCTCAATCCTATGAAAACGTATAGCATTACATCAAGCAACAGCTACGCAATGATAAAATTTACAAATCTGGACGAACTTTAGACAAAAGTTAAAGAGAAGTAGGATGCCCTTTCACCAGAGTATTGCCGCCGAGTAATTCAAGGAATGCTAAAAAAAAATTGCAGGCTGTCAAATTGCAGAAGGGCTATGTTACTAAATATTTACTAGATCACGGTGTTCTGATGTGTTTATGCTGCATTAATGTTTTTAAGTCACATGTGAATAACATCGATTTGAAGTTATTTTTTTAAATTTACGTGAACACTAGGTTACTTCAGTTAAAAGTCAAATATTAACAGGTAAATTTATAGAAGAATAAAAGGCGAATCAAATGAGGTATAGGCTGTTTTAATAGTTACATTCTACTTAGCTCAAATTTGCGGTTTTTGAAAAAGTATATTTATACGTCCGATTATAAAAGCTATACCTTTTATGTTTCTGTTCAATCTTGCAACAATTAATTAAGCTCAATGAAAATGAATTTACAGAGCATATACGTATATATGTATATATATGTAAGTATATACGTGAGTCTATATTGATATCTATATGTATATGTGTTTCGTATATATCTGTGGAGATTAGGGGACACGTACGGATGGGGATGTGTGTATGACCTGCGGATAGTCTGACTGTGTGTGTATATATTGTGTGTATGCTGGTATGCGTATGCATGTAAATGTATACGTATATGTATGTGTGTATATATATGTATATACGTCTATGTGTGTGCATGTGTGTGTGTGTATGTATATATATATATATATGTATATATATATATATATATATATATATATATATATATATATTATCGAGACGTGTATCCGGTTAGGGTCCACAAGTTTTTAAAGTTCCCAATCGACAGTCTTATTATTGTTATTATTGATATTGTTGGTGTTATTAATATTATCAATATTATAGAAATTATTATTATTATTATTATTATTATTATTATTATTATTATAATAATAATAATAATGATAAGAAGAAGAAGAAGAAGAAGAAGAAGAAGAAGAAGAAGAAGAAGAAGAAGAAGAAGAAGGATTGTTAGTGGGATTAATATTATTAGTTTTGGTATAATAACAGTCATAATATATGATATCAAGGTGTGTGCATGGATCTATGTGTTTGAGGGTCCGTGCATTGATATAACCGCGTATGTGAGTATAAACATAAACATGTTATAACTGTATGTGAGCATTATGTATCTATGTATGTGTATGTGTGTATATGTTTGTATATATACACGGGTGTATCAAAGTGTGGGTGTTTATACGTGTTTTTATATATATGTATGCATGATGAGGTTGATAACTTCCGGGCTTTTATGTTTATTTTTATTTTTATATTTTTATTTTTATTTTTTTATTTTTATTTGTTTATTTGTTTATTTATTTTTTATTTTATTTATTTAATTTATTTTAATTTTAATTTTATTCTTGTGTGTCGTTATAGTTATTGTCTGTTTTCAGTGCGTGTGTGTGAGTAAAATACAGCGAACAGTGTATATCCAATCCTGAGTATAGGTATAAGCGTATGTTTGCTTCTAGTATGTATGTGTGTGTGTGTTTGTGTGCGTGTGTGTGTGTGTGTGTGTGTGTGCGTGTGGATTGAAAAACACCGGTCAGTACTCAATAGCGATAAGGAATGCTTTTAATTTACTGACCGCGAGACAAAAATACTAAATTCTCAAGTACCTTATGCCATAAAAACCAAAAGATGGGATAGATAAACTTCAAAAGGGAATATAAAAAAAGGGAAATAAAAAAGAAGATGTTTATTATCTTCAAAAACCTCACTTATCCTCTCCCCGCTCATAACCCCCACCCATGTTACATTCTAACTTTGTAAACGAAATAAGAAAATGTTTTTGTTTGAAATATCAGTTATCGACGATAATTCTTGGCCTGAAGATGTAATCCCCCAACGCCGGTGATTACAGAAACATGTATGCACATATGTAGCCATCAATGTTTGTATAAATAAATTTCATATATATATATATATACATATATATATATATATATATATATATATATATAGTTTCATTCTCTACTATCGATTCGGTTTTTCTTAGTCTAAAAATCAACAAGTATATCGATCGATTCCCAGTCTCGAAAAGTGTTGTCATTTTTTACACAGTTAAATGAAAATTCCTTCGTCGTCGTAATCGAATCAGAGCCGAGAAGAAGAGGGGGGAGAAGAAAATAGAATTGTCGACTAAATATAATTTTATTCTGAACTGCAATAAGTACGAATTAGCTTTCGTTACAAAGACTTCAAAACGCACTCAAACATGGTCTTCACAGTTTTTTATACGTATTGTCATATTGCAGACTTTCACAACATGTTTTCGAATTATTTGTAAAAAAATATCAATTGTAAAATTGACGAAAGTGAACTCATTAACACTCCTCTCTCTCTCTCTCTCTCTCTCTCTCTCTCTCTCTCTCTCTCTCTCTCTCTCTCTCAAACACACTGCTTCTATCGTTATTCATTCATTTGTGTACGTTCTTCACTTGTGACGTCATCTAATCTGCACGGTGACAATATACATCAAGAAAGATAAATCAAACGTTTCCACTTCCTTTTCGAGATTCCACAGACATTTTTTTATGGAAATCGATCCAGTGAATCAACTTGATGTAAGGAGCTAACAAGAACTAAATAAAGGTTTCGCAAAGCATGGAAATAGCAGTTAATTTAGTCGCTAAAAGACCTAGGCTGTATGTTTGAGGAAAACACTCAGCATGGAAGAGAAGTCCACAGTTCTTGAGAAGAAGCATAAAAAAAGTTATATGAATAGAATCCATTATATTGGTCAACAAGAAATTTGTTTTAATTTATTTATTGCGGACTATTATTCTGGTCTTTATTAGTTCTTGTTTCACAACGTTTTGGCCAACTATTCTTCTGGCCTTCGTCAGGTGGTATAAATTTTAAAATCAATATAAACAATACTATAATACAAGTTTGTTATCTGCGTTTGTTTTTTCAGCTGACTTTGGATGAATCTGATGCATTGCATCCAAAAATCACATTAGTTTTTCTCAATCAGGTCAAGTTTTTAGCTATGGCCACATGCCGTTTTTTTTTTACGTATTTGTTCACATGTACATATGTGTGTAGCATTTTAGAAGAAGTTGACGGGGGTAAAATGGCGTGTTTTGATTGAAAATTATTATTTTAATGACAAGACTATTCAGGTCCGACAGTTATGTGTGATTATGTTGAAAATGGATTAGTTTGAAGTCATAAAACCTCGAAAAGAAATTTTAAATTGGTGCTCAGCATACATGAAAAAGTACTGACTTGTGTGGAAGGAAATGGTGCTTTACAAATAAAGGAACGTCATCAACGACCCTCTGGTTGACAGAGACTGAATACTCTTCCAACCGCTGCACATCAGGGTCGGCTTAATCAAACAATTTATCAAGGCTCGTGACAAAGATAGTGACTGCTTCATTTGTGGCAAGTTTTTTTTTTTCAGGATTGACCATGGAGAAGTTAAAAACTGGCATTTTTGATGGTCCTCAGATCCGGCAACTCATCAGAGATCCAGAGTTCAAAAACTCAATGAACAAAATGAAGCTGGAAACGTGAAAGCCATTTGTTCTGCTAGTGAAGAACTTTTCTGAAAACAATAAGATCAGAAACCACGCAGACCTTGTCAACATCTGGGCTGCAACATGAGCATCAAGATGCAACACTTATTTTCACATATGAACCGGTTTCCTGAAAAGCGTGGTTCAATGAATCACGAGTAGGGGGCAGATGTCATCCGGATCTGAGAGAGATAGGGACAAGATATCAGGGTCGCTGGGAGGCAGTCATTATGGTTGACTGAATCTGAACAGCATTCAGTAATCTATGTTTCTATCAGCTAATCAATATATTTGTTGGCAAAACATTTTGTGCTCTTAAAAACATATTTAGGATGATATGTGTTGACAAAACCAGCTAATAACTCAACAACAATGTAATCGATTTTTAAAGTCAACTTAGCACCTGATAGGGAGAAATGGGTGCCATTTCCTGATTCAGCAAAGCAAAAGACATCCTTAATAAGTTCTAGAAATCTAGACAGCATTTAAAAAATAAACCATGGTTGTCCAGTGTTATCATACAATAATAATAATAATAATAATAATACACCCCCACCATGCATCCCCCCATTGTTTCATCACCGTTCCTCCCAATAAAAAAATGATACCAAAGGGGCGAAAAGGATCAATAAGCACTGAAAGACCGAGGAGCGAGCGCCAACCAGACCTCGACTGGGCAAGCGCAAAGAGAACTGGGACCTTGGAGAGGCTGAGTGCCACTCAAATTCCAGTATAAACCAATGGCCACTACCAGCGAGAAATCAATGGTAAGCGGCTGTTGTGATGATGCAAATTCATTTGCAAATACTATCGAAGGAGGTGAAGAGAGCTGGACGTCTGGGGAGACTTGCAGTCACTCAGCTTCCAGAGAACACCACAGATTTCCAATCAGATCGTTTGTTGACTTGTGTGAAAGCTCCATGTGAGCCCATAATAATAATAATCAGCTGTCAATTCCAGTCTCCATGTTCTTATTGCATTGATCGAAAATGCAATGAGAACATGGAGATTGGAACAACATATAACAGAAATTAACAATAAAAGAGGCATCTTCCAAGAAGATTTACTATCACCATTGCTGTTCATTATAACACTGATGCCCATGAGCAATATACTGAGAAAGCGCCAAGCTGCATACAAGTTTTCTAATACAGAGGAAAAATGAAGCATCTGATGTACATGGATGACCTGAAACTTTTTCAAGGACCACAAAGGAACTAGAGACACTAATAAACACCACCAGGATCTTCAGACAGGATATCCAAATGGATTTTGGTATCGGAAAGTGTGTATTGCTAGTTATAAAAAAGGGAAAAATGGAGACAGCAGAAGGCATGGAACTACCCAACCAAACGGAGATAAATGTCCTAGGAGAACAAGAAGTTTATAAATACTTGGGAGTTCTCGAAGCAGACACAATCAAAGCTACAGAAATGAAAGAGAATCGGAAATGAATACTTCTAAAAACAAAATTGTATAGCAGAAACCTAATAAAAGGTATAAACACATGGGCAGTTTCACTACTAAGATACTCAGGACCGTTCATAGGGTAGACCAAAGAAGAAATGAGACAGCTCGATCAGATGACCAGGAAACTCGTGACCATGCACAGATCATGCGGACGGACTCCCTCGACTGATGCCGAAATATGTTGAAAATTTTGAGAACGCGGCAATTGTCTCTATATAATCTGGAGTTGTGGAAAACACATTGTATGCTATCGTAAGACAATTTCCATTGACACTCAGAAAAATAAAGACACAGGTGGTAATCAATGATTTTACCTTTTAATAAAAAGAGCATAATAGAAAAATAACTAAATAATTGCAAAACCATTTCAAAACGTATTCTAAGAGAGTTTTATGTTGGGCATCAAAGCATATCGCGAATTTACGTATACTGGATGAATATGGATCGAGAAATTGATAATATAGTTAAATCGTGTAAACGATGTGCATTAGGAGCAACATCGCCCCCACCAATAAAATTCAAACTCTGTCCGAAAATAGATCGACCATGAACGATATTGACTTTTCTGTGCCATTAGACAGATTTTATTATCTGGTTGTAGTGAGTAGCTTCACTAAATGGTCAGAGTGTAAAACAAACAACGACTGAAAGAAGAAATTGATCGAACGTTTCGGAGTCGTGGATTGTTCTCAATTTACCCCCAGTGATTGCAAACTTCAATTGGGAGAGATGCGCTCCTAGTTACAATCGCAAGTAATGCTCGAGCGGACCGATTTGTATTTTATACTAATAAATATTGAGTAAATATTATATATGTATATATGTCGTAAGTCTTATGATAATTATGTATATATGTCGTAAGTCTTATGATAATAAACTGTGCATTTAATACTATAACAATTGTTCTATATTGCGAGCCTATCCTTGTTTTATCTTTATTTCGATGGCAGGTGCTCGTCTGAACTCCAATCTCTGGTCCCCCCTCGCCAATCTTTCACGAAAAACACACGTCTAGCTGAATCCACTGTGAAAAATTTCCCCCACTCTATATCTGTGCCTAAATCAAAACGTGGATTCCATGAACAAAGCTTCTTTCTTAGAACTGCACGCCTGTGGAACTCTGTTCCGTCTGCCTGCTTCCCACCTGACTACAACTTGGATGTGTTCAAGTCCAACGTTAACAAATTCCTAATGAACCGCCCCCTTAAGTAAACACTTCATCAAATCTCCACACTAACGTAATGTACTTGCAATAACCCTTATCCCTGAGTGGCTTCCGGGCCTTGATAAGTGGTGACCACTGCGTAAAAAAAAAAATTTAAAAAATATAAAAACAGATATACACACAAACACACGCGGAAACACAGACACACACATGCATATATATATATATATATATATATATATATATATATATATATATAATGGACCCTCCCCCGACACACACATATAATGGACCCTCCTCTCGACGCATGAGCCCCGCCGGAAATCCACACGGATGATTTTTTTTTATAGTTGTAGAGGCTTTGTGCAGAACTAACAGCTTTTTGGTACAACTGCTAATCTTTTTCAGTGCAACGGCTGCCGTAAGACATAGAAAATAATAAACCTCAGGTTTCACATGAGAGTTTTTTCCTTCTCCTAGATACATGTCCTAAAAAAACTAAGAGTGCATCTCCCCCAATAAATTAAACGCGTCTCCAGATCCCAACCTGAACATTTTTATGGCATTATCACTTGACACACTGGTTCCTGTCATTAAGCACTGTTAAAAGTTAAGCAAAGTTAACTGGCCAGTATCAGATGGGTGACCATTTGGGAAAACTAGACGCTATATATATATATATATATATATATATATATATATATATATATATATATATATCAATAAATATCTTCTTAAACAGTATAGCTTATTCTTCTAAGTTCCATATATATATATATATATATATATATATATGCCAATTAATATATATACGTGTATGTATTTCTGCGTGAAGCAGAAGAATACTCGTCCTACAAAAAAACACACACACATATATATGTGTGTGTGTGTGTGTGTGTGTGTGTGTGTGTGTGTGTGTGTGTGTGTGTGTGTGTGTGTGTGTGACTGGTAGCCCTATGTGCTAATGTGTCTTTATCAAACACATCCCCATTGAGCCGACCACTTTCTTTTTTACTTCTTAATGTTTCCTCTACGATAGACAAAACTCATATTTTTTAAACTTTCCCTTCTAACTCCTTATTCATAGATGATTTCAAATGTGTCAGCCCCTCCAATTTCTGATGACAATGTAACCTCCTTTTTTCCTTCTTCCGTTTCTCTGTTCTTTCCTTTTTCTTTCCCTTTTTTTCTCTTTTTGTTTTCCTTTTCTTTTCCTTTTTATTCTTCCTTTTGCGCTGTTAAGTCTTGACGTTTACTGTTCCCCTATCGCTTTCTATGTTTGGAGTCTAAAATCTCACTTAACCTACCACCAATCCCTGTCAAATTTGACATTTATTTTTATTAAAAAAATATACTTCATTTCTTCCATTTGAGAACCAGACGCCTTCAGTGGCACATAAGCTTTATTACGTCGCTTGACGAGAACTTTTGGTTCTTGCCAACCAATTGTCCAAAACATTAGCATGTTCAGTGTAGCGACTATGTAATATTTGTCTATATAAATAAAAAATATTATATTTTGCTCTTTTTTATTGAACACTCTTACTAACCTCGTTTTAAATCATGAGTTTCCCCTCTTGAATACCTTTAATTTGGTGTATGTGTGTGCATATATATATATACATATATATATATATATATATATATATATATACATATAATTTCTGTATATATAGATTTATCACTGTTGATGTATATATATATATGTATATATATATGCATATATATACATCCACAGTGATAAACTTATATATATATATACAGAAATATATTATATATATATATATATATATATATAGAAATATATTATATATATATATATATAGAAATATATTATATATATATATATATATATATATATATATATATATATATATATATATATATATATATATATATATATTAAAAGTTTCTTACGTGTGTAGTGTGAAATGCGGTGTAAATATTGTTTGGGTAAAATACCGGTTTCCTCTGAACAACTCCGATTTTATTTTGACCTCAAATTATGTATAATCGTTCCGACGGAGATCCAGTGCTGCGAATTTCTTCTTCTTCTTCTTCTTCTTCTTCTTCTTCTGTTTCGTAGTCATCGCCGTCATCGTCGTCACTATCGTTGTCGTAGTCGCCATGTTTTTCTACCTTTTCGCAAGAGGACACATATGTAATCTCTTGGCACTGTTCTCTAACAACACTGATTTTACGATTGGCATTTATTTTTATTGGACTCGTTCCAAAATGATCTTTGCAGAACTTCTCGCAACTGAGAAATGACGTGTTTCACTCGAATTATTTCGATCTCGATTCTCGCCGCTTCACAACTTGTAAATTGGAGCCCCGTACTCTTGGATAGATATTTTATTTATTGTACTATCAATCATATCAGATCCGGTGAGCGTGAAGCCCATTTAGGTTCACATCTCTCATTTATGAGATACTAAGACTGTTTAAAAAATCACCATCAGGTCTAAATTAAGATTTTATAAAAGCAACTTCTCCACACTGCTATGTGAAATTTGGCGTCTCAAAATTAGCTAAAAGAAAAATTAGACGTGTTTGATTCCAAGTGCCTTTGAAATATTTTAATGGTCAAATGGATCGATCGAATTACAAACCAAGAAGTCAGAGACCACACTAACCAACAGGTAGTATTGTCTAGAATCTATAAACGAGGTCTAGGCTGGCTCGACGTTCCCTAAGATTAGGCCATGAGTGAATTGCCAATCAAGTGCTCTACTGGTTCGCTGAGGAAATACAAGAGGAAGACCAAAGATGAATTGGAAATACAAGAGAGGATTGAATTTCAACGGAAAAAAAACTAGAGGGATGCTGTTGATCTGGCTTCAGAAAACGATGGCTTACTTTGCCTCCTAGGTCGCAAGATCCGGGTGTTCCTAAGTCTAAGTGTTATTTATGAGACGATCAGTAAAATAATAGTGTCTATTATTTAAAAAAAAAAAAGTGAGGAGGTTGTTAGACATTCTTGAATGAAATTTGATCAGCTTACTTGAGGCAAGCTGATCAATATGGTAGTACCTTTGACGTATTAAGTTTGTGCAAAAATAATGTTTTTTATCAGATATATATACGTCAAAAGTGACATTATTTTTGTACCAACTTAATACGTACGTGTGTCGCGGTTTCCAAATTATTCGATTCGGAGATCCTATTTATTAAAAAGGGGGATAGAAAGTATACTACGAATATTAAATTAGTATATATTTTAGTATATATTTCTAGTTTAAAATTTGCAGCGTGCTTCCACTCTCCCCGCCAATAAATAGGATCTCCCAATCAAAGGTCTAATGTAAAATAAACATTAAATAATAATCAATGATAATGATGTGAAATTGAAACATACCTTCTTGCTCTTCTGGTTAGGATCCAAAGGTAGTGTCTGTCCTGTCTAAAGATGACATAATGATATCGTGGAGTTTCCGTCCGTGTAGCGCCAGTCACATAATGGAAATATGTCACAAACTCCTATAAGGATATTTGAGATAAACCGTAATAATCAGATATATTCTGACACTACATTAACCAGATTAATTAGATAAATACTTTTACAGTTTTAACAAAAGGGCTACAATAATATCCTGTGGTCTCTGAACGTCCGCAGAATGCCCAGCAGTAATATATTACATATTAAAGATGCCGCTGTGGAATTTCCACAGGTCCAGCTAGTCTCTTGATTAATGTCCGTTTTACAACGTTTCGGTCGTTATATTTTTCGGGTTTCTTCTTGGATTAAATAAAAGATTTAGTTCGAAAACTGCATACGAATAATGGCCGAAGCGTTATGAAAATGCTAACAACCGTGTTCTTAACACTAAAAGAAATGACTACGTACAATTTCTTTCCAAGAACATCTCCTCCGTGGAAGACATTACGACAAGACTGCTTCCCTATATGTTACAAAAAATTGTCTTATTCAAACCCAATGTCAACCAATACTGTCATAATAATAATAATAATAATAATAATAATAATAATAATAATAATAATAATAATAATAATCAGAAAACAACAATTCTTCACCCTTTGTCAGAAACGTCGCATTTGGAATGTGATAATTAAATGACAAAAGAGAGGAAAAACGAGAGTTACGGAGCTGCGGAAAGTAAACCTAAAGCCACTCGATAATAAGAGTTAATGAGTTTAGCAGGTGGACACTGAGACAAACATCTTGAGGATGACAATATTTTAACCTTGGTAGAATCTGATTAAGAGTACGGCTCGACAAGAATTTATTAACATTAGACTTGAAATCGACCATGTTGTAGTCAGCTGAGAAGCAGCCCCGTAGTATTGTGTTTCACAGGCATGTAGTTCTTGGAAAGAAACTTTGCTCATGGAAGTTTCGTTTATTTTTAGGTGTACAGGGAAAGAGAGGAAAATTATTTACTGTGATTGTAATAGAATGTTTCACATAGGGTGCATGGAGCTCAGTCTAGCATCTGACATGAAAATAACGATAGAATTAAAGAAAAAAGTCTAGTAACGTCTATTTTGCGAGGAAATGAATATAGGGAAGTCTTTGTCGGTTTGTTTTTTCTGAGGGGTGGCGTTCCTTAATGCCCACACACACACACACACACACACACACACACACACACCTCATCGGACAAACTGAGACCTGCCTTAACAGCATTTATTTTAACTCGTTCTGTAAACACATCCTTAAGGTGTTCTATTAAGCATTAATGCAAAAACTCGTCTACCTACAACCAATGTCGATAAATTTCTTTTTTCTTTTCACTCCGTGTATCTTAGTTAAGCAGAACTTTCGTAAGTAAACTTTCTTTACTAGAACTGATCGTTTCTGAAACTCATTGCCACATGGTTACTTCTTGACGGGGTATAACGTTGTTCTTTTCAAATCGAGTGCTTATTGAGCCGTTCTCTTGAACATATTTTTTAAACTTAGGAGAATATATTTGTAAAGATACGAGTCAACCATAAAAAGGAGAATGTTCTCTTAAGTTAAAAGAAAAAAAGCACTTACTATAAAAAAAAAGCTTCTACGATTTAAAAAAAAAAAAAAAAAAAACGTAAACAAAGATTCCGGAGTTCCACATATACCTGAAGAAGCTCGGAGGTTACATCGACTGAAAAGTTGTGCGAATAACATTCAAAATGAGAACAATAATCCAAATAATACGAATCATCGATCCTAGTCTCAAACATTCAGAAACATAATATCAGATGGAATACTTTTGAATTATTGCAAAATCTGTCTTACCCATGATTCAGCTTTCTTTAGTGGCACAAATTTAGGAAACTATGAAATCATTGTAAAGTCTAATCGAATTATTGATCTTATTTTTGGGGTTGAATTTTGTAATAAGAATTCCAATAAAAACAGGTTTGTTCGTCTAGACGTCTTTCGAAATGGTTATGACTCTCGTTGAAATCGATAATTTGTAATTAAAAGTAAATTCACTGTCATTTATTCAGCTGTTGATTGCATTGTTACGTGTTGGGAGATAATATGAACGGGTTTGGTGGCGTTAACCTTTCGTCGCCACATGGAGATATTACCAGCTAACTTTAAAATCGTGGAGGATAATGGAAGCTGGTTCGGGTTACAGAATCGAGAAATGGGGTTAATTCCATCGAATCTGTTGCGTTTCCTTGCGGACCGGAAATGGTGTGATTATTTATTGCGTTTCGTTTCCACTTGAAAATGTATGGCGATCCCTTATCCAGATATAACACACGCACAATACTCAAACACACACATAAACACATATAGATAGATAGATAGATAGATAGATAGATAGATAGATAGATAGATAGATAGATCGTTCAATAATTTCTGGACTTGACTAATAAAACAACGACTTTTAGGCAAAACTCGACTTTATTAACATAGTGTGTAACATTTCAACGTTAACAGACCAGTTAAGGAAGAAAAGTTCGACTATTTCTTTTATGTAAACGCGTTGATGTGCACATGTACCTTACCGCCAGTAAGTGATCAAGAAACAATCAACATAAAAAATTCATTTTACATACGTGCGTGGTCCGATCTCTCTTTCCATGCGTTGCCGTTGATCCTTTGGTGGTTGTGATATTCTGTTTAACTCAAAATGTATCTACTCATACATGGAAACATAATAGATACTTGCTGGTGTTTTAAAGGTTTTTTAGAGAATTTTCTATTTGGGGAGAGACCACATGTCTCATTTCTTAATTAATTTAATTGCTAGATCATAAAATAATCAACGTACCGGAAGCAATATTCACTTAGATTCTCTCTGCAATGTTACACGCATCTCGTCTCTCTCGCTTCCGGTTTCGGCTGTATCGAAACTTTGTTTTATCAACCAAACATTATGATGAGTTGTATCTTCCGCTTGGTGCGGATTGCGAGCACACGTGACTTATTTTTCGCCATTCCTTCCGATCCTGGGCAAGTTGGTTGATGGACGCCCAACATTTTATCTCCACCTTCTCCTTGGTTTTCCTCTGCGTCTTTTGCCTTTTAACATAACCTCAAAGCATAACATTGACAGGTCAGTGGTTGATCGTTTGACATGGCCAAAAAGTTATCTAATAGAGGGGGTAGGGAAGCAGTTTTACGGATGGTGGATATTTTGATTTTTTTTTTTTTTTTTTTTTTGATCAGGCGATGTCCCGTAATGAAACTCATGACGTGATTTTGAAACACCTCAATGCGATTGACTAGGTCTTTAGTTCATGTGATACAATCAAGTCTATATAAAACTACTGGGAAGACATATATTAAATAAATTTTTACTTTAACAGTTATCGGCACCCTTTTTTGTTTTTATTTGTTTTACCTATGGTGTCATCACTTATCAAGGGCCGGAGGCCACTCGATGATAAGGGTTAATGGGTATACATTAGTCATTATCATTATAGCGTAGTAAACATAAGAGTGGGAATTTTGTAAATTGGATTACTTACGGGGACTGTTCATCAAGAACTTGTTCACGTTAGACTTGAAAACAATCAGATTGTAGTCAGCTGGAAAGCTGGCAAACGGAAGAGAATTCTTGTTCATGGAATCTACCTTTAAGTTTAGGCATATATAAAGAGTGTGGGAAATTGTTGATAGTGGTTTTTACTAGACGAGTGTTTTTCGTGAAAGTCTGGCGAGGGACGCATAGATTGAAATTCAGACGAGCATTTGCCATGAAAATAACGATAAAGCAGGGACAGTCTCGCAACGTCTCTTCTGTGGGAAAGAGATTGCAGGGAAGAGAAAAGGGCACCCCCCACTAAGCTACGAAGTCTATTTTGAACTCTGTCAAGACAGGATAAGCTGCTTCTAGCAGCTCATGCTCAGATGTGGCAACAGTACTCCATCGTTGGCCGAACCTGGTTTTTTATATAGGTAGAGAATAGCATCAGGAGTGAGATATCTACTGGAGCGGTAGAAGGATCCCACCATTTTTCCAGCGACCTTGGCAATGGATTTGTGTTCCATTTAAATCGGTAGTAAAAGTCAATTTTGGGATGGTACTCTGTTTTTGGAAAACCAATGAGCATGTGACGTCATTTCTAATATAATATCATTTCACACCTGCATTTCTAACACGTTTTGTTTATGGAAGTAACACTTCTCCTCGCTCCAATCACGCCAATAGAGCAAAAAGAGTTTAAAATATTATTACATCCACTCTTGCTTAAGTTTGAAGTATCATTATTTCAGCCTATTCTGTTTTAGTTGGTAATATTATTTCAGCCCGTTCTGTTTAAGTTTAAAATATCATTATTTAAGCCTGTCATGCTTAAGTTTGAAATATCATTATTTCAGCCTATCCTGTATGGGTTGCAAATATGGTTTCAGCCCGATCTGCTTAGGTTTGAAATATGTTTTTCAGGCTCTCCTATTTAAGTTAGAAATATCATTATTTCAGCCTCACTTTCTATGTTTGAAGTATCATTATTTCAACCCGTCCCTCTTACGGTTAAATTATTATTATTATTATTATTATTATTATTATTATTATTATTATTATTATTGTTATTATTGTTGTTGTTGTTGTTGTTGTTGTTGTTGTTGTTGTTGTTGTTGTGGTGGTGGTGGTGGTGGTGGTGGTGTCTTTGGGGGTGAGGGGGTTCTCGGCCCTGTTAACTTTGAATTATTATTTTAGCCTGTCTTACTGAAGTCTAAAATATCATTATTTCAGTCTTCTCTGCTTAAGTTGTAAACATGATTTCAGCCTATACATTTTAAGCTTGAAACATCATTTTTCAGCACGGCCTACTGAAGTTTGAAATATCTTGATTCTAGTCTGTTCTGTTTACGTTTGAAATATCATTATTTCAGCCTGTCCAACTTAGAGTTAGAATATCTGTTAATATTCTAAATTTAGTCAGGACAGGCTGAAATTATGATGAAATAATATTTCAGCCCGTCCTATTTAAGTTTAAACTATCATTATTTCAACCTGTCTTGCTTGCGATTGAAATAGCGTTTGAAATAACTTAAAATGACACAGTTAAATATGGCATCCAAGAATCTTCAAAAAGATATTGTTAATCTGGAACGTTTTTAACGGCTGGCAACCAAGATGGCGAGATTTGCCACGCTTACTTACAAAGAACGACTTCAAAGATTGAATCTGTCCTCACTCGACCAACAAAGGATGAAAAGTGATCTGATTCGGGAATACAGCATCATTAACTGTAAATCTACTTTAGACGAGATATTTTATTACACGAACACGAAATCAAGGTTCTCGCAGATACTCGGAGACTCCTCGCAGATGCATCATCGTTGTATTTGTCTGAACAGAAGAAAGACAGTAGTCTGTCTGTAGTTCTACTTTCTAAAACCGCCTGGAAAAAAGGTCACGATAATGCCTTTGTCACGATAATATTCTCTCCGCATACCTTTTTCTACATAACAGTTACAAAATAATAATAATGTTCATTATCTAGCATTTTTCTTTTTTAATAATAATAATAATAATCGATGTTCTCACTCGGCTATCAGCAAGGCCACCTGATGTTGCCTCAGCATAACATAACAGATATATCTTTTCATTTTGTTCTGTCATGTTTAGGTTTTGAATGACATTTTGTCACTCTATCATGCAGCTTTTTGTTTTGTTTTTCTTTTAGTTTGCTAGACACATGGACACAGACGCCTGCCCTTTATATAATAGATTACAATAACATTATACTTGCTGTTGTTGCTTTCCTCATTACATCCCATAGATCTGTATTTTTTTTTTCATTATTGTAGATTTGCAGAAATTCTATGGCGTTTCTACATCTTTTTATAATATGTTTATATAATTCACGTTTTTTACTTTTAGTCGAACATACAAACATACTCACATATTTACAGACAACTGTCCTTTCTACTTCGCCCAGCCAAGTCCACGAAACTCAATTCTCCATAAGGAAAATATAGGTGAAAAAAATTACTTTTATTTACATGATAACATTAAACGATATGTGCATATCTTGATAACATTAAATGATATAAATGGTCATTAAACTCGAAAATAATGATTTTTTTTATTTTAGATATTATATATACGGGGTTATGTCGATTAAAAAATATCAACTTTGTGGGTAGTTGTGTATTTTTCAAGTTTTAGCTGAACGTACACATGAATATTTGCCCTTTTATATAATGTATTATAATAACAGTAAATTTTCATACTTGCAATGATTTCATCGCTATGCACATAAGATGAGTGTACACACCTTATGAGCAGTTATTTTTGTCTTCATTTTCTACGCTAAATCCTAGACGAAATCGATTCCTTGTAAGTTGCGTTACTAATCTCTTTGAGGACTACGCACCGATTGACGGGCGTGATTCTTGTCTTGTCTAACGGACGATGTTTTGTCCATTTTATCTGCCAGATGATTCAATTCAAGAATATCTTCCTATTTCCCGGCGGAACATTTCTTTCTCGCTACGACAACGTCAAAATAAACCGACTTTCTCGTAATCATTTTTTTTTCTTTTCTGTCTCGATCGCAAAGAAAACGAACATATCGGAAAGGAATCAGCAATTCAATCATTTTCAGAGAGACGAGTTCATTTTTAATAGAATTAATTTTCTATACCAACAATGATACGCGTGTTATAATGCCAGGTTATCGGCAAGAAAGAACATGATTGGTTAATTTTTTTTTTTAATATGTTATTTTGACTTCCGCTTTCTGTTTAGCGGAAGTTATGCGGGTGTATACCAAAGAAAAGTGTCTTCCGCAGCAAAATCATAGAATTAAAAAGTGGTTTGTTTGTTTGGTTGGTTTTGTTTTGTTTTCTTTTGTTTTTTGTTTTGTTTTGGTTTTTTGTGTTGTTTTTCTTTGTTTTGCTTTTGTTTTGTTTTGTTGTTGTATTTGTTTTGTTTTTAGGGTTTTTTTTTTTTTCATTTAATGGCAAATCAATCCATTGAAGTGGAGGTGTCAAAACACAACACTTACTGCATTATCATATTTAAAACAAGTTATAAGATACGATTAATTGAACATAAGCTGTTAGTTTACCTATGTAACATGATGAGCAATTTGCTGGTGCAATTGAAATTAATTACGTTAAATTAACTACTGAATCATTTATTAAAAGAATTTTCGATTGAATATCACTAAGTTTTATTAAATTAACGAAAGAGCATATCCTTTTGTTCAGTGACATCACCAGATTTTTTTTTATTGTTCTTCTAAGTGACTGAGATTAAATTACCAGACGGTAATCGTGAATTGTTAGTGATTAGTTAGTTTTGTAAAAGTCATGACATAAGTGAATTATCAAAACAAGGAAAGCTGATTAAATTGTGTTCATGTTATGGATATGAATTAGCCACAATAAAAACAGAATAACGGTGTAAGACAAGATGTATAGTAATAAAAGACAAACAACTGGTTAGAGTGTTTTACGTTTCACCGAACACGCGAGATTAATTCCGGAACTAGAGCCATTCCTGGGATCGTTAAGAGTTCCGGTATATATCGACGGTGGTTGAGCCTGTTCCCCCACAACACTCTCCCTCACAAACTGATTTATCTAGGTATGAAATCAGTATTTTTTTCTTTTGGGGGCAGACCAGCAAGGGGTCTGTGTACTCTCTCTTTTTCCCCGTCGCGTCTTGGTTCTGGCATGATTTGTGGAGGTTCTATATCAAAAATGTCATATACTGTCTCGGTTGTCTCTATACCTTCTTTAATGCCCTTTTTAGCGTGTTGACGAAGCGATCGGCCTCTCCGTTACTCTTTGGATGGTACTGAGGAGTCGTGATATGCTTGACTTGGCATGTTTCGAAAAATTCTCTGAACTCTGCCGAAGTGAACTGGGTAGCGTTGTCGCTGACCAGACAGTCCACGACCCCCAAAACAAGCCAACAACTCTAAGAAAAAAATCTGTAGTCGTTGCTGTGGTCGATTTTCTGCATCTTAGGACCTCTGGCCATTTGAGTAACTGCATACTACTATCAGGTAGTATAAGTCCTCTACTGATCCCGTGTAGTCAATGTGGATCTTAGACCACGGTTGTTCAGCTTTAGGCCAAGATTTATGCGTTATAGGGGGTGCCTTGGCAGTCAAAGCATAGCTTTTGCACGTTTTCACCATGCTGGTAATGCCTTAGTCCATAGATGGCCAGTGGACGAAACTTCTCATAAGGATTTTCATTCATTCAATTTGCGACTCCGGTTTCCGCTACGATATGATGGTTTTGCTATCACGAAACCGTGTAACAAAATCGAGGACACATTAGCTGTCATCGCTACTCGAAATCTCTATATGCGCGATGTTAGTTATCAACGGCCGTTTAGACATTTGGCAACCATCATTTGTTCATCAAGTCATACCCAGAAAGTTTCTTTGACTATAAGAGAATAATCAATCTGCGAAGAGTATTGTAGTTCAGCGATTACATAACTGCATCTTTTCAGACATTACGATGCTGACTCCGTGGATTTTTATTTATTCATTTATTTATTTATTTTTGGTCTTGGGCCACGGTTGTACAGAAGTTTGTAACTGTTAGCGATGTCTCTGGCATTTTACCGTTAGAATAAAGTGCACGTGTTACTGCTATATACAATAACTGATGTAGCAATTGATTTAAACTTTGCACGATCAGGTTTCCAACCACTTAACAAAGTCAGAAGATGGTGGAGAGTCAAGCGGATGTACTTTGACATAAAAAAAATGTTTGGGCAATCTTATCGACATTCTTCAATAGGGGCGTCTCAGGCAGGAAGCAAGAAACTTATTCAACTCGAAAATTGGGAGCCAACGATCTGTAAGGGGGTTAACCTCCTAGGACTACCCAGAATCATATCACAGCCAACCATGCACGACCCAAGGATGACCAAGACTTCATCGAACGTATTGCCGAGAACGTACCTTCGACTGGTGTGAATATAACTTACTCAATCTGTGCCAGGTAACCCCTGTGCTAAATAATAGCCGGGTTGATAAGGTCCCCTTGTAAATGTTTTCAGATGGTCAAACTATATCGGGGAGCGGCAATTTATTTCGCAACTGAAAGAATAACGTCGGTGCATCTCTGGCTTTAGTGCAGCGACTTGTTCACTAGGCCGCTCGATGAGGATGCTGACATTTTCGGTGGCGAAACGAGATAAATGGGTAGCGTCCTTGGTTAATTCCATCATTGCACATTTAGTGTGTAACGTGTTTCGTGAAGACTTATCCACATACTATACTCTGGCCCATGCGTCGTCCTATCTGTCGATATATATATATATATATATATATATATATATATATATATATATATATATATCCAGAATGTGAGAGATTATATCATTATTTCCACAGCCAAAGGACGTCGCAGCCCACAAAAGCCAAGACAGCCAACGAACCAAAAGTCCTTGGTGGTTCTTGTGGGCTGCGACGTTGTTTGGCTGTGAAAATAATTATATATATTTTTAAGTAAGGCAGATGTATCTGGAAAATATTTAAAATATAAAGGAAAATAGTTATTTTTTGATGTTGATAAACAGAGTACGATAAAATAAAAAAAATAATAAGATAGAATCTGGTTGAAGGGTAAGGTTAAGAGAGTCTAAATTTTAAATATTTTAACAAAATATAAATACCTTTCGCCTTCTAAAAGTCGTACGTATCATCGTCAATGCATTCATTAGGGTGGTAAATGTAGTTTATGAATGCTTGAAAATGTTGATAATACAAACTTTCAAAGGAGACGCTATGGAACATATTAACAGTTAAAATCGTTAGTTACGTTAAATTTAAAATCAGCTGAAATATTTCAGTTACAAAGGGAGATAATTTTATTCAAACAGAAAAATAACAGATTTATCTGTTCAAAGGGAGATAAACACCAATTATTTAATAGTTGAATTTAACTATAATAAATGAATCCTATTGGAAGTGATTAAATAAAAATATTTTTTTTAAATGTAGTAATTATAATATTTATAGAAAATTTATAGAAAAGTCCCACCCAATATTATTGCTAATAAAAACATCGTTCGTACAATTCATTGATTTTGTTTTGTTCTTCCTTATGACACCGATTTTTAATTTTTTTATTTTAATTATATATTATTAATCATCTTATATATATATATATATATATATATATATATATATATATATATATATATATATATAGAGAGAGAGAGAGAGAGAGAGAGAGAGAGAGAGAGAGAAAGAGAGAGATAGATGTTAATTGTTTTTGTTTTTGTGATACGTTTTGAATGAATTCAATTATTTACGAAGGTGCATTTTTACCTTAAATGCGAGTTGGGAATAATTTCCCCTTTAACCAACTTGGTACACCTACATGGGGAGCGGCATACATATTGTTTTTGTTTTTTGTTATAATTATCCACTGACACGTGTTTCGTCGTCTACGACTCATCAGAGTGGTTGAATCTAGCGATATTCGAAAACGGGACCCTGCGGTAATGAGCCTAAACCGTTTATCCCCAACTCGCATTTAGGTAAAAATGCACTTTCGTAAATAATTGAATTCATTCAAAACGTATCGCAAAAACAAAAACAAATAAATCTAAATAAATCGCGATACATCCAAACAGTCGAGCGAGATGGCCGCGCGGATAAAGGGTTTAGGCTCATTACCGTAGGGTCCCGATTTCGAATCTCGCTAGATTTAGCCACTCTAATGAGTCGTAGACGACGAAACACGTGTCAGTGGATAATTATATATATATATATATATATATATATATATATATATATATATATATATATATATATATAATTTCCAAAAGGATGTAACACTAGTGTCTGTAGGTATTAAAAATAATTATAGTAATAATTATGTCAGCCTCTTTAAAAACTCTACGTTTAAATGAAATAAGTCAGTCACTTAAGCCCACGTGCTCAGATCGTTATGTTAAAATAATAAAATCACTTTCGGCCGTCTTGAATGACATTTACGCTTTATATAAATGTTAATTTACTCTATATTTCTTGCCGTTAACGTTGGCCGGGCGGTTTGTTTCTTGCTAATTGAGTCAGAGAAGGATTCAAATCTCTCGACCGGCCGTAATTGTGACTCAATGCACTCATGGTTCCTGTAGGGTGAAATACTACTATATGTAGGTAATAAAATTATATATATATATATATATATATATATATATATATATATATATATATATATAAACAAATATACTTTCGTAAATATAAATATATAGAAAAAGTTCTTAAAAAATATATAGAAAGTGTTTAATTCATCTATCGGGCATCTATATTTATGTGATCAAATACATGTACTAATTCGATTGCTGATTAAGTCATAACTGCTTCTCGCGACAAGAATAAACTTCTCAAAGACTCGTTTTTTCTTTGAAAAAAAAATGGATTCACTAATTTTTTTTCTACTGCAATTGATTTCTTTTATGACAAAATCAATATCGATTCATTTCTTTCCGACGGCAATAGACGAGTTCTAATCGCACCAGAACTGAGGAGGTTATTATACTGTCCGTCCTCCCTCTCTCCGCAATAAACTTCATCAGCCATTTGGAACTGGTAATATGACCGTTTTATTGTCTTTGGGTAGCAATATTTTAAGTAGTTTTGACTGCAAATGTGATATTGGTAGTGTGAAATTGAATGAATTTCTTATGGTGAATTTTTATTGTAAATTATGTACGGGCCAATGAATATGTCAAGCCAAGATTAAGATGATATAACGACGGTCGCTGTTTAATATAATTAGTCATTTCTTTACAAGATTAGACATTGCCGAGGCACGATGAGGAAGGGAGATGGAGAACGAGGAACTTTATTCTACTACATATTTATACAGGTCTTTCCTCATTCGCTTCATACGAAAAATTACTAAGAATCCTGCTTAACTACAATATATGCCAAGGAAAACCTGAATAGCAATTTTTATACTAATGCGATCACTTACCAAGGCCCAAAGGCCACTCGGAGATAAGAATTCATGTGATTGCCAGCCTGATGATGGAGACTACTGTGAGAGGATTAGGAACGGAAAGTTGCAATGATGGTTTGACAATCGTTGATATTGAACTTGATGGCCATGCTGTACTCAGCAGTGAAGCAGTGAGGTTTTGTGTTCACGGTGGGCAAGCTTTTGGAAAGTGGCCCTGTTCTTGGAAATCCTAGTTGGTTTTAAGTCCATAGGAAAAGAAAGTGTGTCTTTTATCAAATAATGCATGTATAAAAATGTCTTCCCTAATGTCAAGTTTAAGGAATATTGCAAAACTTCAATTCTATATATGTGTGTGTGTGTGTGTGTGTGTGTGTGTGTGTGTGTGTGTGTGTGTGTGTGTGTGTGTGTGTGTGTCCGCCCGCGCCGAGTTGTAGAAATTTCCAGGTTGGTATCTGGGGGCGCATTAATTCACTGGGAAAGAGTCACACCCCGTCTTCATTAGGACATGCATCTAGAAGGAAACTCTGATGTACAAACCTACGGTATAATATATACTCTGTCCTGTGGCAGTCATCTGCACCGAAAAAGGTTAGCAGTAATACCAAAAAGTGTGGCTGTTTCTACACAAGACCTTCACCACTATAAACAATTCATCTGTGTGAATTTCCGAGCAACTTAGTTGTGGCGGAACATCATGTGTGTGTGTGTGTGTGTGTGTGTGTCTCTCTGTGTGTGTGTGTGTGTGTGTGTGTGTGTGTGTGTGTGTGTGTGTGTGTGTGTGTCTGTGTGTGTCTGTGTGTGTGTCTGTGTGTGTCTGTGTGTGTGTGTTTATAATTTAGAATAGAGATATAAAGATTAATATTTATAGATAATTCCTATTCTAAATAATGCTTGATATCTAATTAACGTTAATTTTCATAATTTAATTCCTCTCATATGTATGTATATGTGAAAATATGCACACAATTTGACATATAACATTACCCTTTTATATGTATTGCTTATTTATAGACTTAAATTTTTCTATCTGTATTAACTTTCTTCTGGTTTGTAGACTAAATCCTTAAATGCTCCTAAATTTTTAAGTGGCTTTAAAGTTGTTTAATAAATTTTTGTTAAAGTAAAATTTGTTCTGTATCTACAATTCATAGTTATCGCACTTCTTCAGTTTAGCCAATTTTCCCATTTTTTATATTTTAATGTCTAAATTTTTACCAAGACGTTACGTACAACTGCTGGAGGATTTACATTATCTTCAGCTCCCCTTATATCATCGATATATATACATACATACATACATACATACATACAGATATATATATATATATACATATATATATATATATATATATATATATATATATATATATCGAATGTAGAAGAAGAGTAAAGACAATGAAAATTCTCCATAAATCAATAATGTTAAAATTTGTAAAAGAATATTATCTAAAAATTATTTATATATATCTATATATATATATATATATATATATATATATATATATATATATATATATATAAACTATTATATAATGTAAATTACATATATATAGAGAAATATATAGTGAGATAGAGAGATAGAGAGAGAGGGGGAGAGAACGTTAGAGAGAGATTATTAGGTGATGGCGGTATAAGACTGATTCCACACACGTGTGGGTTAAGATTAATGTCTTTTTTTTTTTTTAGTTGATTATAAACACTGCAATAAGTAAGTGCTTTTTGTTCTTGTTTTTTCTGCGGACTTCAAATATGTCCATTTTCTTTTATCATCATTTTCCATTTCAAGGGAAATAACTTTCATACTATTTTCTGGCGAATATACTTTTTGCTCTGATGAGATGTTTGGTAGACTTCCGCTATTCAAGCAAACACGTGTAAGTTGTACGTCATAAAAAAGTATGAATAAAATATTATGAACAAGAATTAAATACATCTTCTAGGTTTGGAACGTGTTTCAGGAGAGATATAAAACTAAGGAAAACCACATGCGCTCATTCGTCAGTCAATGATCTAATCTGGTCTAAAACGTAGAAAACAAACAAAATCCATTGTTATGCGATAACTTAATTGAATGTGCTTTTCGTATTTCTCCTAAACTACATAATATATATATATATATATATATATATATATATAGAGAGAGAGAGAGAGAGAGAGAGAGATCTATGATGATAAAATACACAATATATCGTAAGATTAAAAGACATGGGAACAGAATGCATCAAAGACAAAAAGGAACAAAAATTAATCATGTGAAGAAATATAACATTGGAGGATTTTACTGGTTCCATTCGGATAAACGAACGTGTTAAAAAAAAGTGAAGATTTGTTGAGAAATTGGTAAATATATATAGGCCAGCCGTGAAATTGGTAAATATATATAGGCCAGCCGTGAAATTGGTAAATATATCTAGGACAGTCGTGAAATTGGTAAATATATAATAGGACAGCCGTGAAATTGGTAAATATACATAGAACAGTCGTGAAATTGGTAAATATATGTAGGTCAGCCGTGAAATTGGTAAATATATATAGGCCAGCCGTGAAATTGGTAAATATATATAGGCCAGTCGTGAAATTGGTAAATATACATAGGACAGCCGTGAAATTGGTAAATATACATAGGACAGTCGTGAAATTGGTAAATATATATAGGACAGTCTTGAAATTGGTAAATATATATATAGGCGAGCCGTAAAATTGGTAAATATATATATAGGCGAGCTGTAAAATTGGCAAATATATATAGGACAGTCGTAAAATTAGTAAATATATATAGGACAGCCGTGAAATTGGTAAATATATATAGGGCAGTCTTGAAATTGGTAAATGTATATAGGACAGCTGTGAAATGTGTAATTAATTTTAATATACACGCCGTGTGTTGAAAAGACATCAATGGAGAAAACGATAAAGAAAAATAAACATGCCAACATGAATAAATAACGATAAAAAAAAGTAAGTATTACTTAGCCGAGGTTAACTTTGATAACTCAGTAACTGAGTATATCGTATTGTTCGAGTGCAATTTTTCGCCAGATGTTTGGTAAGGTAATGCTTATATGTGATGGTGATAAAAGAAGTATTTAAGCGCTTCCGACGCACCTGCGGTGTGAAAGAAACGTTTTCTTGAGATTTTTAAATGATCTCTCTCTGTGTAGATCCAATAACTTCGTACCTCTCTTATTTACCATGCTAAATGGACACAGAAACATTTCTCATGTTGGACATAAACTGTTAATATTAACATCATGGTATTATACTTCTATTTTTCGCTACTTGTATATTTTGGCCTTTAGCGCGCATAAATAACTTCGATATATTAGATTATTTTGCGTTTTCTTGTTTTGTTTATATATATATATATATATATATATATATATATATATATATATATATATATATATATATATATATATATATATATATATATAAAGTTTAATGATTAAAATTAAATTCTATAGATTAAAATATATACAAATATATTTAAGTTAAGAATGTATTGTTTGAAACAAGGAATATATGGAGAAAAATTATATTTATTTCTTTAACCCATGGATTTTCAATAATGGCAGTTAGAAAAAAGTTTAGCTATGAATAAACAAATATGTTGCTTTTCAGCACATGTATTGAAAATGTAATTTAAAAGTTATTTAAATTGTGATTAAAAGTCATAGAAAAAAGGATATCATACAATCTAGGCAGTCCAATATCATAATGAGTTCAATAGTTTCCGAGATATTACTGCCAGGTCTGACGAGTGGTGATCCAAGGGGGAAATCAGAGGTGATCGAGTAATCCGATAGATTTGAAGTATGTTCCAAATCTGAGGTGATATCCAGAATATTTTTTTAATTCAATTTTCAACCCAAACAAGGCACAGTGCCACTTTGAAGCAGGGGGCTACTATTAGGGACTTAATTAGCGGGGTCATTATGAAGGGAGATGAGTAGAAAGATGTTTGTTAACATTACACTTGAACTTCTGCATATCATTGCAGTTGGGAAAGCAGAATCCCGGAAGGGAGTTCCAAAGACCCGCAGTTCTGGGAAAGAAACTATTGGAGTAAAAGGCTTTCTTGCACCTAGGGATCTCTACTGTAAAGGGATGAGACTTAGTAGCTTGTCGGGTTTGTCGGGAGTAGTTACGTCGGGGAGGTACAAGTGTTTGCAGTTCGTCAGAGCATTCACCATTAAAGTATTTGTAGAACAGGCAGAGGGATGCAACATCTCGTCGATGGGACAGAGGCTGAAGCCTAGATGACAGTTCAGGACCTATCAGGTTGGCGACTCTCTTTTGAACCCTGTCCAGGAGTGAGAGACAAGCAGGAGATGCACCAGCCCAGATGTGACAACAGTACTCCATACATGGGCGAATGGTTGCCTTATAGAGGTATTTGGTTGTCCCATACCGTTATTTCGAAGGGCATATGAGATGGTTGTCCTCTTTGGCGATATACAGATCTGTTGATGTTTAGGTTTGGAAGAAATCAAATATCCTTGTCGGGGGGGGGGATATTGCATCAATTAGTGAGTCAATGTTCAATTCTATTGCATATATTTCCGTTGATAATTACAATACGTATTATGGGTGTGTAAAATTCCAGAGCTTTATACGTTGAGTAATATATGCAAATTTTAGATTCTTGCGTTTTTTTTTTTATTTCCTCTCAGTTATTTACTCACCTCCTACGGAATCGCTTAATGTGAGTTGTTCACTTCCCTCCCACACACACTTCCATCAAAAAGATCACAGAGTACATATTCCCATTTAAACCCAGCAAACAAAAGGTCACTGTAAATAAAACTTAACCGAAACCTAACACCTAACTCCCCCCAAGAAAACTAATATATACGATGCCAGCTCTTACAGACGTAGCCTTCCCCCTTCCTTCCACATCTTGTTTACTCTATCTTCTCATTCTTCCTTTTTTTCTTTTTCTCCTTAAACTAGCTTTCTTTCCATTCTTCTCACCAAGTAAAATGATCCTCTAAAAATCAGAAAAATCGGCCCATGTTAGAAGCCTATACTTGTGGATTTCAGACTGGAAAAAGATTTTTCCGAATATTTACCAATCCAAGACCTGCTGAATTCGAGGATTCTCGCACTCATATATTACTCAACGTATAAAGCTCTGGAATTTTACGCGCCCATAGACGTACTGTAATTATCGACGGAAATATATGCAATAGAATTGAGCATTGACTCACTATTTGATGCAATATCTCCGCACCCCCGAGGAACGGATCTGTATATCGCCGAAGAGTGTGACCACCTCATATGCTCTTCGAAATAACGGTATGGGACAACCAAATATTCTGGATATATCGGATTACTCGATCACCTCTGATTTCCCCCTTGGGTCACTACTCGTTCGACTTGGCAATAATATATCGGGAACTATTGAACTCATTTTGATATTGGACTGCCCAGGTTGTATGATATCCTTTTTCTATGACTTTTAAAAACCATTTAAATAATTTTTAAATTACATTTTCAATACATGTGCTGAAAAGCAAAATATTTGTTTATTCATAGCTGGAACGGTAGAATGCTCCAACCATTTTCCCAGTGACCATGGCAACGGATTTGATGTATGTGCTCCATTTCAGATCAGGAGTGAAGATCAGACCAAAAGTTTGCCTCAACATTAAGTGCCCTGTAAGATATTTTATCTCACCTGTTTTTGCTCCAATACAGTAGCCAAAAAATAACATAATTACAACAAAGCATACCTCTAAAATTCGGCATAAATTTTATTTTCTTCGTTGAAAAAAAAGGAAACGCCTGGTTTGCCTCCGAAATAGAGCTGGTAACAACCTCGAAAGGTAATAGTTCTTTTATTTTCATCAGGAACTGATATCCGGGTACAGCACTGTTCGAAGATTGGATTAATTACAGCTGTTGTGAGGGGGTTGGTACGATGCCTTCTGGTGAAATGATCCAATTCTCGACTTGAGTCGACATTACAGAAGTTCATAATTAATGTTCATTTGAAGTAAAAATCATTAATGACAGGTCAATAACTTTGACTTTACAAACGTCTTTGGGAGACAAATATAATGATAACAAAGCCTACTCATTTAGGTTTTAAAATAAAGTTTAAAGGACACGAAAGGTAGAGGCGCCCAAATGCCTCATATCCATAGAGAGTTTAGTTCCATGTTCCTTCTTGTTCGGCTGCATGTCTGGAACTGCCTGTAAAGTGAAAAAGACATTGAAAGCCTGCCAAGCTCATCGCTGGCGGTTAAAACATCAACCAATTTCATTGGTCTAAACAAAGATAGTGGGTGGCCAAATCAGCCAATGAGGGCCTTGCTTATAATTGTAGAATTTCTCACAGTCTTCAAGGTGAGAGACATTCATTTCAATAGAAGCCAGATATGGATCAGAGCATTGATAATGGAAAAATAAAAGTTTGGTTTTAGATGCATTAAAAATAAAAAGTTACCTTTTTCCGATTGCACCACGTGCTCAAGGTCAGAGGAGAGAGAATCAGAGAGATCTTGGCCGTTTCTAGTCTTAGAAGTGTTGCCATAGATGGTAGTATCGTCTGCATAAATGCCTATTAGAGATCCAAGAATGTGATTTGGGAGAATTGCTTTTACAAATGAGTAACCACTTATCAAGGTCCGGGGGCCACTCAAGGATAAGGGTTAATAAGTGTACAGAAGTAATCGTTAGTGATGGAACTTTGGTAAATTAGTGGGGAAATTATTGAAAATGGTTTCAGATAGACGAGTGTTTTTCGTGAAAGTTTGGCAAAAGGGGACCATAGATTGAAGCTCAGATAAGCACTTGGCATGAAAATAAAGATAGAGCAGAGACAAGCTCGCAACGTCTCTTCTGTGGGAAAGGGGTTGCAGGGAAAAGAAAAGGGCATCCCCCACTAAGTTACGAAGTCTATTTTAACTCTGTCAAGGCAGGATCATTGATGAATATCAAAAAGAGAGTTGGGCCCAGGATGGAACCCTGAGGGATGCCGGCATTAATACTGTCAACTTTTGATTTCTGCCCATCAACCACTACTCTTATAAACCTATCAGAGAGGAATGATTTAATAATTGAGAAGTCATCTCCACTGTTACGTGTTGAGCCATTATGTTGAACAAAGATGGCAGTAGTAAATAAAATTGGCGAAGAATCACTGCAGTCACGATCTCGAGTGTTGAGTAATTCTCTAGAACAAAGATGGTGGCATTAGATTGGCGAAGAATCAATGTAGTCCAAATATGCAGTAATTCAGTCTTGTCAGGACGAAGATTGATAGCGAACTGACTTGAATCCAAAATTCGATATTTTTATAATGATGTCGGAGGCTTCTCATTGGTTGATTGTCCTAACTCGTAGTTATAAATGAGATCGTCCAAATTGTGGGAGTCATACCCTCATCGGGGAATGCCGACGGGGTTACTCAGGCAATTTTTAAAATTGCAGGAGTGCCCCTTCTTTAGGGGAGCCTGCGGGGTTCCCACTTTCCAGCCTTGTGCCACATTTTGCTGATGTGGGCAGCAAATAAATATCTACCCTCATTATGAATGGTGGTGATGAGTTTCCTTGCAGCTTCAGCAGTCTTCTTGCGGCTTGGAGACTGAGTAGAAAGTACTCGCCAAGAATTCGTTCTTAACACTCAGCCCGACAGGTGCGGGGCTGGGAACCAGCCCAGTACCTGTCGGACTGAGGTGTGCCGCCTGGGTATCACCCATGAGGTCCACTCTCTCAGGCCTTGCCACCCAGCTTTCGGGTGGGGCAAGTTTATTGCTTGTTGTCTGAGGCACCCTGACCGGAGAATGCCGACGAGGATGCTCAGGCAATTTTTAGGCAGCTTGCCTGTATCCGACATTCCGACCTTGTGTTATAAATTGCTGTGGTGGGCAGCAATCAAATATTTGCCCTTATTATGAATCAAAAACATTTTACCCCCCCCCTTTTAATATAATGAAAAAGTCTTTTCGGACTCAATTTGATTTAATAGTGAAAAATAAAATTTAAAAGTAATAAATAAAAAAAAAATTATTTTCCCCTCTTTTTGTTTTATTTATTTTGGCAATTTATCTTTATTTTCATTGGTCAGACAAAAGAAAAACATAAATATATTTGTATGATGTGAAGCTATTTTTAATCTCAATTGTTTAAGATTCCCTTTTTTATTTTTTTTATTTTTTTATTACATTTTCACCCCAAACAAGGCACATTGCCACTTTGTTGTAGGGGGCTACTATCAGGGACAGCAACTACTGGGGCACTATGTAGGGAGTTGGGCAGCAAGATGTTGGTTCACGTTACACTTGCACTTCTGTATGTCAGTACAGTTGGGGAAGCAGGGACCCGGGAGGGAATTCCAAAGTCTAGCGGTTCTGGTGAAGAATTTACTGGAATAGAAAGCTCTCTTACATCTAGGGATCTCTACTGTTTGTCAGGTTTGTCGAGGGTGTCTACGTCGTGGGGGCGCAAGTGCTTGCAGTTCGTCAGAGCATTCACCATTAAAATATTTGCAGAACAGGCAGAGGGACGCAGCATAAAATATATACAAATACATACAAATATACATATACACCCACAATACGTTGTACAGACATATACAGAACGTGTCCGCTCACAGAAGAAACCATGACACTTTTAATTCAATTGTTTAAATACATAGACATATACAGTATGTGTACGCTATAAGAGGAAGCCATGACATTTAATTCAATTGCTTAAATACATATACATATATCTTTACGTATACAATGTGTGTGTGTGTGTGTTTTTTTTTAAGAGTGAGTTTTCTAAAGAAGGAAGAGAAAAAAATCACTTTTTTGTTTGTCAATTTGCTTCAGAGGACAAGAAACAAATAGTCGTCGTTTATCGTCATACCCGGGACAATTATTTGAGTTGGGGGACATTGCGGTGAGATGCGTAATTTGATTGTGTCGGTTTTCGAGAAGCGTTTTTGAACTTCATAATATTGTTAGATTTATTATTGTCCACGAGCATCCGATTCGTCTCTTCGTAACTACGCAATGAAAGTTATGTCTAATCCGTAGCTGTAGATCTTTGTAGCAGCCATTTATGCAACACCCCATCGAAAACCTTTGATATATCAAAAGCAATTTCCCTAGAAACGAAGCCGGCCTCCAGAGATTCACTAATCCTTTGATATATTACTGTTAAGCACATTAGCTGTAGATCTAGACGAGCAGAAACCATATTGCATATAACTGAGGAGGTTGTTTCTGTTGAAATGATTGACCACTTATATGTTTAACAGAGGTTCCAGTAGTTTACTCATGACGCACAGGAGACTGATTGGTCTGTACTGAGAAGGAGATGATCGATCGCCTGAATGTTTAAATACGGGGCAGACTGAAGAGGTTTTCCAGAGTGTTGAGAAGCATTTCTCCTTACTACAACGTTTAAACAGTTTTGTAAGTATGGAGGCTAGTTCTGGTTGAAGCTTTTTGATTGGAATGGTGTCGAGGGTAGTTGCTTTACTGCGATCGAGATTTTTTATAAGTTTGGCAACATCACGCACAGTTATTTGTATGTCGAATAATGTGTTTTCAGACACAGGACGAAATACAGGGGGTCGGCGGCCCTGACTGCATAAAGTGGAATTTGCTGCAAAGTTCTTGGCAAAGAGTTTGGTTTTGTCTGATGTTGATGAGATTATCGCAGGTCCATTAATCATGGTTGAGATAGAATACACGCTTTGGTTCAGAATCCTGTTTGTTATTCGCCAAAACTCATGAGAACCAAGCCGCTGCTTAGCTACTTTGGACTTAAAGTTTAAAGACTAAACAAGTGCAAAATTGTTTGTATTTTTTAATAAAGAAACATTAATTTATAAAAATTCGATATTTCGATCCATAACAGAATTTTCACCAAGGAATATAGTTTTTTTTTGGGGGGGGGGTTCTGTTACGTACCGTATTGTTGGAGGTAATGCCACACACGTATCTCTCAGATGTTTTAGTGGGTTAATGTCCGGGGGTTTTTTTTTGTTTTGTTTTCTTTTATTACATTTTCACCCCAAACAAGGCACATTGCCACTTTGGTGTAAGGCGCTACTACCAGGGGCAGCAACTACTGGGGCACTATGTTGAGATTTGGGCAGCAAGATGTCGCTTCACGTTAAACTTGCACTTCTGTATGCCAGTACAGTTGGGGAAGCAGGGACCTGGAATGGAATTCCAGAGTCTAGCGGTTCTGGGGAAGAAACTACTGGATTAGAAAGATCTTTTACATCTAGGGATCTCTACTGTGTGGGGTGGGATTTAGCTGCCTGTCGGTTTTGTCGAGGGTGTCTACGTCGTGGGGGCACAAGTGTCTCAGTTCGTCAGATCATTCACCATTAAAATACTTGTAGAACAGGCAGAGGGATGCAACGTTTCGTCGATGGGACAAAGGCTGAAGCTTAGATTCCAGTTCAGGGCGTATCAGATTGGCGACTCGCTTTTGAACCTTGTCTAGGAGCGAGAGACTAGCGTAAGATGCACCAGCCAAATGTGACAGCAATACTCCATACATGGGCGAATGGTAGCCTTATAGAGGTACAGGATACTTTCAGGTGTCAGTAGTTTTCTAGCACGGTAGAGAGAGCCTACCTTCTTCGCAGCGGCCCTGGCAATGTTTTCAACGTAATTGCTCCAACTCATGTTTCCTGTGAACGTTAGGCCAAGCAGTTTGAAAGATGTACTCTCAGATAGGGAGTCACTGGCCATTGCTATTGGTGTAAGAGAAGGTTTCTTGTAATTATTGAAGGAAACCAGTTTAGTCTTGGCAGCATTGAATGTGACCATCCATTTTTGTCCCCATTCCACTACAGATTAGAAGTCAGCCTCTAGTGTTTTTGCCATTTCTTTAGTTATGTGTTCATTTGTTTTCCTGTCATGACTGTTATAGAGTGTGGCGTCATCAGCGTATATACCCATCTCAGAGGTAGTTTCGTCGGGGAAGTCATTAATAAATATTAGGAACAATAGAGGTCCAAGGATAGATCCCTGAGGCACTCTCGCATTTATATCATATTGTTTAGATGTACGACCGTCGAGGACAACCTGGATTTTTCTCTTATCTAAGAAGGATTTAATTATGTTAAGTATTCTACCAGTGATACCGTATGATCTAATTTTCCTGATGAGACCCTCATGCCATACCCTGTCAAAAGCCTTAGATATATCTAGAGCTACCGCTCTGCCCTCCCCGGCTTTGTCCAGTGAATGGTATATACGTTCGGAGATTACAGTGAGGATGTCTGCTGTGGAACGGGCTTGTCTAAATCCATATTGTTTGTCAGTCAGAAGTTTAGCATATGTAAGGTGACGGACTAGAGCTTGGTTAATTATGGTCTCAAATATTTTGGCGAAAAGGGGGAGGAGGCTAATGAGGCGATAATTTGATGGGTCAGTTCTTTCGCCAGAATTCTTGAATACTGGTACCACACAAGCAGTTTTCCAACAGCCTGGAAAGCATGATTCATTAAGGCATTTGTAGTAGAGTTTAGAGAGAACTGGAGCTACTTCGGCTGAGCATTTTTTAATAGCACAGCTGGGATGAGATCAGGTCCACATGCTTTTGAAGTGTCAAGGTTTTTTATGATAGCATGCGCCTGAGCAGGCGTGATTTTTAGATCGTCTAGCGTGGCGTCTGTCCGCAAAAGAAAGTCAGGCAGGGAGTGGTTGGAAGGGTCCAGGGTGGAGTTTGAGGCAAACCGGCTGGCGAGCATATTAGCCTTGTCAGTCGCTGAGCAAACAACCTCGTGATTGTTGGTTAGTGAGGGAATTGTTGATTGCCCATTATTTACTACACTGTTGTAGATTTTTCAGAAGTCACGGGTTCCTAGTTTTTGTGCTTCGGTGCGTTTTTTAGTGGTTTCAGTAAATTCTCTCTTAGCTGTCGCTATTTCTTGCTTAACGTTACTTCTAGCTTCTTTATACTTCTGTCTGTTTGAACTGGACATGTCGGTTAAATCTGCGCTATGCATGCTGCCTTTGAGCAATGACAGTTGCGCAAGTCGAAGTAAACCATTGGCGAGAGTGGGGATTGCTATAAAATTTCCGCATGGGAACATGTGCTTCGATTGCTGTTTTGAACCATTCAGTAGTCTCATTTGCGCACTGCTCAGCAAGAAGAGAAAAAATATTTCCCCATGGGGCATCTCTGATAAGATCTTTGATGGCTTCCCAGTCAGCCGTTTTATAATGTCTCGTTGTTTTGAGCACTGGCTCTTCAGTTTTGGGTCTAGAGTTTAAGGCGATTTCTACCATCATCACTGCATGATCAGCGTTCCCAAGTGGGCTGTCAGCATATGTTATACAATCCTCGGGAACTGTGGTCAGAAACAGATCAAAACGTGATGCGTGTTGTTCTTGCTGGTCAAAGAAACGGATTGGAAACGTAAATATTTGTGATAGGGAGTGAGATATAGCGAAGCTATGTGTTGAGCTACCCGCTGCATCTGTGTGAGTAGAAAATCCAAGACAGTTTAAAGTCACCAAATACATGTACTTGTGCACTAGTGTCGAGGGAGTGTGCTGTGTCTATGCTGTCAGTGACTTTGTTTATTATGGTGCAGTCCTGGGTCGAGGGAGAGCGGTAGAGAAAATAACAGTAGCTAATGTTATGTTGTATGTTTAGTCTAAAGCACATAAAGGCGTGATCGTCCGTTTCTAGGTTTGTTTCTCTAGTCAGGGGGAGGGTGTTAAAAAATGTAGACTCCGAGTCCATGCATATGTTTGTCAGAGTCCTTACGGCAGAGTAGGGGATAGGTTTAGTAGAAGGACGCTGGTCTGGCGTGTATTGTAAATGATAACGACAAAAGCCTACTAAGTCAGAAGCCCTGTTGATATGAAATTTAAAGTTTATAAACAACGATTTAAAGACCAAATAAGTGCAGAATTTTTTTTAATAACAAACATATTATTTTATTAAAATCAAATTCGATATTTCGATCCATAATAGAATCTGCATCAAGGAATATAAGTTGTTGTTGTTGTTGTTGTTGTTTTTTGCTTTTTGTTTTTTTGTTTTGTTTTTTTCATTAACGTATTGTAAATGATAAAAGTATATGTTTGATATGAAATTTAAAGTGTTACGTTTAAACCGGACATTAACCTAACCAAAACATCAAAGAGAGAGACGTGCCAGCCATTCCCTCCAACAATACGTAATATAATACAATATGGTACGCAATATAATCGGTGAAATTCGAAATGTTATATGTGTATATGAAATGAAATGCGCTGCTTTATCTTTAATTACTGTTTTATTCTAAATGTATACATGTATAATGTGTATGTGCGTATCTGCGTACGCATATGTATATATAAGGCTTACACGGTACTGTCTCGTTACCTTCTTTTCCTACTACTCCCTCTCGCGTACACAATCATTTCATTACACTGAGGAAGACCGAATGTACGGTCGAAATTCTGTTCTTGTAAAAAAAAAAATTTCCAAAGACATTTTGTATTTTTTTTTACACGTCAACCAATAAAAATGAATAAAGAAAAGATAGAAACGTTTATACTTTCCGCATTCATTTTGATACATACTTACACACACAGAGACACAGACACACAAACACACACACACACACACACACACACATATATATATATGTAACGAATTACCATTAGCATATAAGCGACGCTCTTTGTGTAAACAAATCGAGCGGAGGTATTTCGGACGATATCAAAACATCGTCAAACTCACTACTCGTTCAAGCAGCCGCCAATAGCGTAATGGTTAGGAGCCTTGACTGCCGTACAAACGGTCGGGTTTCAATCCTAGCTTGAGGTAGTTGCCTGTCTAGCCGCACTGATGAGCTGTGAAACAGCGAAACAGTACTGTATGTGGATGACTATAGTGCTCCTCACATTGAGTTGAGCATATTGAGAAGTGAAAAACGAATTACCATTAGCATATAAGCGACGCTCTTTGTGTAAACAAATCGAGCGGAGGTATTTCGGAGGATATCAAAACATCGTTAAACTCACTACTCGTTCAAGCAGCCGCCAATAGCGTAATGGTTAGGAGCCTTGACTGCCGTACAAACGGTCGGGTTTCAATCCTAGCTTGAGGTAGTTGCCTGTCTAGCCGCACTGATGAGCTGTGAAACAGCGAAACAGTACTGTATGTGGATGACTATATATATATATATATATATATATATATATATATATATATATATATAGGGTGTCCATAAAGTCCGTGTACGCCTTAAAATGTTTATAATTTTATTTGTGATAGCAATAGAAATAACATGTAAAAAGGATTTGATTTTGGAACAATTCATTTTAAAATTTCACACGGACTTTATGGACACCCTGTATATATATATATATATATATATATATATATATATATATATATATATATATATATGTAAGTCTGGGTAGGTTTATCCATTAATTTGGAAATCAAATAAGAGACGTGTTACATTCAACACTTTAAAGCCAAATAAAAACGCGTTTTTTTTTAACCTTTATAGAATAAACGAATGTTTATTTTTAAAAAGAGAGATATATTTACACTCCTTTTTAAAAAAAATTGCGTTGTTATTTGGCTTTAAAGTGTTAAATGTAACATGTCTCTTATTTGATTTTCAAATTTCATCCAACGCCTTTAAGGGATAAACCTACCCAGACTTTCAAATCACGCGCGACCACGCGTAATTATCCGGCTACAGAAAACCCACAGCTAACATCAAGTAAACTTAAGTTAAAATTCTTCCATTAAACATGATGACGAAGAATAAGAGGAAAAAATTATATATATATATATATATATATATATATATATATATATATATATATATACAGATTGAAAATGGACTGTATATTTCCGAAGTATATCTCTCTCCTTAAAAATAAACATTCGTTTATTTTATAAACGTTAAAAAATAATTTCGCGTTGTTATTTGGCTTTAAAGTGTTAAATGTAACACGTCTCTTACTTGATTTATATATATATATATATATATATATATATATATATATAAATATATATATATATATATATATAAAGAGAGAGAGAGAGAGAGAGAAGGAGTAGAGATAGGGAGAAAGAGAGGGATAAGGAGAGATGAATGCTTCCATGTGAGTATGTTATTCAGACTAAAATAAATCCATAGGAGATTCTAATAAGATTTCAAATATATCCAAAGAGGCGTTGCTCTTTTGCTAATCCTGCGGCGATAGACGAATTCTAATCGAATTAAGACGCCATGTTATCATTTAGAAACGGACTCGCTTGCAATCATTATCATGCTGAGATCAGTTTTCTGAATATAAATTTTATATTGTAAAACCTCACACTGTAAAAATCTTAGATTCCTTTCGAAATGCAGCATGTCCCCAAACAAAGGAAAAAAGTCTTTTAACTAATTAGATCCCACTGTCTTATAAATAGGGCATCAAATGATTTATTTTAAAAATATATACGATAATCTACAATGGTGTTGTTTAATCCATAATTACTCTGAAGAAGGGATAAGATCCATCCATATTCATCAAGCTCGCTCCTGAAAAGAACTGTGGTAAGAAAATCGAAAACAAGCCTGACAATATCATCTAAGCCGAGAAATAATGTCAAATTTGACCTGAAAGGTCACGTAACTCTTTGTGTGAACTGCTTTGTTTTTTGTTTTTTTTTATTTTTGTTTTTTACTATAATGTGTAGATTTTATCTTGGTCTTTTGATGTTTAAAATAGGAGAGTCAATATTTCGTTTTCTAACTAATATAAATAACTTTTCTTTTTCAATCTCTGCATTCTAAAACATTTTCAGTCATTGCACAAAGTTTCAACTCAATAGTAAAAATAAAAGGTACATATCATGGGACTTAAAGGTTAATGCTTAGCTTTGCTATTACGTTTATGGGTTTGAGAAATATAGGTAGAAACTAACAGTATAATTCAAGAGGTTTTCAACAATGTATGTATTAAACAGAACATCGTGGAACGTGTAGCCTGTGCGTGACTTCCCGCGCTTCAGATTTGCGCAGCGTTCTTTAATGCGAGTTTTAAGTTGACCAAGGCTTCTCAGTTGCTGGTAGTGAAACACTCTGGCTTTCAATGTGGTCAGAAGCCAGGAGTTCATCTGTATGATGTTCCTATTTACTTGCCTCCCCACGTGGGCAGAGTTAGACACAGGGTCGGTTTTTAATGTGGGGAAAATCAAGCTCCCGAAAAAGGGGCACTCTGGATGGGAACAAAAATAAAAATTGCCTCAATCTAGAAGGATTTCTCCTCCACTGATCGAGGTCAGAAAAGGTGAAGTGTAATATCAGAACAGATTCTACACTTTGCTCCTCACCAAAGGAGCATCAAATCAACAAATATAACAGAATCAAATGCCCTTTGCTAGTTTTGTGTTTTAAGTGTCTTATGGTCGTCCATCTACATCATGATATGAGATAAGGTCAACATTCATCTACACAGTCATATATACTACGTGTATATGTGTATGTTTTGTATATGTACATATAGGTTATTCATACATATTATAGATATACATACATAATACACATGCATGCATGCATACGTAAATTATATATTTATTATATATAAACATATTTACATATTCATATACATATAAGACTGGTTGTTACTGACATTAAACAGTAAATATTTTCAAGCGTTTTAACATAAATAAAGTTACTTATTTATGCTTTAAAATCGATAAAATCAATAAAATCAATAAAATAGAGTTGAAAAAATAAGATATTTTATACAATGTTTCGACTTATTTCTTCTAAAGAGCCTATAACATCAGCTTGGAAAGAAAATGAATTCAAAATTATGACTAGAAAACCGTAAAGAATCGTAAAATTAAAGTAAAGTTGGAATAAAAGTCACAAAACCATTAACATTTGTACATATTACTAGAAAATTTTCCCTCGTATTGGAATGTTTCGAATCACCAGTTTATATGAATCACTTTTGTGGTGGTTTTTTTAACATACGGAGAAAGTTTGTTTAAAAGGATAAATATCCGACGCCATGTTTAAAATTATTTTAATATTTAGTTTCTGTTAATTGTGACGCGTGTTTCGAGATGGTTTGCTACTTAGAGGAGAATTAACAACGTTTTTATGGGTAATAGTCGTAAAGGTATTGGTTTTATGACCCTATTCGTTTCTCTTTCTTTCTTCTTTACGCCCCCCCCGAATGACTGTGCGTTTATAGTTAATTCTCTGCCATAAAGCATTAATTCATCATTTTTTATGAATTTAAAGAGAATTATTTCAGAATAAAATATTTTGGAAATTAAACAGGCACCGACTGTCATCGCTTCATAATAAACAATATAACAGTTTTGCACCCTCACCCGGACAAAAGGAGGGTGGACCTGTAAATTCACCCTTGTCCGTTCGTCTGTCCGCATTTTTCTCAATAACTACGCCTTAGAATTTTTGGAAATTATGCACAAACATTAAACATGATATGAGTAAAAGAGTAACAGAACGGATTTTCCGGCAAAACTCCTGTTGCCCCCCTACGGAGTGGCTTTCGGGTAAAAATGGCTAAAATTGACACTTTTGTGCTTATTTTAAAAAAATTGATGCCTTGAATTTTTTATAAAACTTTCTGAAAAGTTGTAACTAATTAGTTTCTATATAATTTTGTTTGTCTATACTTCGCGATAATTCTTGGGGCACTTTTAGAGCTAATAAAAACACTCCATTTTTGGGACTATTTTACCATATTTGTCCAAAATTTTCTGTGTATGTCTATTTAGCAGTTTTGCATGGTGCTGAACTCAAATTAAAATATGTTAAGGCCTTGGAGACTTTTGAGGCTAAATGGGGTGGAGGTGGGTGGGGGCAAATGATTGACTTAGTCATTTCTTTTTTTTTTTTTTTTTTTGCATGGTGCAGAACTCAAATTTACATATGCACCGTTTGTTCATTTTCACCAGGATTTGACGTCCCCTGGGGACTTTTGGGACTAAATGGAGAAGGGACAAATGCTGTGCACTTACGGGGGACCCTGTATACTTCACTTGTTTAAAATTCGAATGGAAGAATGACTGAGACATTTAATTTAGACAGATTTGTAATAAAATGATACAACAAAACAAACAGAAATATTTACTCTTATACATCACAAACAATGCAGATTGCAACTTGCAACGTAATGGGCTACTATTTCAGGTCATGTCTAATAGGGGAGTGTGGGGAGTTGATCAACAAGATGTCATTTTGCATTACATTTAAACTTCGGCAGGTTAATGCAGTCAGGTAAGCAGAAATCAGGGCTAGAATTCCAAAGTTTAGCAGTTCGAGGAAAGTAGCTATTAGAGGATAAGGCTTTCGGGTATCTAGGGAGTTTTACAGTGAGGATTTTGTTGCTTATGGGGTTAGTAGAGAGTATTATGTCGAGTAGGCATACGTGCTATGAGTTCTTCAAAGCACATTCCATTAAAATACTTGTAAAACACACAGTGATGTAACATTGTGGCGATGGGGCAGAAGTTGGTGTTTGGGTGATTGTGAGAGACCTAATAGATATGAAACCTTTTAGAACTTTTCTAAGAATGAGACACTAGTGGTTCAGATGTGTAAACAATATTCCATGCATGGGAAAATTATGGTTTTGTAAAGATATCGGATACTCCATGGAATAATTTTCTAATACAGTAGAGAGAGCCCACCTTACTGCATATATTGTTTAGATTATTCGCACTACTCCTCACATCTTCGATGTTATTCTTACAAATCTACAACAGAATTTTTTACGTGAGACACGACAGTCTTTATGGATCCCTTTATTTATTTAATCTGCAGGTGTAGCTTGCTCGTGCTTCGTAAGCCACGACTGAGTAGAAATCTTAATTAATTATTTCATTAAAGTCCATTGTCAATGGCCCAGACTCAGCATACTATTCACCTATTAAAAAGCTTGTTTGGGGATATCCTGAATAATCAGTTTGCATTATTCAATTGTGATGTTGTTTGTTTCAAGAAATAAATATGAATAATAAATATAATATTTTAATACTTATTTTCCCTGTTATCTGCGATGTGTGATTCGGTTTGTTCTGCTAAAAATAGAAGAATTAACAACGTTTGTATGGGTGGTAACCGTAAAGATATTAGTTCAACCTGGCTTTGCTCGGGGCCTATGTACTGTTCATAACTTTATGTGCATATGTATATATATATTAAAAAGTTTGACTCATGTTCAGGTAACCTACATCTAAAATTTCAAGTCTTTAGACCCAAAATTGGCGGAGGAGTTTAGTGGAGTCTGCAATTTTAACTCTTTCAACTTTGACCTTTTGGTAGCCAAATTTTCGCCCAAAAACTGATTTAAAAGCTTGCCGCATGTCTGAATATCCTTTATGTAAAATTTTAAATGTTTAGACCCAAAATTGGCTGAATAGTTTGCTAGAGACCGCAATGGTCAAATCTTTTGAACTTTGACCCCTTGGTAGCCAAATTTTCGGACAAAACCCTATTAAAAGCTTGCCCTATATCTGAATACACATTATATGAAATTTCAAATGTTTAGACCAAAAATTGACTGAGTAATTTGGTAGAGACCGCAGATGTCAAGTTTTTTAACTTTGACCCAAATTCTGACGCCTTAACATTTATTGTTTTGGGCTCAAATCAAATTAAAATGTTTGATCAATGTCCAAGTAATCTACATCTAAATTTTCAAGTGTTTAGACCCAAAATTGGGGGAAGAGTTTGGTAGAGTTTTCAAATGTCAAATCGATGGACGTTGACAGCCAAATATCTGGACGAAAAACGATGAAACGATTTTCTACATCTAAATACCCTTTATGTCAAATCTCGGTTCTGTTGACTGAAAATCGACGTAGTAGTTTGGTAGGGGAATATACAGAGAGAGAGAGAGAGAGAGAGAGAGAGAGAGGGGGAGGGCAATTTCACTTTTATAGATATATAGATTTATTTGTTAGAAGTGTTCCTTTTTTCTGTGTACATATCTGTGTATCTGTGTGTGTGTTTATATCTATTCCATTTTCACTCCAAACAAGGCACAGTGCAACTTTGATTGTAGGGGGGGGGCTACTATCGGGGACATAAGTTGCGGGAATATTATCTAGGGAGTTGGGCAGCGAGATGTCCGTTCACATTAAAATTGAATTCTGTATGTCAGTACAGTTGGGAAAGAAGGAACCCGGAAGGGATTTCCAAAGTCTAACAGTTCTGGGGAAGAAACTATTAAAGTAGAAGGCTTTCTTTTGATCTAGGGATCTCTACTTTGTAGGGGTGTGATTTTGCTGCTTGTCAGGTTTATCGAGGGTATTTACGACTAAGGGGTGCAAGGGTTTGTAGTTCATCGGAGCATTCACCATCAGAATACTTGAACAGGCAGAGGAATGCAACATTACGTTGATGGGACAGAGGTTGAAGCTTTAATGACAGTTTAGGATCTATCAGGTTGGCAACTCTCTTTTGAACCCTGTCAAAGAGTGAGAGACTAGTTGCTGATGAACCAGCCCAAATGTAACAACAATACTCTATATATGGGCGAATGGTGGCCTTGTAGAGGTACAGGATACTTTCAGGAGTAAGTAACTTTGTTTTCAAGTGTGAAAATACTATTAAAGGAGTAAATATGTAACCAAATAGGTTGCTAATGGCATACAGTGCTTAGCATTCTCAAGTGATTACCCATCTGGGACTTGATGAACTCCACGGTGGTCTAATGGGAACCGGTATGTCAACATGATTAAGTCATATATTATGCTCTATTTATATGAATGGTGTAACTTCAAAATTACAAATTCAATAGATCTTTCTCAGAAACATTTTTCTTACTGTTAGCTAACAATAATTGAACCGTCTGTCAAACTATATGATAGATTTGTAACGAAGACTCCAGTATTTAGTATGATTGGTATTGGCCAATCTGATTTTAGTAGCAACCTCAAATAATTGTAGGTTGTCGATTGATGAAACATCTCACATTAGTTGTTTCTCAAAGTTTCTTTTCAGTTTGGCGAGATGCTTGTCTAGTCGGAGAAGGTAGTCTGAAACTTGGCACTATTTTGCAGGTAGATTTATTAGGCTATTTGCACCGTGGGTTAAAAGTTCTGGGGTTAGCATTGAAATAGTGAATACAACACACGATCACGACATATATATGTGTGTGTGTGTGTGTGTGTGTGTGTGTGTGTGTGTGTGTGTGTGTGTGTGTGTGTGTGTGTGTGTGTGTGTGTGTGTTTAAGAACATAATTTAAGACTTATATTATACTTTACATGAATTTATTATTTGACGGGATACTCATATAAGAAATATTAAGATTTCCTTAATCTGCGGAGTTTCAAAGAAATGCGTTCTTCTCCTCAGAGAAAATATATTAGCTAATGAATATTATAGCGAAGCAGTCGAGAAAGAAAGATTATAACAAATATTAAAAAAAAAATTTCCTTAAGGATAGAAGAAAAAAGTGAATGAGAAATAATGGCGCTAATATAGACATACTCTTAATAGCAATATTGCTATTACTACTACTAGTAATTATTATTATTATTATTATTATTATTATTATTATTATTATTATTATTATTATTATTATTATAAAACTATTAATATTAATAATGATGATAATAATAATGTTTCCATTGGTAATGAAAATAATAATATTGATAATCGCAATAATAATACCACAGCGATAAATGAGTTATAATAAACGTAAATAATGATAAAATACTGATGAACATTAGGATAATAATAATAATAATAATAATAATAATAATAATAATAATAACAACAACAACAACAACAATAATAATAATAATAATAACAACAATAATAATAATAACAACAACAATAATAATAATAATAATAATAACAACAACAACAATAATAATAATAATAATAATAATAATAATAATAATAATAATAATAATAATAATAATAATAATAATAATAATAATAAATACACCGATTCCTAACTCTGCTAAACGTTAAAATGGAAATTAATGTTTTTATTAATTTTGTTTATAACTTTAATTCTTTTATCAATTTCTTAACACGCATTCTGACGTGAAGTTATATATTTAAAAAAAAAAATAAAACAGTTTCTTCGCGATCGTCCCATGATTACAAATTCAAATATAAATCTGTGCTTCCACCATAAATGTGCAACTCATCGCCGAAGGTAACATATCTGCTTTAGCGACCTTAGAAAACAGGGACGGAATATTCTAGATTAATGAGGAAAGTAATTAATATATTTGTGAATTTCGCAGGAGGGGCACATATCCTCTTTCAACATCCCTTTCAAAAGAGCTCCTAAAAACTTATACTAAGTACATGTACTTAGCTTTTGTATCCTCGTATTTGTACCGTCTGTTCACGTTCTTTATGTACGTGCGATAGTACACAATGCTACTCATCTACGTAAACGGTAAACACTGTTCCTGTGACAGAACCACGGGTAAAACAATTCTGGGCTTGGTGTAGCTACAAACACCGAAGTATGAACTATGCATCAAACAAATAATACGCAACGTGAGACCCAGAAGAAAGATCTGGGTATCATAATCTGCAAGTGCTTCCTCTGTGTCCAGCATGGGGGACTCGGGCATCATGCTACGAATGTTGACTCCTCTTTTAATTCCGGAAACAACAATATCATAGCCATAGAACAGGTAAGTATCCCTTGTAATTTCAGGTACCAAAACAATACAGATCGAACACAGGAGGAGCAAATGAACCAATGTAGACCAAAAACCCGAAGGAAGAAATTGACAACAAAAGAGAATAGACTGGTAGTACAATGCTATTACAGGACTCACCCCAAAGACCGAGGATATCGGAAACAGATGAAAGAGTGACTACCAGACAACGGAACAAAAAATTGCTCACCAAGCGAAACTTATTCTCTAAAGGTTGGCTTTCAAATTCAGAGCGAATGGAAATACAATAAAATACAAATGTTGGAACAAACTAAGAAACACTCCTCGCTGGGACCCCACACATAGAACCTTCAGATGTAAAAGGCCTGCAATACTCGGACGCAAGAAACATGGAAACCGAGATCTATGGAGCAACAGAACTTAACGAGAATGAAGCAGCGTAAGTAGAAAATATCAGGCAACTTATGAAAAGAAAAAAAAGCTCCCATCCTTAAGGAAGAAATTAAAAGCCGAAATAGATGTGAAAAAGTTTCTCCCATGCATCCCAACGGATACTATTACAGACTTAAACAATTTAATCTACGCAGGTGCCAAGGCAGCAAGTATAAAGTTCAAAGTAGAAAAAGGCGGGGAAAGAAAATAGACAGATAAAACCTGGATGGGAATTGAGATTGGAAACTCAGATCAACAAACTTAAAAAATGAAGTCAAAGCGATAAACAAGATGAAAACGAATAGAAGATGCATAGATTGTAAACTAAGTTTTCATATGACCATTGTTTAAACAATTGAGATGTATTGAAACACAATTTGTGAATCTGTGTTTATGTGCATCTATTTCACATGTTATTACCTGCTTATTGTTTTCATCCGAATTCAGTGCTTGTAGTGCCACTCATGTGGTGTCGGTCGCTACTGTAAGAAAACGTTGTTTTTTTTTTTTCTCCTTCCAAACATGATAACAATTCAAGTTTTCAAACAAACAATTTGTAATTTTCAGGTTACAACAACCAAATGACACATTTTCAATATGGTGAGTAAAAGAATTTAATTATTTTAGATTGATGCATTTTTTTTTGTCCCAACCGGAAGTGTACTTATTTGGGAGTTAAATTTTCCCCACAGTGAAACTAACTTTGTGTTTAATTTTTCCCTTGTGTGAAGGCAAGTAAATAGGGACATATTTTGAGGAAGGAAAGGCTTTATACCAATTGACTACATTTTTGCCCATACTGGTATTAATATTTAGTAATAATGTTGCGTTGTCAATGTCGTGATACACCTTGTTACTTATTATTCTCCTGATATGTACTGACATGTAATGATATGTACTGATATGTAATATGTACTAATATGTACTGATGTGTACTGATATGTACTGATATATACTTATATGTACTGATATGTAATGATATGTAATGATATGTACTAATATGTAATGATATGTAATGGTATGTACTGATATGTAATGATATGTACTAATATGTAATGATATGTACTGATATGTACTGATATGTAATGATATGTACTGATATGTAATGATATGTACTGATATGTACTGATATATACTGATATGTACTGATATATACTGATATGTAATGATATGTAATGATATGTAATGATGTGTAATTATATGTACTGATATGTAATGATATGTACTGATATGTAATGATATGTAATGATATGTACTGATGTGTAATGCTTCCAGATTGACGGAAATCAAAGCTCCTTATTTATGATGATCATCGACTCTATTTGAAAAGGAATTAGAAAAATATATAATGCAGAACATGAAAAGAATAATTACCGCAGCAAGGGGCACTGAAAAAAGTGAACAACAAAGAAAACGATGGAGCAGACGATAAAAGAAAAATGGAAAGAGAAACGGCTACAAGGACGATTCATAGCAATAATGAGACTAACGACATGGTTATGAAAAGGAAGGAAACGTAAACAGAGAAACTGAATCCCTAAAGCAGCTGCAAAAGATAACGCAATTAGAACAAACCACATAAAAGCAAAGATCGACAAAACACAAGAAAACAACACATTTAGACTCTGTAGATAAAGAGACGAAACAATAAACCACATAATAAGCTAATGTAGCAAACAAGGACAAAAAGAATATTAGAATAGACACAATCAAGTGATAAAAGCAGTACACTGGGAATTACGTGTTATCTTGAACACCCAGACAAATAGTACAAGTACAAACCGACAGCAGTTCTTGAAAACGAACATCACAAAATCCTATGGGGCATGTATAGACAAACAGATAAACTCATTCAAGCACTAAAGGACTAACTCGAATCGTAACTTATGAAATACAGAGATGTATGCAACTGGATCTTTATTCCACATCACTTACTAGTCATGGGGGAGGGGTGGAGAGAGAGATTGATAATTATTGTTCAATCATATGTTGTTAGCACATTTTATTTACACGCCCAAACTCGACGTGGGCTTCCCTAGACTGTCCTCATTCCCTCCTTCTCTCTCTCTCTCTCTCTCTCTCTCTCTCTCTCTCTACTTCTCTCTCTCCTTCTCTTTCTCTATCTCTCTCTCTCTCTCTCTATATATATATATATATATATATCTACCTTTCTATCTATCTGACACGCACACACTTTCTCTCTCATACTTTTTTCATATTTTTTGTCTGCCTCTGTCTCCCATTGAGACATGTGACCTCATATCCACTCCTTGTACATGCCCGCTGTCCCAGCAATTTTCAAATCGAGATCATGAAGCCCTCAGGGGTTTCTATTTCCTGCAATTAAGTACATTATATACTAGTTGATCTAACCGTCCAATATTTAACAGTGAGAGACCATCGTGTTTTAGTGGTTGAAAAACATTCTTAATTGACAGCTGCTTCACTCTAATAAGCCACACTGTCCTCTCCATTTGTTACTTTAAGAAGATAAGGCAAATATTAATCTTCCAGCTGATGTTAATGAAAGGATATTTAAATACGTTTTTCTACAATCGACAAGTGATTCCTACAAACGTCAATAAGCAAATGAATCGAATACACTATTTCTTTATCTGCTTCGTTTGGAGTCGCTCTATTGATCAAGCGGTTTGAACAGAAAGGTTTGAACTCAAAATATTTACTAACCAATGAAAATCGTTCTAAACCCCAAAACACATACATGAAATAAGTGAAGCGTGCATGGTCCCCGTGAGTACACAGTGAACGAGACATAAAAATGACTAAGTTCAGCATTTGTCCCCCACCCTCACCCCATTTAGAGCTAAAAGTCCTCAAGGGACGTCAAATCCTGGTGAAAATGAACAAATGGTGACGTTTTAGGCCTTAACATATGTAAATTTGAATTCTGCACCATGCAAAAAAAGAAATGACTAATTGCATCATTCCTCCCACCTCCCCCATTTAGCCTCAAAAGTCCCCAATATATATATATATATTTAAATTTGCGTTCAGCACCATGCAAAACTGCAAAATAGACATACACAGAAAATTTTGTACAAATATTTTATTAGCCCTAAAAGAGCCCCTGGGGCACACCCAAGAGTTATCGCGAAGTATAGACAAACAAAATTATATACAAATCAGTTAGTTATACCTTTCAGAAAGTTTTATAAAAATTCAAGGCATCAATTTCTTTTTTTTTTTTTTTTTTTTTTTTTTGAATAAGCACAAAAGTGTCAATTTTAGCCATTTTAACCCGAAAGGTACACCTAGGGGAGCAACCGGAGTTTTCTCGGGAAAATCCGTTTTGCTACTTTTTTACTCGTATCATGTTTAATGTTTGTGCAAAATTTCCACAAATTCCAAGGCGTCGTTATTGAGAAAAGTGCGGACAGACGAACGGACGAACGGACAAGGGTGAATTTACAGATCACCCTCCTTTTGTCGGGGGACCAAAAAGCGTAAGCCAACGCGATGTTAGGAAGTCATCTATATATTAATACCGTAGTACCGTTAACGTACTACCTATGTATATACGTAGGTACGTACGTGTGTCACGGTTTCCAGATTATAAATTATTTGATCAGGAGAACTTATTTATTAAAAAGGAGGACAGGAAGCGACAACATACCACGAACATTAAATTAGTATATACATACGCTAACAATATTCGCAGTATGTTACCAGCCTTTACCCGCATCCAATAAATAGGATCTCCCAATCACCAAAGATGCAATGTAAAATAATAACAATAATAATAATAATAATAATAAAAATAATAATAATATTAATAATGATGATGATGATGATGATGATGATGATGATGATGATGATGATGATGATGATGATGATGATGACAACGATGACGATGATGATGATGATGATGATGATGACGACGACGACGACGACGACGACGACGACGCTTTTGGGTCGTACGTTAAACTAAAATATACATTCTTGGTCTCCTGGCTAGGATCCAAGGGTAGTATCTGTTGTGTCTAAAGATGGTACAATAATATCATAAGGTTTCCATTCGAGTAGGACGTCTATAATAACTAGATATATTGATATTGCATTAGCTAGATTACTTAGATAAATATTTTTACAGTTTTAACAAAAAGGCTACAATAATATCGCGGGGTCTTCGTTCACGCTGGACGTCCACAGAATTCCCAGCAGCAATATATTACACATTAAAGATGCCGCTGTGGAATTTTCATAGGTCCTGCTAATATAAATAAAACAAACAGAGAAGGCTTTAACATTCGCATCTGAAGACACCCAAGTCGTCGTAAAACAAGGACTCAATGACTCATATAGTAGCCTTATCTGGCGCACTCATTCCTACACACTAGTGATGTCACGGTGACAGATACGAATTCCTACTAATTTGCACACATTAAGAAGAACAAAGTAACCCAATGCACACAATGCCACGCTGCCTAATACTAACATAGATATATTATTCGCATGCACATACTATTCATACTATGAGCATTTTTACTTGTGACTACGAACACAACTTTCTTTACCAAACATGCGTTTACATAATAAATAAACTAATTGAATATTATTTTTTATTCTTATTAAACTTTAGATATAAAATTGTTTTGTTACAAATTTTGTTTTCTCCATTTTTCATTTACAAAAACTGTTTATGTTTTAGGTAGCACTTGCTACCTGGTAACTCTTCTATTCTCTTAATATTTCATTTGTTAACATTTTTTATGCGTGCATGTTTTCATATATAACCTTCTTTTAATTCCTTCGCTAAAGCTAAACTTTCATATAGATGATAAACACCTCCCGTCAATTTCGACGTAAAAGTTCCGCCACAACAACTAAGTTGTTTGGAAATTCACACGGATAGTTAGTTTATAATGGTGAAGGCTGCGTGCAAAACCACACTTTTGGTAGAACTGCTAATGTTCGTCAGTGATAATGCTCCTCATCTTGATTTGAGCATATTGAGAAGTGATACACGAATTACCATTAGTGTATAAAGCGATGCTCTTTGTGTAAACAAATCGAGCTTAGGTATTTCGGACGATGTGAAAACATCGTTAAACTTACGACTCGCGCAGCAACCGCCGATAGCGTAATGGTTAGGAGTCTTGACTGTCGTACAGGCGGTCGGGTTTCAATCCTGGCTTGAGGTAGTTGCCTGTCTAGCCGCACTGATTAGCTTACTATATATACTTACATGAACAGGGGACAGCCCTTATCATGTAACACATATATATATATATATATATATATATATATATATATATATATATATATATATATATATAGTAATTTATAAAATATATATGGCGATTAAGCTACACTGAATATTCTGCGTTTCATCCACTATAGGATTCGTCAGGCTTATGCGCATAAGCCTGACGAATCCTATAGTGGATGAAACGCAGAATCTTCAGTGTAGCTTAATCGCCATATATATTTTATAAACTACTAACTAGCTCTACCTACGTATTGAGCACTTTTGAAGTAAATACTTAAAGTTTACGCATAAATCTATACTTTCGTATATTAAATTTATGTGAGTAAATGAAGTAGTTATATATATATATATATATATATATATATATATATATATATATATCGGTGAAATCAAATGGACTTATTGCCTGCTCTAGTTGGGGATCCATCGCAGTATCTTAGTCCACAAACCATTTTAGTCTATATTGTACTGTAGAAAACCTGTTGTTGATTTTATTAAATTATATATATATATATATATATATATATATATATATATTATGTTTAAACTTTAATTCAAGCGATTATATATATATATATATATATATATATATATAATCGCTTAAATTAAAGTTTAAAACGCAAAACTCAAGTATCATGTGTCAATTGTGCTCCAAACAGAAACATTCATTTTGAACGCATCCCTGTCTTATTAAAGAACCCACTGTTGATTTAATATGCCTAGCCTTATTGATTGTGCTGTGATCGTGGCTTAAATTTAAGTTTTAAATGAAAAAGTCAAGTATCATGGTGCAATTGTGCTCTAAATAGAAACATTCATTTCAATCGCGTTCCTGTCATATCAAAGAACCTACTGTTGATTTTATGCCGTGCCTTTCGGCTTGTGTGGTAATAGAACTCTTTAAATGAACTTGTGATGTTAGGTTGTGTAAGGTGTTAACTTTGCTCTAAATCGCCTGTTCCTTTTTCATCGGATTTTATTCGATTATCGATTGTCGATACTTATCCACTACATTCTGATACAAAACCTATCTAAGAACACTGCCAGACAGAGAAAGTACATTTGTGTGAACTTTCATAAAAATCGACGCAACCGTTTCGGAGTTCATAGGGAATGAACTCACACGCAGAGAAAAAGTTCTTTTTATATAATAATAATAATTATTTATAGTAAAAAATAATTATATATATATATATATATATATATGCATATATATATATATTAAATGTTCGTGTGGTTTACACAAAGACGTCATTTTTATCCAAAATGGTATCTACCAGAGCTAAGAGACCACGTCACAGAGTCACCAGCCAAATCGTCTAATATTAATCACCACCTACCAACTACCCCTTTGTTGCGATTACCTCGTCATGCGTACGCATCCTATTATTTAGTGAGGGCTTCATACATATTCAGTGTATGATATATCGGTGTTTATTCCTCTATTCATTTATCGATTCCCTTGCTGCTTTTTTGGTTTTAAATTTTTATCATCAAGGTTTTCTTATTTTCCAATTTCTCCGGTCGAAGGGGTTTGGCAATTTCATTATCGTGCGAGCGGTGTGGTTTCTCGACGGCAAAAGCAATGTTTCCTGAGATTAAGTTCTTTTTTTTTTCTATTTTCTTCTCTTTCGATTCTAAATCCGTGCAGTTTATTTTCGTGAAACAAAAAAATAAAAGGTAGTTAACATAGGAAAAACCGCGCAGAGCATTTTTAAGCGAAACCCCATAATAGCTGCTCTGAAATTCATTCTCTTTTCCATTTTTGTCTGAAAAATTAAGGTATAAACTCCCCGCATATTTTTCTCTCGCACCCATATATATTCTGACTCTCACTCTTTCTTAATATATATATATATATATATATATATATATATATATATATATATATATATATATATATATATATATATATATATATAAGGTAACCCTAAAAGTAACTGGATAGGTTAGTCATAATAAAAAATTGCATTAATATACCTGATGCTGTCCACCTACTTTTGGCTTATATATATATATGTGTGTGTGTGTGTGTGTGTGTGTGTGTGTGTGTGTGTGTGTGTGTGTGTGTGTGTGTGTGTGTTTGGCAGCAATTCATTACTTAAGCATGTATGTTTGAACACGACAGAGTTATTCTTTTTTTCAGACTTTTTAAAGGAAAAGAAAAACAAAAACGACAAAAAACAACCGCTCCTAATGATAATTGGAGGCACCGATAGAAAGCGCTTGAGAAGAAAATGGCTGAACACAAACTTTTGGGTGTCGTTCTATACAACATGCTAGCTGATATAAAAATGACCGCTCGGCGAATGGAAAATATATCCAGAAAAATCTGAAAAATAAATCTGTCGTATTCAATCAGACGTGCTTGAATATATATATGTGTGTGTGTGTGTGTGTGTGTGTGTGTGTGTGTGTGTGTGTGTGTGTGTGTGTGGCCTGTTAGAAACAGCAAAAGTTAGAGCCCGTTTACTTAAGATGAATGCTTTATGCCAATTTGATAGTTGAATGTGGTTAAAGTCTTGCTAATTTTTGCATCAAATACAAATCTCTATTAATCCCTGTGCATCGAAGGATACCTTATCGGAACAAAGGTTCATACAAAACTTTAGATCGATCGGCTAAGTAGTTTAAGAGAAAACTTTTAGGATAAATGTGGTGAGTAATACCTCCTCATTTATATTAATCTCTTACAGTGCCTCGAGAGGATATGATAATACTTAGGTCGCTGTAACTTATCATAAAAAAGGCTATACAAAATTACAGCCAAATTGTCTCAGTAGTTTCTGAGAAAAAACGGACCAACAGACTAAGAGATTTTATATATATATATATATATATATATATATATATATATATATATATATATATATATATATATATATATATATATATATATATACGGGGTGGAATAATAATACTGTCGCCATAGATTCTTGTGTGCAAGTAGACGCCATTGTGTGATGGTCCGAAGGCATATTTCAATAAAAAGATGCCAAAAAGAGTTGGCTTTGACACAACCTTGCTTTGCGCCACGTTTTACTCCAAACTCATTTGAGATGTTACTATCGAACAGCATTTTTCACCTTATGCCGTCATGAAAAGATTCAATTAGACTCAACAGTTTTGGTGGGCAGCCAATAAGAGGTAACATCTTCCAAAAGATCATCTCTACTTGCAAAGTAGAAACCTTTAATCAGGACGATAAGAGTCAGATACAATGGTATGTTCTGTTCTCTGCCTTTTTCTTGGCGCAGAGAGAAGAGTATGTCTACAATGGACCTTTCGGATCGGAAGCCGCATTGTTATTCGGATAGGTTCTCTCTGGCAAAACGTGAAGTCTCTGCAGCATAATGCGTGCAAACAATTTGCCAGCAATGTTCAGTAGGGAGATACCTCTATAATATTGCAGTCACAACGATTGCCCTTATTTTTGTAAAGGGTGATAATGACTGCTTCCCTCGTGTCTTGAGGTACTTTTCCTTCCTCCAAACATTTGAGAAGCAGGTTATAAAGTGCTACTAAAAGGCACGGCTTGCTGCTTTTGTTTACTTCCCCATGGTATGCGATCTTTTCTTGGAGTCTTCCCTGAAGAAATTTTGTCTATTGTTTTTAAGACATCTTCTGGGAGTGGGGGATAGTCTAATTCAGTCATCATAAGAAAGTGTTCAATGAGATCAAAAATAGTCTGACTAGCTGTATTTTTTGTTTGATTTTCTCAGTTATTACTACTTTCGTATTGAACAAATTTACTAATGGTTTGCTGATAGTTTTCTGTATGCCTTCCTACATTGACTTGATGTTTTCCATGTCTGATGCATGTTTTAGTGTGTTGTAAAGCTTAGTCCAGTAATCATTTGCACATTTTCTCACTTTAGCTTTCATCTGATTCCTTGTAGACATCAACGCTGACAGTGTTGCTTCATTTGCATGATTTTTCTGTCTGTAAGACATTACGTTTTGCCGCGATGACGGAAATCCTCTTCTCTGAGTTGGCTTCATACCAGTTATTCGCGTGGCGTCCTCTTTTCTTTCTACAAGCAGCAGTTTCTGCAGTATACGTGTCTGTTTTTAGTTTATGCCATATTTCTAGGCCCTGTCGGTGGGGCATTAGAATATGCCGACTGTCCCCCTGCAGAGGGTAAAAGTCCCTCAATGGGGGTCCTGGATATGACCTTAAACTATATCTAGTGGTGAGGCACCAGCTTGTGGGCTTTGGGGAGTGTGGAGCCACCCTTTAATTACCATTGCTCCCAGCTCCACTCTGACCCGGAGTGGTAGTACCTGTTAGGGTCCCAACTATGGATTAAATAGAAACCGACGTGAAAACAACAAATATATTCTATTAAAAAAATTTTCTTCAAAATCTTTGGATTCGGCATTAAATAACCCGAAAAGGGTTGATATGCCGTAATACAAAAACAACCAACCAACCAACAGCCATATTTCTGTTGAATATACATCTTCTGTGCATTCATATTGGGATTTGAATACAGACGTAAATTCAGTCATCTGTGTGGATAATTTTCCTTACTGACATCAATCTTTGGTTTACCTGGTTGTTTAGTGCGGTAATATTTCTTAAACTGGAGTTTAATTTTGCAGCACACGAGGGAAGAGTTGATGTAATAATCAGCGCTTTGGTAAGTTCTGGTGATTGTGAAGCTTGGAAGGAATTTGTGCCTTGTAAGTACGAGGTTTATCTGGTGCCAATGTTTTGACCTCGGATTTTCTAGCAATCTTTGACCGTTTTCGTTGGATTTTCCTATTTCGAATCTACCTAGATATTTTGGCCAACCTTCATTGTAATTAGCAATCTGCGCATTTAAATCAACCACAATGATGATGTGTTCGTGCCTACCGAAAAATTGGAATGGATGAGATTTGCTTGCTGTAAAACGTAGCTTCTGTTTTCTCAGAAGCTGTAAGTGTTGGCGCATATACGCAGAGAAGAATGATTGGGCCATCCGTAATATATATATATATTTCTGATCTGTTTTATGTGTAAATAAAAAATGTAAACTTCATAGGAGTCACAGAAGTATATATATATATATATATATATATATATATATATATATATATATATATATATATATATATATTCGTATATTTATGCAGCATTTTTTCATTCAAGCAAATATTATTAAATGCGACGGAGACACTTTGCTTTATGATTCTTTTTTTTTTTTTAATTTTTCGATTTTCCGTATAATCTTTTTTTGAATCAAAATCAAAAATATTAATAAAGCTTCCATAATTGTTGCTTTCGCGAGCGCTTTCGAATCGTCCACAATCATCATTAGGTATGGAAGTAAAAATACGAAGGAGCGAAATTGACAATTAAAAGTGAAAACTAAAATATGCAGTAAACGGCGCTAAGTTAAAATATATAGAGTTGATGAAAAGTCGATTAAAAATTCGAGTATCAAAATCATCAAGTTCGTAGACACCGTTAACAAAGTCCGTCCAATACGAACTACCGAAGGCATTTCAGAACGTTACTGCTTTTCTTGAATGCAATATCATTTATAGTGGGTTGAAGGGTTCTAATATATATATATGTATATATATATATATATATATATATATATATATATATATATATATATATATATATATATAATTTTATGTATATACATAAAGTTTTATGCATTTATTTTCGGTATTTACTTCGACAGTACTTGGTATAAAAGTAGAGCTAGTTAGTAAGTTTTGAAAATATAATTATTTCCACAGTCACACAACGTCACATCTCACAAGGTAAAAATGCACTTTCGTAAATAATGTAATTCATTGAAAATGTATCGCAAAAGCAAAAACAAATAACATCTACGTAAACCGCGATATATCCGAATAGTCAGCGAGGTGGACGAGTGGTAAGAGTTTCGGCTTTTTCCCATGGGATCCTAATTTCGAATCTCGCTAGATTTCAGCCATTGTGATGAGTCGTAGACGGCGAAACACGTGTCAGTGGAAATAATAGTTGGTTTACAGATAGAAAAATGTAAACTCAAAATGAATATAAATATTTATATAATAATCCAAACACGATGTGAAAGCTCAATAAATCCAACAAAGAGATAGAGCTTAAATACAATAATAATCTTGATATTGAAAATATTTACATTTTCAAAGATCTTTATAAACCTGTAAGGAAAAAAATTTGAATATTTTCAATATCATATTTTTATTGTATTGTGCATATATATATATATATATATATATATATATATATATATATATATATATATATATATATATATATATATATATATATATATATATTCATTTTTTTTATATTCGTTTATCAATGTTAGCTGATGAGTTTTCGTGGGTGTATGAATCTCAAGATCCTAAAAAAACGTATTAAATCCGTTCGTCGAGTTGGCATAATGGAACGCCGCATATTTTTCCATTTCACAAAGTATCAAAGGAAATTGCTTGTAAAATTCGTTAAGCTATTTTTCTTTTCTGTTTTTATTTTTCTCGTAAAGTCGAATAATCCTGAATTAATCTTTTACTATTGTTTGGGTCATATTAGATGTGTGCTTCGATTACGATCGAAGTTAACATGACAAGAGATGATAATCCAAAAAATAATGTCAGACATCTTGGTACAGTTCATTTCTGAAAATTTTCACACTTTATACTTTCAGAAAATCCAAATATTTTTTTCCGGGGGGTTTTGGATTAGGTTTGATCATTTGTATTATTTGAATAATTCCGACTATTGTTCTGATCTTAGATTTTTTATTTACAAGGGAGTTGCTGTTTATCAAGGTCCGAAGGTCACTTGAGAATAAGGGTTAATGTAAGTCAAGAGATCCGTGATACAACACCGTTAATGATGGGTAGAAGTGAAAACTGTGTAGAATTCAATTATTTAAGATGACAGCTTAATAAGAATTTTTTTACATTTGACTTGAAAATGACCACGCTGTAGTTCCGCAGTATAAGGTTCCACATGCGGATAGCTCTAGAAAAGAAACTGTTCATGGAATCTGCGTTTAGTTAGGCACAGATAGAGAGAAGGGGAAAATATGGACAGTGGTTGTAGCTAGACAAGTGTTGTTTTTAATGTTTTACAGGAAGATTATTCTTAGAAGTTCAGTCGATCACTTGCAATCAAAATAACAATAGAGCAGAGATAGACTCGCAGCGTCTCTTCTCTGAGAAAGAGATTGTAAAGTTGAAAAAAAAAAGAAATCGGCCACTAGATTTCGATGCTGGTTTTGAATCCTACAAAGGTAGGAAAGGGTGTAACTCTTGCCCAGATGTAACAGCAGTACTCCATCTTTGGACTATTTGAGTAGGTAGATGATTAACGTTTCGGCCGATGTAATCTCCAGTCTTCAGATGTGTCTTGTCTAATTCTGGAATCTTGATGCCGAGCACGGGAAGAACCTGTACGGCATTGCGAACAGAACACTTTATATAATTAACAGAGGTAGATTGCTCTCATTCCGTCATCTATAACCAGGCAGAAAGTTTAAGTAATTCGTACTTGTATTCTTAGTATTGCCCATGGTGAGGAGAGAACGTTCGACCTATACAAGAGTGTTACTTTATTATTTTTTATCACTTGCGGTCGAAACGTTGTAAAAATAATATCCAAGATGAGAACAATTATAATTCAAATAATAGAGATACAAAGAATTGATAATTGCTCTCCATGCTTTCGAAACACTAACCCAATGATTTAAAATGAAACTAGATAGCAGCTGTTGAACTAAAAACAAAACGAAAGGCGAAAAAACGTAAATAGCGAGTAAAGAGCATAAATATTGAAAGTGCCAACTTCATAGCAGAAAAAAAAAAAGATAAAAAGACGAATTTGAAAAAAGGGTATTTTTAAGACAACGTAAAAATCAGAAATGCGGCACCAAAAGTGGTGTGAAAGGGAGATAACAAATAGAAACATATTAATAACGCTTGTAAATTAAATTTAACTACTAAAACCCGTGGAAATTCGATGGTAGTTGAAAAAATTTAAAATACATCATAAATAAAATTAATTTAAAATTAAAGCAAAACAAATAACGACGAATTTAAAACAAATTTTTAGCAAATTCTTTTTAACCTTTTAAAGCTAAAAAATTGATTTTAAACAGGTAGATTTTTTCAATAAAAATTCAAAACATAACTTTTTTGATTTTTTCTATTTTTTATACAAATTATAAAGGTACAGATATCAATTCACTCGCACATCTTTATTTTAAAAGAAAACTATAATTAAAAAAACTTGCAGTCATCTCTCAACTTTTTTATTATAAAATAGCCAATTGGAAACCGAAACAGACAGTCATGTTTTTTGTTTGTTTTTTTTTTAGAGAGGAGACGGTTTTAATGGTTTTTAACTGATAAAAAGGCACGATAAAGAGAGGCAATTTCTTTTCTCATCAATTAATGTTTAAGATGACGTTGTGTGACACTAGACGTACGGATAAATAAATTAATATTTAGATTAATTAATGTTGAAAGTTTAAATTATTTAATACTGCATGAGGTTTGCAGGTTTATAATTATTTACAGTAAATTTGTTGTTATTGTTGTTGCTGGTTGCACTGTTGTTGAAAAGGGTTGGTTGGTTGTTTTGGTTTACGGCATATCAACCATTTCAGATTATTTAATACCAAATCTAGTGATTTGAGTAAAAAGTGTTTATGGACCGTTGTCACATATATCCCCTTAAGTAATCCAATTTATCAAATTTACACTACAAACGATTATTATATTGTCTCATTGATTACTATATATATACTTAATTACTCATGACGCACACGAGATATATATATTAGCAAAAATGCCCGTCGTTGACTGGGTTCAAAAACAGCCTACAGAAAATGGACTCTGATTTATGAAAATATGATAGGTTATGAAAAGGAAGGGTTGTAAAGAGATAGCTTCGAATTTGGGGGTATCAAAAACCAAAGCAAAATATGATGAAAGTAAAAGTAAAATAGATAAACCCCATAATTTATTATACCATACTTGTTCACACTGAAACACTTATCACAATATTCTGTGGATCTATATTAAAAAACCTTGTTAAACTTTGTGACATATTTCCATTCTATGGAGGTCAGGCGCGAACGAACATCCCATAATTTTATTATACCATATTTCTTCAAGCTGAACCATAATTATCAAAGTGTACTTACGCAGATAGATATGAAAAGTCTTTATTAAAGTTTGTGCCTATTTCCATTCTATGGAGGCCAGGCGCGAATGCATACCCCACAATTTTATTATAGCATCCCTATTTAAGTTAAAACATACTTATCAAAGTATTATTATGTACATCTATATAAAAAACACTTGTAAACGTTTTTTTTTATTTTTAAATTTTTTATTTCTATACTTTGTAGACGAGCGCGTACGCAGACCCCATACATACCCATTCCTGTATCTCGATACATCTTCTATCATTATATGTGATCAGTTTTCTATAATAATCAAACATATAGGAGCCTATTCGTGACCAGACACACACTCACAGACGTTCAGCTTTATATTATATATATATATAAATATATATATATTACATAGGCATCACCACTTATCAAGGCCAAGAAACCAATCGAGGATAAGGGTTAAAGAGTGTACAGTAGAAATTGGACATTATAGTAATCGTTAGTAATGAAGATTCGGTAAATTTGTTAACTTATATGAAACGGCTCATCAAAAACTTGTTTACGTTAGACTTGAAGACAACCATACTGTAGTCAGCTGGAAAGCAGGAAAACGGAAGACAATTCCATAGGCGTGCAATTCTAAGAAAGAAGCTTTGCTCATGGAATCTACGCTTAGGTTTAGGCACAGATAAAGAGTGGGGGAAACTAGTGATAGTGTTTTCTGCTAGACGGGTGTTTCTTGTGAAAGTTTAGCGATGGGGGACCATAGAATGGAGCTCAGTCGAGCACCTTCCATGAAAATAACGATAAAGCAGGGACAAACTCGCAACATCTCTTCTGTGAGAAAGAGGTTGCAGGGAAGAGAAAAGGAGATCCCTCACAAGGCTACGAAGTCTATTTTGAACGCTATCAAGGCAGGATAGAATTCTAGCAGCTCCTACCCAGGTGTGGCAACAGTACTCCATCCTTGGACGTATCTGGCTCTTATATAGATAGAGAATTGCATCAACAGTGAGATATCTACTGGATCGATAGAAGGATCACACCATTTTTCCAGCGGCCTTGGCAACGGATTTAATGTATGCGTTCCAATTAAGATCAAGAGTAAAGGTCAAGCCCAGAAGCTTGTCAAAACATGAGGCCTCCTCAAGACGGGAGCCATTCATTTCAATTGATGCCAGATGGGGACCAGAGCGTTGATTATGTAAAGATAAAAGCTTGGTTTTAGATGCATTAAAAGTCACCAGTCATCTCTTTCCCCATTGTACCACTTGCTCAGGATCAGAGGAGAGAGAATCAGAGAGAATTTGGTCGTTTACGGTCTTAGATGCGCTACCACAGATAGTAGTGTCATCAGCATAGATGTCTACGATTGATGTAAGGATGTGATTTGGAAGATCATTAAGATCATGAAGAGAGTTGGGCGCAGGATGGAACCCTGAGGGATTCCAGCATTAATACTGTGAACTTCTGATTTCTGCCCATCAACCACTACTCTTATGAACCTATCCGAGAGAAATGATTTAATAATTGAGAAGACATTTCCAGCTATACCATAGCTGGTGATCTTGTGAAGTAACCCTGTATGCCATACTCTATCAAAGGTCTTTGATATGTCAAGAGCAATTGCCCTAGAAAGGTATCCTCCGTCAAGAGATTCGCTAATCCTATGAGATATAACTGTAAGCACATCTGCTTTAGATCTAGCAGAACAGAAACCATATTGCGTGTCACTAAGAAGGTAATTTTTGCTAAGATGGTTGATTACTTCTCTATTTAACACAGATTCCAGCAGCACAGGAGACGTATTGGCCTGTACTGTGAGGGAGATGACCGATCACCTAAATTCTTAAATACAGGGAATACTGATGAGATTTTCTAGGGTGACGGGAAGCAATTCTCCTTAAGGCAACGTTTAAACAGTTTTGTAAGGATGAGCGCAAGTTCTGGTTGAAGTCTTTTGAGTACTATAATTGGAATACCGTCAAGGCCGGTTGCTTTACTAGAATCAAGGTTTTTGATTAGCTTGGCAACGTCACGTACATATATACGTATATCACATAGCATGTTTTCTGATACAGGAGGAAATATTGAAGTTGGCAGCCTTGGTCGCAAAGGTTAGAATTAGCTGCAAAGTTCTTGGCAAAGAGTTTGCCTTTGTCTGATGCTGACGAGATCCATTTATGAGAGTTGGGATAGAGCACACGCTTCTGTTCAGGATTTGCCAAAACTGGTGGGAACCAAGCCGCTGCTCAACTACTTTGGACTTGACGGACTGAGCATACAACTCTCTTGCGTTCTTTATTACTTTTTTACAATGGTTGCTGGCAGTTCTGAAAGCAGCTTTTGTCTAGGTACATCTATTACGTTGGAAGCAATGGAAAAAGTGATTTCTATGCGCTATGGCAGTAGCACATTCCGAAGAGAACCACGGCTGGCTGTTAGGTTTTTGCTGGAACTTTTTCGAGGGTATGAAACGGTCTATACCTACCATTAACCATTCAGTCAGGTCTGATACTATAGAGGACACATCCTTTTTAAACATGGAATGCAGATGTGGATCTGATATAAATGTGCGGAAGCCATAGAATATCGATATACTGTACGATGGAGAGGTACATCTGGGGACTTATTACATTTCATTTTTATCTTAACTGATACAACTGAGTGGTCGGAAGATCCAAATGGAGACAGAACAGAGGCTGAATCAGGGCAAGTTGTCAGTATCGGCAACACGGGTGGGTTCGTGAACAATCTGAGTGAGGGCATAAGCAATGGAGAAATCATAACAGAACCTCCCCTCATCATCGGTATTGTTTGAGTGAGTTAACCATTCCATATTGTGAACTTTGAAGTCTCCACAGACATGAATATTAGCCGAAGGATAAGCAGATAGGGCGTGGTCAATTTTCTCAGATATGCTTTTAAAGATAGTAACTCCGCTGTTGTGGGGACGATAGAGAGCAAATATAAATGCAGTAGTTTGAGCTAGTGCAACCCGGAAGTACATATAGGGTAATTTAGGATCTTCTCTGGAGATGTCCTTACCACATGGAAAGCCATCTTTTATATAGGCACATATTCCATGCCCATGGCGATCTTGGGGGGTCAGATTTGGAAGTTAAATTAGAGTATCCTTTAATTACGAACTCATCTGGGGAAATGGTCTGTCCCATGTCAGTTTCACTTAGAAATAATATGTCTGATTTAGTCTCCTGTGATTGGGTTTCAACCTCTGGAAGGTTAGAACGTAGACCCCTGATGTTAGAGAAGGAGACTTGGTAGTGGGGGTCTGCGTTCGAAGTAGGAGATCCGGATTTAATCGTATATTTTTTATTGAGGCTTTTCATGATGGTGTTTTGGGATTTGTGGATTAGGTCAACAGACATGCCTGAAGCAGGGCAGAGAGGGAAAGTAAGAGAGAAATAGAAATGAATAATTTTTTTGTATCACATTAAAAGGTAAAGCCGTGACAATTACCCACTAATATGGCATCGAGAGGCCCCACCAGAAGCTACTGCATGGTCCAGAATCCATTCACCAAATGGCAATACAGCAGCCCCAGTACTTTGCACCTGCTGATAGGGCAGCCTCCTTAGTGGTTAATCCATATATATATATATATATATATATATATATATATATATATATATATATATATATATATATATATATATGCTAAAGTTTATTCCATGTATCTAAACTATATTAACATCCAAACATATTTAGTTTATTAAATTCTAGAAAAATGCCTTACCAAATCTTGCTTCCCTGACTGCTGAAAAATTGCTTCTGTGGTATTAGCTTTCAAGAGTTCTAGTGAAAGAACTGACCCACTCATTAATTATTGCCCCATAAACTTCCTTCCTTTCTTCGCCAAAATCTTTTAGCCATTCATACGTTTGAAATAATGCGTTGGTTCGGCATAGTTAAGTTTGAAATAGAATTTTTGTTGATCTTCAATACGTTTGAAATACTATTATTGGTGCGCTGTTATGTTTACTTTGAAAAAGAATTTTCATTGGTTAGTCACGCTGAATTTAAAAAAAGGAATTTTCGTAGGTAATTCGCACTTAAGTTTGAAATAGCATTTTCATTGGTCTGTAGCGCTTAAGTTTGAATAATATTTTCGTTGGTTTGTCATGCTTAAGTTTACCATAGCAATTTTGTTGGTTTGTCATGCTTAAGTTTACCATAGCAATTTTGTCATGCTTAAGTTTGAAATAGTATATTTGTTATTCTATCATGTGTAAGTTTGAAATAACATTTTCCTTGTCTATCACGCTTAAGTTTTAAATGACATTCTTGTTGGTTTGTCATATTTCAATTTGAATCAGCATTCCCGTTGGTCTGTCGGAGCTGTCTATAATAGACTTTGTCCACCGGTAGGTTAGATGGTTTGTCAGGCTGAAACTGGGAATGGTGTTTTCGTCTCTAAGCGTACAGATTGAGTCGACCTCTTTTTAAGAATGGACCTCGATCCTGTTTGAAGACATCGCACGGCCGAGTTAATTTTCTGTGTAATTCGTTTTTTAATAACTAATCCACATCTGGTGTGACGAATGACCAAGTGTCTTTTGCTTATTAATTGGTTTGCTTTGTTCTAATTAGGTGAACAGTTCGATTTAATCAAAAACAACCTCCCACTCCCCGCCTCCTCAAAAAAGCAAATGGTGCTATGCGTCATACGGAAGGTTCTGCGAGGTTATCAGTATTTGAGAAAGAAGAAATCGATTCGATGCGAATCAATTCACTCACACTCTTTTCAATGGCGTTTGAATCGATGATATCAAAAATCGATAATATCCCACTTTTTTTTTTTTTTACTCCTAATGGCAATGTCGTGTTTCGTTCACATGAAATAAAAAAGGCAAAAAAAGGAACGATTTTTCTCCGTTTTTATGAAGAGCGAGAATTGACATTCCAAAATCAGTGATGGTATTCGAACAATTTATCTCCTATCCTATCTGTATCGCTATAGATTAATAAAAGAAAGAAAAAGAAAAATATTAAACGGGGGAGAAAAGAGAAAAAAAAAGCATAAAGAAAAAAGTGATCACTTACGATATTACACAATAAATAAAAAATATTTTTAAAAAAAAAACAAAAAAAAAACAGAATAACATATTTCATATTTTACATCGATAAACAGAATTGAATTGGCATATACTTATGTTATTTGAAAAATTCCGCAGTAGAAATAGAACGTATACGAGAAGATATGACGCGACAATTTTAGCTCGGAAACACGGTAGGGTGAAAGGTTTTAGCTGGTTCTTTGCTTTAGTAGTTATTTTTTATTTCTTTATTTTATTTTATTTTTGCCCCACAGCTATTTTTGGATTCTGTGAATTTCTTTATTGTCGTTTGCTTTTGTTTAAACTAGTCCAGAGAGAAAACCTTGAATAACAACATTAACAAAAAAACAATTAAGAATTGTCCTAGTGACATATGGCCGAGTGGTCCTAGACGTTGTATCAAAGTTTACAGGTGCTGAGTTCAATCCTGAACGAAGGCGGTGAAAAAGTAACACTCAAAATAGAATCAGCAACTATGTCCCAGAGCCTAGCTGGAGTCCGAACACGGTATGCCCGTAATAATAATAAAGGTTTGGGTTCGAGACTCCAAACAAACGGTTTCCCAGTTCGATGCAAAACACCTGATGAAGGAGGGTAGAACGGCCGAAACGTTGTGACGATAACAACCAAGATGAGGAAGTCAGTCCGACAATCTCAGTCAATGAAAACACCTCATCTCAAAAATACAGACAATTACTAGTCCAGTTTGTTGTTGTGATTATTATTATTATTGGCTCAAAGAAACTTTCACACAGGTCATCAAAAATCTCTCTTTAAAAACAGCCTACTCACTAGGCGTAGGGACACATCATCAAAGATTTCTCTTTGAGAAGAACTTGTGGTGTTATCTGGAGTTTGGGTGACAAGTTTCCCCAGATTTCCAGTACTCCTTTTTATTTATTTATTTTTTTTTTTTTTGTAAATGAATTTGAATTATCGTAACAGCGGCTGCTTACCATTGATTTCTCATTTTCGAGGGAGGGGTGACTATTGGTTTTCATTTGAATTTGGGTGGCAATAAGCATTTGCACTCATCCAGCAGACTTCTGGCTATTATTTTCTCTCCTCTGTCTTTCCATCTTCCTTGATTCTCCTCGATTATTTGGTGCGGCGTCAGTTCCTCGGTTATTATTATTATTATTATTATTATTATTATTATTATTATTACTAGCAGTTCAGCCCGGCTTTGCTCGGGCCCTTTGTACTGTTCGTAACTTTATGTTCATATGTATACATTAAAAATCCGCATATGACCGTAATGCCTTTCCATATAATAGGCTTCCTTAACTACAATAAAGAAAAGTTGGTAGAAACAGCAGAGGTAAAATTCTTTTTTAACTTTGACCCCAATTTTGACCATTTAATATTTATGGCTTTGAGCTCAAATGAAATTAAAATGTTTGGCCCATGTCCAAGTAACCTACATCTAAAATTTCAAGTGTTTGGACCCAAAATTGGCGGAGGAATTTGGTAGAGCCTGCAAATGATAACTCTTTCAATTCTGACCTCTTGCTAGACAAATTTTCGCCCAAAAACTTATCAAAAAGCTTGCTGCATGTCTTAATGGCATTTATGTAAAATTTCAAATGTTTAGACCAAAAATTGGCTTAATAGTTTGCTAGAGATCGCAAAGGTCAAATCTTTTGAACTTTGACCCCCTTGGCAGCCAACTTTTCGGCCAAACACCGATTAAAATGCTAGCCCCATGCTTGAATACACTTTTTGTAAAATTCAAATGTTTAGACCAAAAATTGGCTGAGTAATTTCGTAGACACCGTTTTGACCCTAATTATGACCCCTTATCATTTATTATTTTGGACTCAGATCAAATTATAAAGTTAGATCCATGTCCAAGTAATCTGTATATAAATTTCAAGTGTTTAGACCCAAAATTAATGGAGGAGTTTAGTAGAGTTCTGAAAATTCAAATCGTTGAAGTTTGACCCCTTAACAGAAAAATTTCTGGCTGAAACCCGATGAAAAATATCTTCCCATTCGATTCTGTGGACCGAAAATTGACAAAGTTATTTGGTAGGAAAATGTACACAGACAGACAGACAGACAGTTTCACTTTTATAGATATACTAGCGTGGGTGCCCGGCGTTGCCCGGGTGTTTGGAGGTGTATGTTGAGCAAAAAAAATCGGTCAATTTTTTTTAATTTTACCCCTATTATGCCCCCTTAACATTTATTATTTTGGGCTCAAATCAAGTTATTTTGTTTGATCCATGTCCAAGGAACCTATATCTAAAATTTAAAGTGTTTAGTCCCAAAATTGTCGGAGGACTTTGGTAGAGTTCTCAAAGTTTAAATCGTTGAACTTTGACCCCTTAACAGCCAAATTTCTGGCCGAACACGGATTACAAAGATTTTCCCAAATCTCAGTACCCTGTCTATCACATTTCGAGTCTGTAAACTGAAAATCGACAAAGTTATTGCATAGGAAAATATACATGCAGACACACAGACACACAGACACGTTCACTTTTATAGATATACTAGAATGGGTGCCCGGCGTTGCCCGGGTGTTTGAAGGTGTATGCTGAGCAAAAAAAAAAAGCGGTCAATGTTTTTAAATTTGACCCCTATTATGACCTCTTAACATTTATTGTTTGGGGCTCAAATCAAATTATAAAGTTAGATCCATGTCCAAATAACCTATATATAAAATTTCAAGTGTTTGCACCCCAAATTGTCGGAGGAGTTTGGTCGAGTTCTCAAAAGTCAAATCGTTGAACTTTGACCCCTTAACAGCCAACTTTCTGGCCGAAAACCGATCACATAGATTTTCCCAAATCTCAGTACCCTGTATATCAAATTTCGAATCTGTAGACTAAAAATTGACAGAGTTATTGGGTAGGGAGATGTACACACACAGACACACAGATACACATACAGACAGATACACAGACACGTTTACTTTTATAGATAGACTAGCATGGGTGTCCGGAGTTGCCCAGGTATTTGGAGGTGTATGTTGAGCAAAAAAAAAATGGTCAATTTTTTTTAACTTTGACCCCTATTATGCCCCCTTAACATTTATTGTTTTTAGCTCAAATTAAGTTATTAAGTTAGATCCATGTCCAAGGAACCTATATCTAAAGTTTCAAGTGTTTGAGCCCCAAATTGTCTTGGGAGTTTGGTAGAGTTCTCAAAGGTCAAATCGTTGAACTTTGACCCCTAAATCGCTAAACTTCTGGCCGAACATGGATTAGAAAGATTTTCCCAAATCTCAGTATCCTGTATATCAAATTTCAAGTCTGTAGACTTAAAATTGACAGAGTTATTGCGTAAGGAAATGTACACACACAGGCGCACAGACAGATACACAGACAGATACACAGATACGTTCACTTTTTTTATATATAGATAGATACATAAATATATATGGAAACAATTTTGTGTTTACAGTAAGCATTTTACGCAAATATTATGCAAGTATAAATCATGTAGAATATCTGCATGAATATAATTGCACGTAATAGTTAACTAAAGATGATTATCCCATTATAGAAAAGCGAAGCAACAAATAGGGAATTAATTAAAATAAATGTTTAAAAGAATATGCAAATTAGCTGGATCTTTTTTATTAATGCAATTCCATAACCCATATATAAGAAAATACAATTTTCTTGTAAAATAAATAGGAAAATATATTGCCTTTTTTTCTGTTGTTCTTTGCAAGCAAAGACCATATGTGGGGGCAACCCCACATATCTGACCAGTCAAGTCAAGGATTCGTCACTTGACACTCAGCCCAACAGGTGAAGGGCCGGGAATCGGCCCAGCACCTGTTGGACTGAGGTACACCGCCTGGGTAATACCTAGGAGGTCCACCCTCCCAGGCCTTGCCACCGGGCTTTCCGGTGGGGCAAGTTTATTGCTTGCTGCTTGAGGCGCCCCGACCGGGGAATGCCGACGGGGTTACTCAGGCAATTTTTAAAATTGCAGGAGTGCCCCTCCTTTAGGGGAGCCTGCGGGGTTCCCACTTTCCGGCCTTGTGCCACATTTTGCTGATGTGGGCAGCAAATAAATATCAACCCCACATATAAGACCTTGGTCAATGTAGGAGACAACCCTTCATACCAATTGTCACTATCCAGCTCCCCTACTCTTCGGGGAGTTGGTCCCCATTTCCCCTTCACTCCTCACATTAAAAATCGGCCTTGTGCCTAATTTGCTCGGTGAGGGAGCAAATAAATACCCTGCTGTTCTTGGCCTTTGGGCCGGGATCAAAGTGTAATATCTGTTCCGACAGATACTGCAAGCAAAGACCATATGTGGGGGAAACTCCACATATAAGCCTTTCGTCAATGTAGGGGCAACCCTTCATACCAATTGTCATTATCCAGCTCCCCTAATACCCGGGGAGTTCGTCCCCATTTCCCCTTAACTCTTCACTTTAAAAATCGGCCTTGTGTCTAATTTGCTCGGTGAGGGATCAAATAAATATCTTGTTGTTCTTGGCCTTCCGGCCGGGATCAAAGTGTAGTATCTGTTCCGACAGATACTGCAAGCTATGACTAGCAAGGATCAGATGTGGGGGCGGCCCCACATGCCTGACCTTTAACCAGCTCCCATTTCCCACCTCTCAGGAGCTGGTCCCCTTTTTCCCTTCCCCCTCCCTTCACTCCTCACATTAAAAATTGGCCTTGTGCCTAATTTGCTCGGTGGGGAAGCAAATAAATACCATCTGTTCTGCAGATACTGCAAGCTATGACTAGCTAGGACTAGCTATGACTAGCAAAGACCAGATGTGGGGGCAACCCCACATGTTTGACCTTTAACCAGCTCCCATTTCCCTCCTCTCGGGAGCTGGTCCCCTTTTTCCCTTCCCCCTCCCTTCATTCCTCACATTAAAAATTGGCCTTGTGCCTAATTTGCTCGGTGGGGGAGCAAATAAATACATCTGTTCTGCAGATGCTGCACTTAAGGTAATTTGTCCCAGTAAATGGAGGGAAAACCCCCTCTACTGGGATACAGTGCCCATTTTGCCTTTTTTTCGGGAAGCTGGTTTAACCTCACATCAAAACGACCTCGTGTCACATTTTGCTTTGGTGGGAAAGAATAAATACTAATAGAAAAGAGGGTTTTAATATGAATATCAATACACACGCTTGAAAAACGAATTTATAGAGTATAGATAGATAGATTGTTGTTGTTGTTGTTGTTGTTGTTGTTGTTGTTGTTTTTTTTGTTTTTGTTTTTTTCTGTTGAGCAGGGTAATAAAATTATTTCATTTTCAACTAAGTTTTGACAGTTAAATGTAATTACTCTGTATCGTTTGGTCATTAAATTTTTATTGATACAACTTTTTATAAAACTATAACTCATTTTTATTAAATTAATACTGTTTTAATCTCTATTCATATTTATACTTATATTAGTTACGTATGCGTTTACGTCCATATATTTTTCTGAGCATGATTCACTCCTAAACTAATTAACCGATCATGTTTAATTCTGAAGAAATTGTTAGGCGTAAGTAGTCGTAATATGTGTTGTATTCAGTTTAATTTAGTTTTTATGCAACTTTTGCTCGATACCGGTGTCGACCTTTAAGAGTCCCTTTTAGTGATTACCTGGTTTGAGGATATTTGTACAACTAAACAGCAAATCTGCCTTCTGCGCTTTTAACTAACAATTTATTTTAAAAAAACAAAAGGCAAATTTTCACATTAGGTACACCTCCACAATTTTTAACATGGGTAGGTTGGGGGTGTTTATTCCGAAAGCCGTTCTTAACATGGGGAGAATGGTGGTATTTACTCTAAAAGCCGTTTTTAACGTGGGGAGGTTAAGGGTGTTTATTCCGAAAGCCATTCTTAATATGGGGAGGTTGGGGTGTTTATTCATGGCCGCCAGTGAATTATAGTGCATAGTACAGGTCTTTATATTTCGAAAACTACTTGCCTCTACAAATTTTCAATGAGATTTTTTTATTCAGCATAGTCGAAAATCTTTATAAGTAATCATTTTAAAGAAAATTGTGGAAGAGGTGGACCTAATCTAAAAAGAAATACCAAAAAAAAAAAAAAGATATCGTGAAATTTAAATTTACCTTGGAAAAACTATTTTAAAATAGCGCGGTACCAAAAATAAAAATAGACAGAAAATACCCCCTTTGGGTTTGTACTTGCACAATGATTTGAAAAGGTTGTCAACAAAAACAAATATATAACAAGTAAATGTTTTCGAAGTCAAGATAAGTTACTTTTCTACCTAACTGGATAATTTTTAGTGTTTTTATTGGGTTCGTATTACTGTACACATAAATTCGAAGTTGTCAAAAAACAAATGTATAACAAATATTATCAAAGGCAAGATAAGTTACTTTTCTATAAAACTGGATAATTTTTTAGTGTTTTCATTTAATGTAAAATGTTTTTACCGCTATATTTGAAAATTACAAATGGCGGCAGACTTTGTGTTACACACGTTAAGTTTGGGAAAATGAGTTAAAACTAAAAAAAACTGTACAAATTACTGTTAAATAACCACCGAATATATGTCAGCCTATGTCACGGTAAGTTCCTAACAGTATTTTGTATAGTTTTTTAGTTTTAACTCATTTTCCAAACTTAACGTGTTTAACACAGCTGCCGCCATTTGTATTTTTCAAATATACTGATAAACGCTGCATGTCTTCGAGCCGATTAAACAGTTTACATTAAATAAAAACACTAAAATCTTATCAAGTTAGGTAGAAAAGTAACTTATCTTGCCTTTGTTAACATTTATTTGTTATTTATTTTTCGACAACTTTTTCGTATCTGTGTTTCGTAATACAACCCCTGTTTATTTAATGTAACTTTTAGTCGGCTCAAAAAACAGAGTTCATCGGTATATTTGAAAAATACAAATGGTGGCGGACACTGTTGATTACGTTAAGTTTGGGAAAATGAGTTAAAACTAAAAACTATACAAAATACTGTCAGAAACCCACTGAATATGTCAGCCTATGTCACGGTAACATATATTCGGTGGGCTCCTGACACTGTTTTGTATAGTTTTTAACTTATTTTCCCAAACTTAACATATTCAACAGAGTCCGAGACCATTTGTCTTTTTCAAATACATCGATAAACACTGTGTGTTTTTTCGAGCTGATTAAACATTTTACATTAAATAAAAACACTAAAAAAATCATCCAATTAGGTAGAAACGTAATTTACATTACTTTTGCTTTCATTTATTTATTTATTTATTTATTGACAACTTTTTCGACTCAGTATACAGCTAGTATATATATATATATATATATATATATATATATATATATATATATATATATATATATATATATATGTAGTGTGTGTGTGTGTGTGTGTGTGTGTGTGTGTGTGTGTGTGTGTGTGTGTGTGTGTGTGTGCGTGCAAATTACTTAGGACTTCTACTCAGTTATGGATGACGGACGCGGGTGTGCCACCTCCGAAGATTAAAGTAATGGTTCCGTTCGAAATTCCGTGCAGAGTTTGGCAGGAAAACCTTTTGAGTTTAATAAGATACACCTCAAGAAAGTCAAATAGTATGACACAATATTTGTATTGTTTATGTGATTATACTCTTAGCTACTGACTAGTAAGTAACGTATATATTTTTGTGTAAATGGAATTGTATACGTATATAGGTACATATACAATACTATGAGTTATATTGTTAGTTCCCGGGAAATTTCGCGTAACTTGATTGTGGGCGATTCTCAGTGTTTAGTAAGTTGAAATATTTCGATAGCAGAAAGGAATGCTGGAATAACAGAGAGAATATTATCGAAACGGTTTATGTATTTACAATAATAAAGTATTTATGTTAAATCTCTATATAATTCGTTGTAATTTTAACATAAGCAAAAGATTAGGATAATAGTATCCAAACAAAAATAGAAATTTAGATAAAAAAATAAAGATTATTTATTGTTGGCCTAAGAGGACCAAAGAAAGAAAGGATTTTGATAGATATACACGTGAGCAGAGAGGAGAGAGGATATATCAGTTCGGTAACCAATGCGTTAACGAACGGAAGGGAGTCTTGTGCTCCGGGGTTTGGACGCCTGTAGAAGTCAAAGCGGGAAAGATAGAAAAATGTAGACTTGTGCGAAGCGTGCCAAACTCCGAGAAGAGACCCAGCATGGAAATAAATGATTATATTCAAATATAAATCATGTTTTGGCTTTTCCTTTTTTGGGGGAAAAGTATCTTTAATTGTAGAAAGCATGAAAGAAACTTTGAAAATTTATGTATTTTTTTTTTTGTGGTGTCTCCTCCGACAATGATATTCGTCATGTTGCGAAGGTGTTATTTCGTGTGATATTTTCCTGTTATATACACGCGTATGCATGAACACTTATATACACCCACAACGAACTGTAGATAAACGCAACGAACAGTAGTAGACGATCAATAGAGACGCTGTCATAAATACATTGCTGATCAAAAATTTAAGACCACTTAAAAATCTTTTTTAAAAAAATTTTTTTAAGGATAGATTTTAAACTCTTCCGACTTAAGGTTACTAATACTACAATCTAAAAGGTTATGGAAACAAAAAGGTACATTGGAAAAATTTTATATAAAAATTTGCATTTTTATTAAATTAGGCTTTTTACACATGATCAAAATTATAAGACCAAGGGTATAAATTGTTAGATTTATGGTAATTCTAATGTTTGTAGGTCAGTTAGAGATTAGCAATCACTGTGTAAAGGTGTTACCATGTCTAAAGCAAGAAAACTAACCGAAGATGAGCGCTCTCGAATTGTAGGATCCCATAAGCAAGTTTGTCACAGCGAGCAATAGCAGCTAAGGTAAATCGCAGTAAAACTGTTATTTGCAACTTTCTAAAGAACACTGAGAATTATGGAAAAGCAAAATCCTTTGGTAGCCCCCCCCAAAAAAAAAATTTCTCCTGCATTGAGTAGGAGAATCAGACGGGTTGTTATGAATGAGAGGACTTTCTTCTTTTTCTTTTTTCTTTCTTTCTTACAGAGAGACGATGGAACTCCAGGAGATACAGGGTTGCCAGACAGCAGCTGGTTATGTTAGCATGCTACAAAAAGCATCTTTGATGATGGAGGGTCATCGTTTGTGTGGGGGTGGATGGTTATTCCGACAGGATAATGCTGCAATCCACACTGCAAGACGGACTTTGAGCTTTCTACAAGAAAATGGAGTCCATCTCTTGGGAAATCCCGCATGCTCACTGGACTTGAATCCAATTGAAAATGTTTGGGGATGGATGACAAGAGAAGTTTATCGAAATGGCAAACAATATTTAACAAAAAATGAACTTTGTGAAGCCATCTTCAGAAACTGCAGCAGGATCCCCCACACCTTAATGGAAACCCTTATTTCTAGCATGCCCCAAAGAATGTTTGAAGTCATAAAAAGCAGTGGCGGTAGAACTCATTATTAAGTTTGATTGTTGAATGTTTTCATACACTTTTTGTACAATTTAATAGAATTTTTGTCTCTGGTCCTATAAGTTTGATCATGAGTAAAAAGCCTCATTTAATAAATATGTAACTTTTAAAAATAAATCTTTGGAATGTAGCTTTTTGTTTACATAACCTTTTAGATTGTAGTATTAGTAACCTTGAGTCGGAAGAGTTTAAAATCTATCCTTAAAAAAAGGTAGTTTTTTTAAAGATTTTTAAGTGGTCTTAAATTTTTGATCAGCAGTGTCTATACACGTTACGCACATTACATAGGCACGTAAATGCATGAACGGTAGACGACAAAAATGAACAGTTATACACTTGCTATGTAGTCGTCTACATAGCATATTTATACACCCCGCCCATAATACAACAAATATACACACAAATATAAAGATAATCAATGATTAAGATGTACCTTTAATAAGTTTCCAGACTTTTTTCACACAGGCATTTAAAATTATCGTATATTCTTGAAAATGCAGTATGTTATTGCTATACATCTTATGAAATGACTGACTAATTTTTATGATTTCAGGTTCAAATGAACAACTACAGCAGGGATTGGAATACACCCTACTAAAGCTTGATTGTCACAACTGGTGAATTTCAAAAATGCAATCTGAACGTGAGGACACTTTAGAAGAACAATATGCAATAAAATTCTGTTTTAAACTTGGAAAACAATGTCACAGACACGTATGGAATGCTTTAGACTGCTTTTGGACCATCTTGCATGAATCGAGCATCAGATTTTGAGTAGCAGAGGAGATTCAAGGAAGGCAGGGAGTCTGTGAGGGATGATGACAGTTGTGGGAGGAGTAAGGAAGTCATAGCATCAAAGTTAATTCGCCAAATAAAGAATTTCATGGATAGAAACCGTCATGTGCCTATAGAGACAATGAGTGCAAAGTTTGATGTCAGTGTGGGAGCTGTATTCTTGAGGAACTGGAGATGCGGAAGATTTGCGTAAAGTTTTTCCAAGGGTGCTCCATCCTTGTCACAGACTATTTGACCAAGATCGACATCAAGACAGTTCCTCACCTTCTCTATAGCCCAGACTTCGCTCTCTGTGACTTTTAGTTATTCCCTAAGCTTAAGGAAAGCCTTAGAGGTTGTCGTTATGAGACAATTAGGGAGATGAAAGAGGCTGTGACGAGGGTCATTGACACGCTCACACACCTTCCAGAAGTTGTTGAAACAATACAAGTACAATGCAGCCGAAGGAGATTACTTAGAAGGGGGCTAGAGTTTCATGTGTGTAATATCAATAAAAGTACGTATACGAAAAATTCTGGTGGAAACTTATTGAAGGCGCCTCGTAAATGTAAAACCACGTTAAGAATATTTAACTTTTTCGTGTTATAGCAGACGAATATTTATGGTGGCGGAGCGTTATACAGAAAGTATCTCCATACCATCTAACCATCGAATAATAGACGGTTTTAAATAAATGAATTTCTAGTCATTGCTGTTCAATTGAGATGATTGAACGCTTTCAGAAATCTTTTAAATGAATTCTCGGTTTGGTTCGTTTGTTATGATAATAGATTCTTAGAACCCTTTTCCATAAACGCCATTTTATTAAAGCAATTTAATCCAAAATTATTTTACTTTAACTATTTTGAAAAGTTACCTTTAAATTACCCATTTTTTTTCTTTTTATCCGAGCGAAAACTTCTATGCATTTTTCATGAGTGAAATAATTTCTTTCAATTTTTACAAAATCAAAAACAAAATGCGAAAAAATATGGAAAACTCAAACAATCGTGTACATTTCAGATGTATTTAATTTCAAAAAGATTTCCGCGATCAACTTTAGTGTGAAGGGACGCAGACATTCATCATTCATCTCCTTTCTCCTCGGACAAAATAGTTGAAATTAGTCTAATTCTCAGTGACAAGCGAAATTAATATCAGCCGATTGTAATTTAATTTTCAATTTTTGTTATTGTTAAAAAGAAGAAATTACTTATAATGATTGGCGTGTTAGAATTCGTTTCTGTCACTAATGACGGTAGACGGCGCAAGTGCGCTGTCACGTGGCCTACTCAGTATTCATCGCTAAAAGCTTTCATATTTTCACCGCTAAAACTTATTGGCAGGTCCTAATTTAACTTATGAAATGTAGTGAAACTAAACGATAAAATAAATTTATCGTGGTGCCGAAACCTGGGATTGAACCAGAGACCGTTAAGTCTGTAATATAATCGGTTTATTAATTACCAACAGGTAGCCTGTAATCTTTTAGTAGACAGAAACCATCTGTTTCTCGTTAACATGTTAGTAGTTCGCTCGGTTAATAGTGACGCGTCAGTGATATTAGTCATAAGAATGTTTTTCTTTTCTTCTTGTTTTCGTTGCAGTTGGGATAATAAAAAAAAAATAATAAAGAACAACAAATAACATCAGTACTTCCTTCGTATTTATTATTTTTATTTCATCAAAAAAGTTTTCGAATTTTTGTCGGTAAAACATATTGGTATGTCCTAAATTGAATTAGGAATGTAGTTCAATTAAAAAAAAAATACATTTCGCATAGTCCCAAAATCTGGGATTGAACTGGGGAGCTTTACATCTATAGTATTGCTTGAAAAGTTTTCCGATCCTCACCAGATGGCTCGTAATCTCTCCCACTCCAATACATTTCTTCACTTTAACCACACACCTAATGGCCTTGCCTCTCCCCCACTACCACATAAACATTTTGTATATTTAATTTGATTCTTACGTAAATTCTATTCTCGACAAAGTTTCATAACTGAAACGAAATATTGAATCAATAAAAGTATGACTCTGTGTTGTTTTTATATTCCATTCACTCTGATATTGCTTATTATCTAATTCCTATCTATATCTACGCAATGATTTTTTATTCCTTTTCACACCAAGTAATACATGTTGTCACTTGGACGTAAGAGGCTACTATTTAGGATCATGTCTAACAGGGAACTATGTAACGAGATGAGAGAGATGTTTGTTCACATTACATTTAAACTTCTGCGTGTTGGTACAGTCAGGGAATCAGGAAACATGAAAGGAATTCCAAAATCTAGCAGTCTGAGGGAAGAAACTATTAGAGTAGAAGGCTTTCCGGCATCTGATTATTTCTATAGTAAAGAAGCGGGATCATGGTGCTAGACATGTACGCTGAGGTAATACAATTACAATGAGCTCACCAGAGCACATCCCATAAAGTGCCTGTAAAACAAGCACAAATATACAACATTGCGACGATGGGACAGGAGTTGGAGTTTGGTTGATAGTGTGGCATCTATTAGATTGGCAGTTCGTTTTTTGGACTCTGTCTAAAAGGGAGAGACTAATGGCACAATTTCCAGCCAAAATGTAGCAACAATACTCCATACATGAACAAATGCTAGCTTTTTAAAGATAAAGGATAATCTTTAGGTGTGAGTTAGGTAATGAGTTACGTTTGAATTGCACGGGATAATCCCGTTGACACACCGGTTCCCGCTAGATCACCAAAGTTAAGCAACGTTGAACCTGGTCAGTACCAAAAGGTGACCATTTGGGACTTCCAGGTGCTCTTTGTGCTCCCCGCTTATCTCGGAATTGTTTCCAGTCGTCCTGGACTTCTCCTTGTCACTGGACTCAAACAGTGCCGATTAAAGAAAGGTGTGTTTGGGGATGCGCAACCTTGCTTCACAATTACATACGCAGCTGCCTCTACAGGGGGTATCCTTTGTCTTTTGAGACTGAGCGGGGGCATCGAGGCGTGAGTTATTTTCTAGCACACTAAAGGGAACTCACCTTCTTTGCAGAAGCCTTGGCAATGTCCTCACTGTATTTGTTCCAATTCACGATACCTGTGAATGTTTAGCCTAGGATTTTGTACGATACACTCTCTTTGATCTTTAAATTTGTTTTTTGTTTGTGTTTGTTTGTTTGGTTGGTTGGTTTTGTTTATTGTTTTGTTTTATTTTTTGTTTGTGTGTTTTGCAAACTAATAATTAAAATGATATAATAATAGCTGTTGTGTGGCTGTATATTTATATATCCGACGTGGATGTCAGTAATTTCTGCCTGTGACATTACATACGTCATTAAAAAGGAGAAAGATACACTTTTGCTCGAGGGTTCAGCACGGTATATCATTATATAGATTGGGTCAAGAGTTTTTAAGTTATTCAAAAATATGATTTTTTTATTCTCTCCAGTTTTAGTTTGAAATTGAATCGTTGTGATATGTTCAGTGCAGTTAAAGATTTCTTCGATCACCACGGATTATCTGTCGTTTTCTTCGTTGGCATATACAGTGGTTCTCTGGTTGGTACGGAGGTAGTTGTTTATTACATGGTAACGTCTAGTGATAAAGATATTGTTAGGTGACATAGCCACTACGATTTCTGAGTCTTCTTTCCCTATTGCAGTTGCAATACTGTAACAAATGAAACGAAAAAAAAAACACGCTCATTGGTTCATATTCTTTTCTTGCTTTGAGGTTTTATAGTTCTCAGGAGAGACGAACGAAGACTAGAAGTCGAAAAAAAAAAAACGTCTTAATACAACCAGCTTAGAAACTAAAAATAAATCTATTAAAACTGTTCTCCACGTCTTATTTCTGCTTTCATGCCATGACGTGATATTCTGACATGTACCTCTAACCTTAAATTTTACTTCTAATGGAATTTTCTATTCTCAACGTAATATTTTAAAAGTGCGATTTTCTTTTTTGTTATTTGTTTATTTATTTTTTTACCCTTTTTCATTACAAACAACACGTACTGACATTTGGACGTAAGGGGCTACTATTTGTGATCAGGGGACTGTGGGAAATTCAGCAACGAGATGACTGGTCACATTACATTTAAATATCTGCATGTTTCTACAGTCAGAGAAGCAGAGAACAGGGACAGAATCCCAAAGTTTAACCGTTCGAGGGAAGAAAGTATTAGAGTAGAAGGCTTTCCGACATCTAAAGACCTCAACAGTGAAAGGGTGGGATTTCGCTACGTGTGTGTGTCGAGGGTGTAAATTTACTACGAATTTATCAAATTAAAGTATTTGTAAAACTGACACAGGAATTCAATACTGCGGCGATGGGACAGAGGTTGAGGCTTGACCGATAGTGCGGTACCTATTAGATTGGAGACTCATTTTTTATCCTGTCTAAGAGTTAGAGACTAATGATAAATGTACCAGTGCAGATATGGCAACGTTATTCCATGCATAAGACAATTGTTGCTTATTATGTGTGATTAATATTCTAGCACAGGAAAGGAAGGTCACCTTCTTTGCAACAGCCTTGGCAATGTCTGCAATGTATTTGTTCCAGTTTATGTTACCTGTCAATGTTAAACTGAGGGGTCTGAACAGGTAGAGTTTTATTTTTATGTATATTGATTATCGAGAGTCGTTTTTGTCGTTGTTAAAGGAAAGAAGCTTTGTAACATTAAATATTATCCATTTACGATCTCATTAAAATACAGAGTGAGGGTTATTTTCTAAGATTCATTGCATTGGATATGTGTATTATAGAACGTGATGTCAGCAGCAGATATATCCATCTCGGACACAATTTTATCAGATAAGTCATTTATGAATATCAGGAATAGTGAAGGTCAAAGGATCGACTCCTGAAGCACACGCATTAATATCAGGTACAGGATGTTCAAAAGGTCACAGAAGGGTTTTGAACTTAATAAATTCTTTATTTTTGATGCTCTATTTCTGTAATATTAACACAATATGACTAAGACATTGGGAATTTTTAAAATATGAAAAGTTCAAACAATCTTTATTTATGAAAAATAATGTCTTTTAAATGTTGCCCATTTTCAGCTTCGCATATTTGTGCTCTTTGCAAAACATTATTCATGAAAAATTGCAGAATTTCTGGATTGCAATAACTCCCTTATTTTGTTTCTGATGTGTTTCTTCAATTCATGTAGGGTGTGGGGTTTGTTAACATAGACCTTTTTCTTTAAGATATCCCCACAAGAAAAGTCAGAGCTAATCAAATCGTGGTGACCATTTGACATTGTGAATTGAAAATTCAAGGGCTAAGCTGAAAATCGACAAATTATGTTTCATAAACAAAGATTGCTTGAATTTTGTATTTTTTTTTTTTAAATTTCAATATCTTAGATTGTTTTAAAATTATAGGAAGACATCCTCAAAAATAATCTTTTTCAGTTCAAAACCCTTCAGTGTCTTTTTGGACACCCTTTATTTTGGAAGTACGTCCATCGAGGACAACTACAATCTTTCTCTTGTCTATGAAAGATTTGATTATGTTAAGTATTTATCCAGAAATACCATATAGTTTCATTTTCATGAGAAACTCTTTATGCGACACCTGAAGTGTCTCAAAATCAAGTTTTGTATTGTATTTTAATTACTCCGTTAAGCTTACGTTCTGAATAGAATTTCACTTGACCAAGCTCACGATTTTAATAGTATTTTATTTGGTCTTTCTTGATCATGTTTTAATAGCAATATATCTTGTCTGTTTGGATATTCTCAAGTTTTAAATAGCATTTTTTGCTGATCTGTCAAGCTGAAATTTAATAGAATTTTTCTTATTCTGTCAAACTCAAGTTTGAAATAGCAGTTAGTTTACCATAGTAAACTTTTTAATAGCGTTTTATTTGATCTGTCAGACTCAAATTTTATATATTATTCCCGTGGATATTTAAGTTCCATTTTTAAATAGCATTTTACTTAGAATGTACGGCTCAAGCGTTGTATAACATTTTATGTAGTTTGTCACGCTTAAGTTTTTCGTTTATCTGCCGAACTCAAATCTTGTATATTTTATTTAATATATCAAGTTTAAGTTTTTACTAAAATTCTATCTAAAATCTCAAGATCAAGTTTTATGAAATACTAGCAGGCCAGCCGGTATTGCCCGGTCGTAAAATACGCTTAAATATGATATTCTGATTAATGCAGACTTCGTATTTATTACTATATTATTTTAGACTCATATATATAATAATGATTTAAAAAGTTAAAAAATAAAATGACTCGTGCGCCACCACCGAGAATCGAACGCTTAGCTTACGATTTACGTTTTCCTTTGGCGTTAACCCCTGAGCTATGAAGACATGCTGGTAGCGAGGCTGAAAATTTAAAGATGAACCAATAGCTATTACGTTACGCATGCATATTTGTAATGCCGTGGTTCGACCTTCATCTGCCAAATTTCATTCTTTTTTAATTTTCACACTTTTGCACCGGCTAAAACCTAAATATAAAGTTTCGCATGGGTTCGAATACTCTATATATTAAGTTTCATGTCTGTAGACCAAAAACGACTTTGATAGACAATTTTTTTAAATATATATCTACGCATATATAAATAAATATATATATATATATAGAAAGAGGTCTATAACCTTTTTACGCAAATATTACGCAAGTATAAATCATGTAGAATATCTGCATGAATATAATTACACGTAGTAGTTACATAAAGATGATCATCCCATAAGAAAACCGAAAAAACTAATAGGGAATGAATTAAAATGAATGTTTAAAAGAATATGCAAATTAGGATTTTTTGCAGATGAACGTAATTCCACAACATATCCATAATAAAGATGTATTTTCTTTTTAAATAAATAGAAAAAGGGTTTTTTTAATATAAATATCAATACACAAAAAAAATTATAGGAGTATAGATATTATTTGGTATATGTCGATCTCAAGTTAGAAAAAATATTTATTGTTGGTATTTAAAGCTTAAGTCTTAAATAGCATTTCATTCCGTTTATCAAGTTGGAGTTTTACAAAGCATTTTATTTGGTTTGCTAAGCTCGTTTTCAATGCGATTCTATTCAGTCTTTAAATCATTTTAAATAGGATTTTCATCGATAAATTTTAATGGACGAGTTTTAAGAATATTCATTCATATTTGTTTTCAATAACAAATAAAACGTCTTTATACATACATGTGAGGCGTTTATACGTGGTTTCGTTTTATAGTCGTTTCTTTAGATCTCGCCATTTTTTCTTCCAGTGATTGCTATAGAAATAAGCTTCTTTTCAAAAAGAGAGACGCTAAGTTTTCTTCTGGGTTTTATTTGGAGAGAATGGACTCAGGAGAGTGAGAGACTAATGTTATCTTAGCTAATTATTTACGTCTTAACTTTCTTATTGAATTGAGTGATGCACACGGACAGAGACTCGAGATAACATTCCGCTTAGATTATTTTTAGAATATTGATGGTGTCTTATTCGTACAGCGTTCATGGATAGGCTGATTTGAAAACTTTTTTATCTCGACTCGAAAACATGACGTCATTCATCACCATTCAACTCTGAACTATTGTCCCTGCCTCAATATTTCATCATGCATCTTTCATTCAACCCTGAGAATGATTCTATTTTACAGGTCTGGGTCACCATGCACTCAGTGTGACATTAGCTAACTTAATTGTCACAAATGTAGGTTCCCTAATATATGACATCAGATCGGCTGAAATGTTGTAAAAATGAAAGTTAACATAAGAACATTATAATAATGCAAACTATCCATTCTTGTTCGAGTACAAAAATATGACAGTTTTGCAGTTGTCTTTTTTTGGGGGGGTAATAAACTGCACACAAAATGTTTTATTATTTCAACATAACGTTTACAAGCAGCATGAACTGGAACAAACATATTGCAGATATTGCAGATCAGCTGCAAAGAAGATGCTCTCTATTCTGCAAGAAAATTATTCAGGCATGAATATAATGTATCTCAAAGCCACTATTTGCTTCTGCGTGGAGTATTGTTGCCACTCCTTCGCTGGTGCATCCACCACTAGGCTCTCCCTACAAGACAGGGTTTCTAAAAGAGTATTCAATCTAATATGTCCCGCACTATCAACTAAACTTCAACCTCTATCCCATCACCGCAAAATTGCGTCCCTATGCATGTTTTACAGGTACTTTAATGGAATGTGTTCTGAAGAATTCATTGCTTTTGTTGCTCCTCGGGATATATATTTCCCAAAAACTTTTATCAGCAAAATCCCAACCCTTTGCGGTAAAAATTCTAGATACTGGAAAGCATTCTACTTTTTTAGTTTCTTCCCTCATACTGCCGGACTTTGAAATTCCTTCCTTGCTTCCTGCTTCCTGCTTCCCTGACTTTACTGACATGCAGAAGCTTTAATATAAGATAAATAGACATCTCGCTCATCTCCTTACATAATTCCATCCAAGCATGGTCCCGAATAGTAGCGCCTTACGTCCAAGTGGCAATATATCTTGTTTGGTGTGAACAAAAATAGAAACAAAATAAATATGTGTTTTTCATATTAAACTGTTGATTGGAAACCAGAAATTAAAGAACGGAGAAAATGATGAATAGAGTATAATTACATTAGTAAGTGTTGAAAACCAAATTGTAATATTCAACACAATCCGATCTGCATCAGTTATTACGAGTTAATCAATATAGTAATGCGAAATATTCAGGGTTAATTCAACAGCGAGAGAAAAATGTTTTTATTTAAACATTCGTCAAAAAACAATGTTATACACACACAAAAAAGAACATTTCCTGAAAGCTGTTAAGAAAATGGAAGCTAATTAATTGGAAAACATTGCGAATTAAAATGTTGGGTTTTACTTTATTTTAATATGCTCGGTTTTATTTATTCATTTATTTATTTTATAATGATCTCTTCTGTTTCGTTAAAACTTAATGCTTTTTTTTTTTTTTTTTTTTTTTTTTTTTTTGAAGAAGAAGAAGAAGAAGAAGAAGAAGAAGAAGAAGAAGAAGAAGAAGAAGAAGAAGAAGAAGAAGCACAGATGCTAATAGTTCTAAATTCAACAATTGTGTCATTAAGAAATTTGAATTTCTGGTTAGTGTTATTTATTTTCCTCGGGTTCACTAGAACAATAAAATTAGGAAAATCCATTTTCATAGTTTTTTTTTAATGGCCATTGAAATTGGAATGACTCGTGAATAAATGTGTTGCGTAATGCTGGCCGTGTTTGAATGTAAAAAAAAAAATTGAAATCCACTTAAGAGTTAGAGTTGACACCAGACGGAAGTCGCGACTGACCTAAAATGGAAAACTTACATTAAATGTGTTGCCAAGGTTGCTGACAAAAAATGGTTGCATCATTCTACTGCTCCAGAAGGGATATAACTTCTGACGTAATCCTCTACCTGTATAAAAGTCAAATAGGTTCTAAAATTGAGTACTGTCGCCATATCTAGGCAGAAGTTGCTTAGAGCACCCTTTCACGACATGACAAGCTTTAAAACCGGTTTTAACGCCTAGTAAGTGGGGTTCTTTTTTTTTAACGCCTAGTAAGTGGGGTTCTTTTCTTTTAACGCCTAGTAAGTGGTGTTCTTTTTTTAACGCCTAATAAGTGGGGTTCTTTTGTTTTAACGCCTAGTAAGTGGGGTTCTTTTGTTTTAACGCCTAGTAAGTGGGGTTCTTTTCTTTTAACGCCTAGTAAGTGGGGTTCTTTTGTTTTAACGCCTAGTAAGTGGGGTTCTTTTCTTTTAACGCCTAGTAAGTGGGGTTCTTTTGTTTTAACGCCTAGTAAGTGGGGTTCTTTTCTTTTAACGCCTAGTAAGTGGGGTTCTTTTCTTTTAACGCCTAGTAAGTGGGGTTCTTTTCTTCTCCTTACAACCTTTTTCCCATAGAAAAAAAAGTTGCGAGTCTATCTCTGCTCTAATCGTTATTTCCATGACAAGTGCTCACCTGAACTTCAATCTATACCCTCCCCCTGCAAAACATTCACAAAAAACACTCGTCTAGCTACAGCTAATGTCAACAATTTCCCTCACTCAGTATCTGTACCTAAATTTAAACGCAAGTTCCATGAACATCGTTTATTTCCTATAACTGCATACATGTGGAACTTTATACGGTGGGGCTGCTTTTCAGCTGACTGCAACATGGACGTTTTCAAGTCGAATATAAACAAGTTCTTGTTGAGCCGTCATGTTAAATAATCAAATTTTACCCAATTTCAACAACTAATAATTACGATGACCATTTTACACTCATTAATCCTTATCATCGAATGGCATTTAGACCTTGATGAGTGGTGTCAATCTCTCTCTCTCTCTCTCTCTCTCTCTCTCTCTCTCTCTCTCTCTCTCTCTCTCTCTCTCTCTCTCTCTCTCTCTTACTGCGGGTAAGAAAATGCCGCGACTCTCTCTGGTATTTTCTGCGACCGTTCTTCTCTTGTGAAATAATTTTTAATTTTAAACCAACATCACGTTCGAGTAGTACTTTATTAACAAAAGCACGATGACACGACATATCAAGGTTTATATACGGATCGGCAAGTTGAAACGCAAACTTAAGTAGAAAAAAATGAAAAATACTAGAAGTTTTATCATAGGCAGAAAATCTCCACTGGCACTTTATGATGAAATGAATACGAGTACATCCGAGTACTTCCTGATAAGAATATGATTGGCCATAAATACCGACTAGTACAGTAGCTTGAGTGATACGTCGAAAGATACGACAAAGGCTTCACCCTTAACAATATACAAACTTCGAACATCCTGTAGGTAAAGTGACTCACTCGAATACTGTAGCCAAGACAATTCAGATACAAATATATTCTCTTTACAGGAAATATCACGTAGTTAATAAGCTGATAAAATCATTATCTTCTTTCTTAACCGCAACATACTGATTACAACTGTAGGGACATGTTGGGCAAAGAACCACATTACATTATATAAGTAAAAGAAAAGGGAAAATCATGAAAGAATTGTTAAACTCTAAATGGTTGTGTGTTATGAATAAAAATAAATGTGAAACCGTTAATATTACGAAAAATGAAAATGGCGGTGAAAAGAATTTGAAAATGGGAAAAGATGGCAAAATCATTGTGACACTACTGCTACGTGTCATCTACACAACAAGATCCTAATTTTTTATATGCTTAAATACACAAGAGTGCTGCACTGTTATAACCACATATACAGCGCCAGTGTGACGGGTCTTAAGTGTTGCGATTTCAGTGGGTGAGTAATATTTATCTTCCTTCCCCCAAAAGATTGGTCGTAACACAGGATTATTGTTGTTTTTATGCACTAGCGGCAAAAAGAAAGTCCGCAATTATCATTTTTTTCAAAATCTGCAAATCTAAGCTAAATTTAATGTAACTGTTAAAACAAACTATAAGTTATTTGATTGGCCTTTTATTCTCCTGAAATACTCTAGCGTTCACGTCAATTAAAAAAAAAATAACTTCAAACTGAAGAGGTAAAACGAAAGTCCGCACAATGGAAAATTGTTATTTAAATGTAACTTTAGGGCATTAATGCAACACAACGGGGAAAGGGCATCCCACTTTTCTTTGATTTTTTTCTAAAGTTCTTCCAAATTTGAAATTTAATCATTGTGTAGCTGTTGCTTGATGTAATGCCATAGGATTTCCATAGGATTGAGGTCTGGAGATTGTGCAGGCCAATCCAAACACGGAATATCATGCTCTTTCAGGAACCTCTTGACATTGCCAGCTGTGTGAATGGGAGCATTATCCTGCATGAAGATGGGATTATCATCCAAATTCTGACCAAAATAGGGTAGAAAATACTCAGTCAACATATTAATGTACTTGGGCGAATTAATTCGACCTTGCAAGCGAACTATAGGTCCTGGACCATTAGTACTAATAATGTTCCACACCAAAAACTGAACCTCTACCACCTTGCGAAATTGAGCACCTACGATTAAATTCTTCGTCTTTCGTCCGACGGACGTACTGCCTACCATCACTGCCTAGCCTATTGAACTTGCTTTCGTCGCTAAAAAGCACTTTTGACCAATATAAAGAGTCATGATCTTCATTGCATCTGACGTAGTCCATACAGCGCTTTCTGTTCTTTACAGAAATCATTGGTTTGCGTCTTCCAACATATCCTCGCAAATTAAATTCCTTTAATCTGTTCTTGACAATAGAAAGAAAGCACTTTTTAACAATATTGCACTGTTGTTAGATTTAGGGAACTGTTTCAAATCTGTTTCTTTGACTGTGGATCTTGATAGCATTGTCTTCCCTGTTATAAGTAACTCTAGGACGACCAGGTTTATGGGCATCACGAACACTGCCGGTGCTTTTGGTGCTTTTGCACAGTCTTTCGTGCCGTTTTCTCATCACATTTCAATCTGCGGCTGACTTCTCGATTGGATAAACCAGAAAGGTGGAGGTTAATGAGCTCCTGACGATCACTAATAGAAAGTCGTGGCATATGAACTAAATGTTACGTTGTATAACTTGGAACAACAGCAATTAGGATTAGAGATGCTTTTGTTGCCTGTTGGTGGATATTTTAAACTGATTTAGGGGCGATAATTTAAGCTGGATTTAAGCGAATTTGTTGCTGCGGACTTTCTTTTTGCCTCCTCAATTTGAAGTTATTTTTTTAAATTGACGTCAACACTAGAATATTTTACTTAAAAGTCAAATATGAACGGGTAAAATTATAGAGGAATAAAAGGCGAATCAAATGAGGTATAGGTTGTTTAAACAGTTACATTAAATTTAGATGCAGTTTTTGAAAAAATTACAATTGCGGACTTTCTTTTTGCCGGCACTGTATATTGTGAGAGCACTATGAGTGACCGGAACTGTATCAATCCTCACTGAAGGTAATGCTCAGAAAGATGGCCTCCTGAAACCGGATAGAAATATACTTTGTGAAGGCCAAGGAAAATATCGTCTTTTATTCTATCAAGTGGGATCAAAACCTGAAAAACTGTAGCTTTATCAGTTGTTGTTACGTGCACAACACTCGCGTTTTCTTTTTGCTGCTGCTGTTTTTCACATAAGTCACGTACACAAAGATGGTGAGCTAATATTGTCTTACAGAGACTCGTTCATATGGATCTTATTTACCTGCTACGTTAGTGTACAATACATGCCCGATGTTCAAATCTGCAATGCGGAGAATTGGTTATCGATAATATGTACTAGAACATCTAAATATAGAATACGATTGTCGAGTGTTATGCAATGTTAGATAGATAGATAGATAGATAGATAGATAGATAGATAGATTGATAGATAGATATGTATATTTCATTTATTTTAAAATCATATCTCAAAATACGCAAAACTGTATCAAACACTGGATCTGTTTCTGTACTTTTTGTTTTGTTTTGGTCAAAAAAAAATTTTTTGTTTTTGTTTTTTATTTTTACACCAAACAAGGCACATTGCCACTTGGACTTAAGGGTCTATTATTTGAAACTATGTCTACGGGGATTATAAATGGAACTGTGTAGCCATATGTTTGCTCACATCACATTCAAATGACAACATGTTATTACAGCTAAGAAAGCTGAAAACAGGTGGGGGGGATTCCAAAATCTAATAGTTCGAACGAAGGAGTTATTCGAGTAAAGGGCTTTCTAGCATCTAACGGTGAATAGGTGGGATTTTGCTGTTTGTCGGGTTAGTCGATGGCTATCTACATCGAATGGGACACAAGTGCTGTAAGTTCCTCACTGCACATTCCATGAAAATACTTATAAAACAGGCACAAGAATGCAACATTGCGGTGATGAGGCCGAGGTTGGGGCTTAGTTGATAGTGGAGAACCTATTACATAAAAGACTCTTTTTTTTACCCTGTCTAACTTTTTTGGACATTGTTATTGCTTTTATTGTGTACAGTTGAATATACTCAAGATACCCAATTCTGAAGAAAGGCAGTATTTAAACCAGTTTTGTAGTATATGAGTAGAATGTCCATTCTATGGCCAGTATAAGTAATGAATATAGCATTAGTCTTAAATTTGAATATATATATATATATATATATTATATTATATTATATTATATTATATTATATAAAAATACCTCAACAATTAATAGTAATGGCACTTCGCCCAGTATTTTTCACATGTTTACGTGGATGACTATAATGCTCCTCATCTTGATTTGAGCATATTGAGAAGTGATACACGAATTATTATTAGCGTATAAATCGATACTCTTTGTGTAAACAAATCGAGTTTAGGTATTTCGGACGATGCCAAAACATCGTTAATTCACGACTCGCATAGCAGCCGCCGATATTAGCGTAATGGTTAGGAGACTTGACTGTCGTCGGCTTTCAATTCTGGCTTGATCTAGTTGCCTATCTAGACGCACTGATAGGCTGTGAAACAGCGAAACAGTACTGTATGTGGATGACTATATATATATATATATATATATATATATATATATATATATATATATATATATATATATATATATAAGGAGGTATATTTGGCAACAAAAAAAGGGAAAAGGGTGTTCAGTACTTTAGTAGAGCTAAATATGTTTTTATTATTTAAACCGCTTGGGTTTTTTGCCTAAGTCATTCCAAATTGTTTCAATTGACAGGACAATAATATTATCCTGCCGATCTCTTCAGACAATTCAAGTTAAAATAAAAGATTCTTTAAAATTACAAATGAGCATTAAAAAACGAGATTTGAAGTGCTGGGGAGAGGGGAAAGAAGGAGAGAAAGGAAAAAAAAGGAAAATGGAAAAGGGAGGAAAAATATACATTATATGTAGTTAAAATTATGGGTAAAGATTAAAAGTAGAAGAGAGAGTGTTGTTAGTTAAGAGAGGAGGAAAAGAAATGGAAAATATTACGAAGTTAGAAAGGGAAAGCGAAAGGGAAAAATAACGAAACGGAATGTGTCAGACTGTTACAAGAAAAGGCTGTTCTCTTTTCATGTAAATAAGAACATTAGATAAGTTAAAATGAGATTAGGATAAGCCGAGACTCGAACCTTGTAAGCAAGGTTCAGAAATTGGAATGTTAGAATTTAGCTATTGCAAAATTCTATTGAAAATAGTTAGATTTCTTTGTATCGTAAAAAGAATTGATTGTTCGCTCTTTTATGAAAACTGAATTAAAAAATGTCAGCTAAAAAGAATGAACAATACAAATTAAAAATATATTGTAAAAAATACGTTAGATTAAAAAGTAGGCTAGTTGAGAATTCTTTGTTTGCAGAAGTGTGTTTTTTACAAACATGTGCTTAGCCATGTGAGTTGGTCACGTTTTGGAACCACACATCTGACGTCATAGCAAAAAGGGAATTCTCAATATAGGAGCTAGGATTAGTCTGATTAGAGCAGTCGGGCAGTCGAGTTGAAGCAGAACAGTTGAGTCTGCTAGTCAGAGAGAGAGAGTTGGAGTCAGGGTCCTTTCAAAGCGAAGGAAAGAACATTTAACTCTGCAGATCCCGAAATGTGAATTCCTGACGTCATCATCATTCGACTGGTCCAATGAAATAAAGAATCACCATCGATTTTTGTAACTGTTGTCTTCGTGTCGTCATTCCACAAATTGAATTTTGAGTTATTGTTGTTGTTTTTATTTCTAGCTCTAAACAAATTAGAGAAATCAGTCATTGCTACATTTTAAATTTTACATCTCGCCATGTTTTTCTCAGGTGAACTAGTCCAATATTGTAGAGGATTGGTGAAAGGACGCCTCTTTCGTATAATACATCAGACGTTCTATTCTAAGATTAAGATTAATTGATTAAGAATAGTTTATTACTAATTCATATAAGAACATGTAAATATGGAATATGGGTGGAAGCATGTTTTGTAGAGAGAGGGGATGAGACAGAGAGATAGGGATAGGAGCTAGAGAGAGGAATTTGGAGGAAAAGATAATAATGAGAGGAGATAAATAGATAGAGAGTTTGGCGGATAAGGGTAGATGGATAGAGAGGGACGGGATTGGGAGAAATATAATTGATAGATAGACAGATAGATAACACCTATTGAGCCAGATTAATTTATTGGTGGTTTTTGATCTTTAGTTCTAAGCAAATGAGAGAAATCAGTCATTTTGAGATCCTACATTTTCCACTTCACCAAGTTTCTCTCAAAGGATTTGCCCGTGTGTTTCACACACAAATGACCCGCCGAGCGAAAAGCGTGTTTGAACTTCCATTAATGATTTTTTTTTCTTTCTCTTGTCCGTTCGCTTCCATCGATGAATGCAACATGGCGTACACTCATCATAGAGGAGCTTTATGTCTTTTTCTTCTGGAATTCCGTCGATTTCTAAAAAGGTTTTTCAAAAAAGGGAAACACTGTTGGATATATCACTCAGGTTTCCTGTTGAGAGGCTGTTCGGGAAGTTATTTATTGGATAACTACCTCCGCCCTAAGGATCAGGGATTATTTTAATAGGATCCTGGTTTCCGTGATTTAAAAGGAAACGTAGATCATGACACTAAATAAAGACACGTATACTTGGAAAGTTGAATGGAAAAGCTGATTTTTTAATAGAATGAATATATTAAATAAATAACTATACGATGCAGTAGTAGTAGTAGTAGTAGTAACATTGCCAAGGCAATCTTTATCGCACTTCACACTAGCTGCCTTCCTAACAATCATTAAACAATCATCTAACAATCTAACTGCCTTCCTAACAATCATTAAACAATCATCTATGTACAACCCTATGTTTCCTATATCTATTCCGTTGTTCACTGTAATATTGTGTAATACGAGATGCCTTCAATAAGTTTCCAGACATTTTTCGTATGGACACTTTTACTGATAGTATACGCTTTAAATTCTAGTCGTCTTTGAAGTAATCTCCTCCGGTTGCAATGCACTTATTGTATCGTTCCAATGACTTCTGAAAGGCCCTATAGAAGTCCTCTTGTGTGAGCATGTCAATGACCCTCGTCAGAGCCTCTTTCATCTCCTCGATTGTCGCATAACGATAATCTTTAAGGTTTTCTTTGGGCTTAGGGAATAACCAAAAGTCCCGAGGAGCAAGGTCTGGACTATAGGGAGGGTGAGGAACTCTTTTGATGCCCATCTTTGTCAAATAGCCTGACCTTCTCTAAGCACCCTTGACACAAACTTCGGGTACATTTTCCGCGTCTTCAGTTCCTCGCGAATAATTGTGTACAGTTCTGAAACTGACACTTATTATCTCTATAGACATACGATAGTCCTTATCTATGAAAGTCTTTATTTGGACAATCAACTTTGGCGCTCTGGCTTCCTTACTCCTCCCATACTTCTCATAATCGCTCACATACCCTCTGCCTTCCTTAAATCTCTTATCCCACTCAAAATCTGATGCTCTATTCATATAATTTAGCCCAAAAGCAGCCTAAAGCATTCCATACGTTTCTGTTGTATTTTTCCCAAGTTTAAAACAGAATTTTATTGCATATAGTTCTTCTAAAGTGTTCTCACGTCCAGATTGCACTTTTGAAATTCACCAGTTGTGAAAATCAGGATTTAGTAGAACGTATTCCAATTCCTGTTGTAGCTATTCATTTGAACCTGAAATCATAAAAATTGGTCAGTTGTCTCATAAGATATATAGCAATAACATACTGAATTTTCAAGAATTTACGACAACTTTAAATGTCTGTACAAAAAAATCTGAAACTTATCTAAGGCACCTGGTGTATAAAATCCGATTATGTCTGAATCCAATAATACATCAAAGAATCCATTTTATCTATTCTCTGTTCATTGATCGCCATTGCTGTCAAGGACTGTCATACGACAATTCATGTTTATATTATTTTCACTTTCTGAAATGTTGTAGACATCTTGGCGAATCTAATCGCCTCTTCAAAAAGCTATTTTTGTGATTGACGAGTAATATTCTATAATGTCGAATTAAACGATGGTTTAATTATTCCTTAGGAATGCAATTAGCGTGAAGTGCAATATGATTAAAAGAATAATCGATAAAGAGATGAAAGATATAGGTCTTAAGATCTTAAAATTGAAATAACAAGTAATTTAAAACAGGTTAATTTCTTAGACATCAGTTTTAATTTGGAAACTAAAAATATAAACGTTCAAATGTTAACGCCATATATGTCGATCCACATCAAACCATCCACCCTTCATAATTAAACATATATCTATATCGATTGGAAGCAGAAATAGAAAATACTCATCAGCCCAATTGAATAGTTGATACAAGAAGATACAAAAAAAGAGTTACTAACACTAATAGGACTAAAAATCTAGTTTCTGTCCTTTCAACTTAATGCTAATAACAAAACTAGGAAATAAATTTTTACACTTCATAAATAAACATTTCTCAGCAGCAAATATACCACAAGGGATTTTTAACAATAATACCTTAAAATTAAGCTATAGCTGCACGAATCATAAAAAAACATTACAATAAAATATTGAAGGAAAATGGGACTACCAGAGACACTAATGATAATAGGCATTATAGTAACTGTAATTGCCAAAGACCAGAGGAATGGCCATTAGGTAACGAATGTCTTACCTCTTCGATGATATACTGAGCAAAAATATACACAGAGGAGTCCACAAAAGTAAAATATCACATAGAGAGTACCTCAATGACGTTTGAAAATAGATTCTACGAATATAAACTTCAAATCAATGATAAAAAGTATGAAAATGATATTTCGCTATCGTTGCATTACTGGAAATTAATTCGGAAGATTAAAATACCAAAATTGATAATTAAAAATAACCTAAAGTTTGTGAATCACTAAATTCACCGTGTTTTCTAGTTATGGACATTTATCCCAAAATTGTGCGGGAAATGCATCAGGGGGCAGGACGTCAGCGCCGCCCTGTTCCCCGGACAAGATTTGATTGCAGCGCAACCGACAATAAATGTGTACGTGGACCAAGTGCCTTGTTCAGCTCTTCTTGATTCCGGGTGCTCACACACCATCATGAGTGCCAAGTTGTGTCGAAACTGGACAAAGCAGAAAATCAAAGTAACCACAATATGTGGCAATACGTAAGCTTGCTGTGGAGCCGGAACTGTCAAAGTCCACACAGACTCTGGTGTGGCCGCAGACATTAATGTGCTTGTGATGCGAGGGGATTTGCTGGGATTCGATGTACTGCTGGGATATGATGCTATTAAGGCACTGGGGGAGTTGTTATCAGAAGAGATGGTACTGTGCGGGTTTTGGAAACCCCAGTGTGTGCTGCAGTTCACATTGATCGGCCTGATTTTAAGGTGGACTACGACCATCACCAAAAAGCATGGACTGCATCGTGGAAGTGGACAGAAGGAAGGGCGCCAACCAAACTCAAGAATAGCATTGCAGAGTACTCGATACCCGACAAGGCCCGTAATGAATACGAGAAGGAGCTTAAGGCATGGATCCAGGATGGATGGCTGATCCCCTACCCAAACAAGCTGAGCACCCAAGGGTCTGATTCCCTTAATGGCGGTAGCCCAGCTTAACAAATCAAAAGTTCGTCCGGTGCTGGACTATCGTGAACTCAATAGATACATTGAGACGTACACTGCCTATGCTGACGTGTTCGCCAGCAAGCTAAGAGAATGGCGCCAGAAGGGCTCCAATGTGTCTATAGTAGACTTGCGGAAGGCTTATTTGCAGGTGCGAGTGGATGAGACATTGGGGCCGTTCCAGACAGTGTGGTTCCGGGGTCAGAGATACTGCCTTACTCGACTTGGCTTTGGGCTGAATGTGGCACCGCAAATCATGAAGACCATTGTAAATGCAGTGTTGTCCCAGGAAAAGACCATTGAGGACGCAACATAGGCCTATATTGACGATGTGTACGTCAATGAAGATATACAATCTGCGTCGCACGCCAGAGAAAAGTTAGCTCAATTCGGGTTGGAGTGCAAGGATCCCGAACGTCTGAGGGATGGGGCACGGGTATTAGGATTGGACGTCTGCGGGAAAGACGGTACCTTACGATGGAGGCGTGGCAGTGAGATTCCAAACATCTCTGATGTTATTACGCGGCGGACTATTTTTTCCTTGTGTGGGAAACTTATTGGCCACTTACCAGCGTGTGGCTGGCTCCGAGCAGCTGAGGGCGTCATCAAACGCAGGGCAAGTTTAGTAACTACAGGTTGGGATGATGTATCTGATGATGCTCTTCTAACTCTGATGACGACGGAAACTCTAGAGAGAGTTGACAAGGAGGACCCTGCCCGTGGAGAATGGTGTGTCGATGTGGACACTGTGAATGTGTGGGTTGCCGCTAGTTCTTTGGCATTGGGAGTGTTATTGGAGCAACGTGGAAACGTAATTGAAGACGCGTGCTGGCTGCGACCCGTGAATGATGCTCAACACATCAACCTGGCGGAACTGGATGCTGTTGTGAAGGGTTTAAATCTGCAATGGCAGTCAAAGAAGTTTCACTTGTACACGGATTATCTCTGCGTCTACCACTGGGTGTCCGAAATTCTTTCGGGACGAACGAGAGTCCGCACTAAGGCAGCCAGTGAGATGTTAATCTGGCGGAGTCTAAACACCCTGCAGAGTCTGGTATCGGAGTATGATCTGTCGGTGAGTGTAACGCTCGTGGCATCACACTGTAATCGTGCAGACCAACTAACCCGTGTTCCTCACAAATGGTATGAAGCTGTGAAGACAAGCGTGGAGTTCGCTGCTCGATCTTGCGCAGTTGGAGCGATTATCTCATGCCAAATACAAAGAATTCATGTGCAGAGTGGACATCTAGGTATCAAAAGAACTCTGTATTTTGCGGGGCGTGTGAGCATGCACGGGGAAAATTCCCCTTTTCCCCGTGCATGCTCATACTTTCACTACACCGATGAAGACTGAATGATCGGTCGAAAATAATGTACTTATAAAAAAAAAAATTAATTTTTTTCATAATATTATTTTGTATTCCTGCACGTCACCAATTGAAAACGAATAAAGAAAAGTTATAAGCTTTTATACTTTTCGTATTCTTTTTTATACATTTCCATTCATATATATATATATATATATATATATATATATATATATATATATATATATATATATATATACACAATATATATATATGGCGATTAAGCTACACTGAATATTTTGCGTTTCATCCACTATAGGATTCGTCAGGCTTATGCGCGAATTCTCGCATAAGCCTGACGAATCCTATAGTGGATGAAACGCAGAATATTCAGTGTAGCTTAATCGCCATATATATTTTATAAATTACTAACTAGCTCTACCTACGTATTGAGCACTTTTGAAATAAATACTTAAAGTTTACGCATAAATCTATACTTTCGTATATTAAATTTATGTGAGTAAATGGAGTAGTTATATATATATATATATATATATATACATATATATATATATATATATATATATATATATATATATATATATATATATATATATATATATATATATATATATGCACGTAGTGATAGAAGGGATAATTTAATTGGTTCAAGAGCAAATGTTATGTGCCTTTCACGTCTCGAACTAAATGCAGTTCTGCTTTCCTGTTGGTAATTCTAAAAGGTTGAGTCTAAGAAACGCAGTAAGAAATACCAACTACGTTTCCTGTTGCAATGCATTTCGGGAACGAAAAACTTCCTGCACGATTTAGAGAATCCATTTGCTTTCGAAGAGTATTGTTTCGATTATTTACGGAATATTGCTTCATACTGATAAATCACGTTGCGGTATTATCTATTAATTATTATTAGTTCTTACAGTGATTGCTCATTGATATTAACCGGTGGTGTTCCCTGAAGTGTGAGTGACAACAAGTTTCTACAGATTTCCAGTAGTCTTCGCCTCTTTTGATAACGATTGTAATTGGTTTTGTGTTATCGCAATGATCATTTACCATTGATTTCTTGGTGACTATTAGTCTTCTCTGAAATTTGCGCTGCAATAAACCTCCCTAAGATCCCAGTTCTCCTTAGTAAATATCTGGTTAGTGCTCCACTTTATCAGCCTTTCCTTGACTCTTAACTATTAGCTTGTGTGCTATCAGCCGAGACGTTTTTTGTGGGATAGCTAGAGAGGGTAGTTTATTACATTTTTTTGCAATTTTAATTCCGTTAAGTTTTGCAATGGTTGTCTGTTTTTGTTTCTATTGCACTTTCTATTTAGCTGGTTAGCGTTTATAGTTTATGTGTGTTGGTTTCCACAGTCAATAATTTTTCTTAATATTTCACTTGGTTTCATTATTGGTGTCCGTTGTACAGTTCCAATTTTTCCCGGGTTTTTTTTTAGACTGTTCCTAATGCTCCTATGATTCGTAGTATTTGAATTCATCAGACTACTGTTCTCATCTTGAGTGTGATTTTCATAACGTTTCGGTCGATGTAACCTCCGACCTTCTTCAAATATATCTTATCGAACTCGGGAATTTAGACGCAATTTCGAAGGGAAACATTTGTTTGCTTCACGGAGCGAGCATGCTCTTGTTTCGTCAGTCATGACTGGATAGAGGTCCTAAGTCATTCGCAATTGTATTTTTTGGTCATCCACACTGAGGATTGAACCTTCAACCTTCAGGTGAATATCACTTTTTACAATTAATTTTTCAAAGTACTCTAACCACTGTACCACGGGTCCTAGAACGGACAATTTATTACTAATTATTATTACTATTATATTAGTGTAAATAATTTTTTACTTATTACTTATAAGCTTAGTGAACGAAGTTTCTTTCCTAGAACAACCCATCTGTAGAAAACAAAGACTGTCTCAAAGAATACTAGAACCCCACAAAGGCTTATCGAGAACGCCAAAGGCCGTTATCTGCGAGCATGTAGACCAGATGTCATAATGGTAAGCAAGAGTAAAAATGGTGTCAAACTTTTGACTTTGTTATCACACAAACGGGATGAAGATCAAGGAGATGGAAATTGAAGCAAATATATGGAACTTATCAAAGAACTCAAATGAATATGGAATATGAAGAAAGTCAAATAACATAAATAATCGTCGGAGGTTTCTGAATTTTTGAGATGAGGATTGGTTATTCGTATTATTTGAATTCATCAGACTACTGTTCTCATCTTGAGTGTGATTTTCATAACGTTTCAGTCGATGTAACATTCTTCAGGTGGATCTTGTTGAACTTGGGAATGTTTTTGTTGAACTCGGAAATTTGGGCAGAATTTCGAACGGGACCCTTTATTTGCTTCACGGAGGTAGCATGCTCTTGTTCCGTCAGCCAGGACTGGGTAACGGGACTGGTATCCATATCTATCTGTCTTCCTCTCTCTCTATCTATCTATCTTTATCTATCTATCTATCTATCTACCTTTTTTCTCTTTCTCTCTCTCTCTCTCACACACACACACGCACACGCTCACATACACATACATACGAATATAACCTCTCTGTGACCGTTCTTCACCGTTTTAAACAACTCTCATTAATAAATGAACTTTGATGTCTGAGTGATTTTATGTTAGCAAACGATCAGCAACCTAGGTTCAACAGCGACGACGACGACGACACCGGTGTATAAAGGATTTATATACGCTCCATAAGTAAAAGCATGACACAAGAATCAAACATACAAAGAGCGTGTATGTTGTTGGCGTTTATTTTTATTTGTTGCAATCTGAACTAAGAGAAAGTAGTGAATTTAAGGACAGTGTATGTTGTTGTGGAAAGTCTATACCAATTAAGGATAAGAATAGGGATTCAGTCCACCCATCATGACTTCTTTGTTGTGCAAAATCTCACAAGAAACATAATACTAGGCTGTGATTGGCTTAGGCAAAATGGGGTGATAATGTATGTCGATTTAGGACCAATAAGAATATGGAAATGAATACATAGCGTTAGAGGAAGACAGGCGTGAATAGTAATGGCTCCGAGTAAGGGAAAATGTCCATAGTAAAAGTCTAGAGCTAGCGTTGCAGCTTTCTAATGGGGGAACATCCGAAATAAAGTTGCTGTAAATACCACTAGGGCTTCGGGTCGTACGAATCTTCGTTTGCAGCTTCTCTGAGGATCCACCAAATCAAGATGGACTAGGTATGCTTTTCAATTGGCTGATATAAACCCCAAAGACTGTTATTTGTCCCTTAATGTTATAATTATTGTATGTCCTGTTTAAACAATCAATAAATGATCAATAGGTACATTCATATCTAGACGATCAAGTATATCGACGCGTAAATATAAATACACATCAATAAATATACGTCATATACACACACCCCATGTTATTCAGAACCCCACTATACGACATAAAGTGATACGAGGTAGGTAAATATAAACGAACCCAAGAAGCGAGTATGCACTAGTTTTTTGTTTTTTTTTTAATTTGCTGGATTCTTTAATTTGTATTAATTTTCAAGGTTCTTATACTTTGAATAATTTTTTTTTTTTAAGTAGAAATCGACGTTAGAAAGACATAATTATTTGCTCCTGAATTTCCAAGAAATAGTTATTGAATTTAATATTGATATGCGCCTTTTGTTTCTGCGACAGAGAAATTCCAATCGATAAACTTTAAAAAAAAGAGAGAGAGAGAGAGGGGGGGAGGAAGGGAGAGAGAACAAAAATCCAATATGATTGCTTTTTACCGTGTTGACATTTTGCCGCAGATGAATCTTTTAATGCCGCCATGTTTTTTATTTTTTTTTGCTTGTTTTTTTTTTTTGTCCTGTTTTTTTTTTTAGTTCTGTTTTTTTTATTACTGGAATTCTTCTCGCATGTTTGATTTTTTTATTTTTAGGGGAAAACACTTTGCTATATTTTTCTTGGAATTTAAAAGTGTGCTTTGTTTGAAGAAAAACTTAATGGTGGCAAAAAAATAAAAAAGTTCGTATTTATTTACTTATTTATTTTATCATCCTTATCTTTCAAGTCATTGTTTCACGTTTCGGCCAACTATACCTCTGGGCTTCGTCAGGTGGTAAACCGCGACGGGATAGGAATGCTGAGTCTTTTAAACGTATCTTCAGTAATTACTGCCTTCCATAGTTGTCGTCTCGCCACATTTTGGTCAACTAAGTCTCTGGTCGGCAGGATTAAAACAGCTATCTTTAGACAATGCTCACCTGGAACTGTAAAGATTCAACATCTCTATCCACTGCGCCACGGGCCCCGAAGCATTCTTATGTCGTCGCGGTTAACCACCTGATGAAGGCCAAAGGAATAGTTGGGCGAAACGTTGTGAAACAACAATTAGAAAGATGAGGATAACAGTCCGCAAATAAATAAATATATAAATTACTCATTTCAAAAGGATCCTATTAATAAAAATAACAAAAATTCGGTAAAACTTGCGGAGAACGCTCTGTTTTACGGTTGTTTTAAAAATGGAACGGAACTTTAAATTTCGTTCCGGTACATTATTACGTTACGTTAAACTCACCGTTCACATTCGACATGTCAACCTTTATAGGTTTTCGGATATGCTGACAAGTTTGGGGGGTGTCTATTCCGAAAGCCGTTCTTAACATGGGGATGTTGGGGTGTTTAATCATTGTAAGCATACCCAAAAACCTTCAAAAGTCGATATTTCCAAAGTGAACGGTGAGTTGGACATGTAAAAAAAATACCAAAAAGTTATACCAAATTGACTTTTCCGTGTAAAAATTAAACTATTTCGTTTCTAATAATAAAATTTTATTTTTATAAAAAAATGATAATCTTTCGTTTATATATCGTATTATATATATATATATATATATATATATATATATATATATATATATATATATATATATATATATATATATATATACTAGCAAAAGTACCCGTCGTTGGCTGGGTTCAAAAACAGCCTACAGAAAATGGACTCTGACTTATCAAAGTATGATAGCTTATGAAAAGGAAGGATTGTAAAGAGATAGCTTCGAATTTGGGGGTATCAAAACCAAAGCAAAATATGATGAAAGTAAAAATAAAATAGATAAACCCCATAATTTATTATACCATACCTGTTTACACTGAAACACTTATCACAATATTCTGTGGATCTATATGATCTATATTAAAAAAAAAACTTGTTAAACTTTATGACATATTTCCATTCTATGGAGGTCAGGCGCGAAAGAACGTCCCATAATTTTATTATACCATATTTCTTCAAACTGGAACATAATTATCAAAGTATACGTACGCATATAGATATGAAAAGTCTTTGTTAAAGTTTGTGCCTATTTCCATTCTATGGAGGCCAGGCGCGAAAGCAGACTCCACAATTTTATTATACCATCCCTATTTAAGTTAAAACATACTTATCAAAGTATTATTATGTACATCTATATCAAAAACACTTGTAAACGTTTGTTTTTCATTTTTAAATTTTTTATTTCCATACTTTGTGGACCAGGCGCGGGTGCAGACCCTACAATTTTAATGAATCCTCATTATGCCAGATCAAACATACCCATTCCTGTGTCTCGATACATCTTCTATCATTATATGTGATCAGTTTTCTATAATAGTCAACCATATAGGAGCCTATTCGTGACCAGATACACACACAGACGTTCAGCTGTATATTTTATATATATATATATATATATATATATATATATATATATAAAGGGGGTTAGAACAGTAGTCTAAAGTGCAGAGTGTATTTTAATGTGATAGTAAAATTACTAATTTAATTAAAATATAAGAAAAGAACAGTGCTCGTTGCAATTCAGATATATAATAAGCTCAATAGGCAAATATTCTAGAGCTACTTTAATATTTAGTAATGTGATTGATAATTTAAAATTCAAATTAGAATTAAAAATCTGTTTCATAAGAAGGAACAAAAACAAAGTCAATAATTTGTACGATCGTTTTTTGTTTTTTTTTGTTTTTGTTTTTATTGTGATAGACATTATAATTCTGACATATAGTTTTTTTTTAAACAAAGTCTCCTCATCAGCAAAAGTATTGGGTGTTTTTTTTTTATATGTAAAGACACCATAAATAAACCTAGCATTTTTTTTAAGTAAGGCAGATGTATCTTTTAATTGTTCGCCTTTTGAAAACCGTAATTATCGTCTTATCGTCAAAGCATTCATTTTGATGTTTATATATATATATATATATATATATATATATATATATATATATATATATATATATATATATATATATATGGGTAGGTTATCCATAAAAGGCGTTGAGTGAAATTTGAAAATTAAATAAGATACGTGTTACATTGAACACTTTAAAGCCAGATAGCTGCAACGCGATTTTTTTTTTCTTTATAAAATAAACTCCAATTCTTCCATTCAACATCATGCCGAAGAATAAGAGGAAATATATATATGTGTGTGTGTGTGTGTGTGTGTGTGTGTGTGTGTGTGTGTGTAGATTGAAAAAGGAGTGTATATCCCCGAAATATGTCTCTCTCTTTAAAAAATAAAACTCGTTTATTTTATAAAGAAAAAAAAACTCGCGTTGCAGCTATTTCGCTTTAAAGTGTTCAATATAACACGTATCTTATTTAATTATCATATATATATTTATATATATATATATATTAATATATATATATATATATTTATATATATATTCAAAAGAATTTCAAATTTACAAATTTAATAATTCTGTAAGCTTAACGCAAGTATAAATATAAAATATTTATTAATTAATATATTATTATTAATATTAATATTTATAGGACACTGAGGCCCCTTTTCACTAAGTATCTTTTCCAGTGAAAAAAAATCTTCTACAGCAGATTTTAGGATGCCATCTTCACTTTTGGAATTTACTTTTCAGCATCTTGGATTAATACGATTTCTATTGGAATATTTCATATGCATCTATACATCTGACTAATCAACATTTTCTTTGGATGGTACCACATTTTTCAATTTTTCCTCAACGGACTTCGACTCCTTTTTAACCTATATAGTTTTGCGTTATTATATACTTTCATACAGATAATTCTTTCATAATTTGTAGTTTTCAGTTTATGTGCTAACCTGCAAAAATTATAGCGCACCTGTGAATATCATTTTGCTAACTACTTTCCACTGAGGATAAGTGCCATTCTTTGAAACTCCATGGAATAAGGAAGTTATGCTCTCTCTACCGTGCTAGAAAGCTGCTAACGCCCGAAAGTATACTGTACCTCTATAAGGCCACCATTCGCCCTTGTATGAAGTATTATTGTCATATTTTGGCTGGTGCATCTGCTACTAGTCTCTCACTCCTAGACAATGCTCAAAAGGGAGTCGCCAACCTGATAGGTCCTGAAAAGCAGCAGAATAAATTTACAAGGGTATTTTTAGTATACGTGGTGAAATATTTAAGTGTATTGGGGTATATATTCCTAATACAGTTTTTTCAACAAATCCGCACACACAGATACACACACACAGATACACACAAGAATTAAAAATTCAAAAACATTTTCCATGTTCACAAATTGAATAATTCTGTAAACTTAAAGCAAATATTAATATTAATATTAATATTAATAGAAAAATACTAACCAGATAAAAAAGCTCAACATTCGAAATGGAGCATGAAGCATGATTCATTTAATTTTCCTCAGCCGATGAGAGCATACGAGATTCTTCTCTCTCATCTGGAGGCCAATATCTTTTCCAGTGAAAAAATCTTCTACAGCAGATTTTAGGATGCCATATTCAATTTTGGAATTTACCTTTCAACATCTTGGATTATTACGATTTCTATTGGACTATTTCATATGCATCTATACATCTGACTAATCAACATTTTCTTTGGATTGTACCACATTTTTCAACTGGATTTCCTTTGGAATATTCTTGTACCCTATACTATTTTGCATTATCATCAACTGTCATACAAATATGATTTCTTCCATAATTTGTAATTTGCAACCTATATATAGTTCTGTATTATTGTAAACTTTCATAATTTGTAGTCTTCAATTTATGTGCTAACCAGCGAAATGTATAGCCTGCCTATGAATATCATTTTGTTAATTGCTTTCCTTTGAGGATAAGAGCAATTTTTTCATATTCCATGTATTAAAGAAAATTTTTAAATTGTTCAACAATGTATTCCTTTTCGAATAGTAAATTTGTTGCAATTTAAAGATTTGGAATTCAATTTCTTTTATATATATATATATATATATATATACCCGTTCACATACACTTTTCACGATAAAGCTAGAACCCAGAGTTAGATAGAATCGAGCAATTGCATCGACAGCGGACAACGCCAGACCCAAAGTGGGTTTCGATGTACTGCATCTCATCAGTGACGTGCTCCGACATAGGCGCGAACTAAGGTCATCGTACGCGTAAAGTGTGCAATACTGACGACCTAACCATATGGGCCACGGCGCAATCTATTGGCTATGCCTCGATTTTTTAAATTCTTATATTTTCATCCAGTTCTACATTCTGCGATGTGACAAGCAACGCGTCATATACAACTAAGATAGTTACTGGTGGTATGCAGGCGGTACATATCACATCTACAAACCTTAACTGAAATTAGCCGACTCCCCAGACACGATTGCGGGTGTTGGGTAAATAAGGACTCTTCATACCATCGCATTTTGAAGCCTCAATAACTTATTTCGCTCCGAATGTAACTATCGCTAGACATCGCATCCCTATTATGTTACCCAGCATCTTCTCCGCTCTTCTAATGAGAAGCATTAGGCTTCAAAATACCATATTATGTTATAAAGAGTCCTCAATTACCCAACTCCTCTAATTGGTGTATATCCTTATTGAATAAATGAATAAATCTCTATATATATATATTAATATATAGTTTTATACTCCATTTTCTTTTCTTATTCACTTCTAAATAAGCTCCAATACAATTTTGTTGAGCTTTGTATTATCTTGATTAGTCTTCTCTTAAATAATTGATTTTATTCTCTTCCTTTAACTTCCTCTTATATATATATATATATATATATATATATATATATATATGCCCGTGTGTGTGTGTGTGTGTGTGTGTGTGTGTGTGTGTGTGTGTGTGTGTGTGTGTGTGTGTGTGTTTTATTTCTTATTTATTTTTGCTCGGGCCATATGTGCTGTTCATAACTTGCCCTACGTGTGAATACACTTTATGTAAGATTTCAAATGTTTAGATCAAAAATTGTCTGAGTAATTTTGTAGAGACCGCAGAAGTCAATTTTTTAAACTTTGACCACAATTTTGACCGCTTAACATTTACTATTTTGGTCACATATCAGAAAAAAAAGTTTTACCCACGTCCAAGTTACCTACATCTGAAATTTCAAGTGTTTAGACCCAAAATTGGCGGAGAAATTTGGTAGAATTTGCAAAGGTCAACTCTTTCGATTTTGACATTTTGGCAGCCAAATTTTCGCCCCAAAACTGATTAAAATGCTTGCCGTATGTCTGAATACCCGTTATGTATAAATTTCAAATGTTTAGACCCAAAATTGGCTATGTAGTTTGCTAGACACCGCAAAGCTCAAATCTTTTGAACTTTGACCCCTTGCTAGCTCAAAATTCGACCCAAACCGATTAAAAATCTTGCCCTATCTCTGAATACACTTTATGTAAAATTTCAAATGTTTAGACCAGAAATTGGGTAGAGACTGCAGAGGTATAATTTTTTTTTTAATTTGACCCCAATTTTGATCTCATAACATTTACTATTTTGGGCTCAAATAAAATTAAAATGTTTGACCTATATCCAAGTAACCTACATTTAAAATTGCAAGTGTTTAGACCCAAAGTTGGCGGAGGAGTTTGGTAGAGTCTCAAAGGTCAAATCGTTAAACTTTGGCCCCTTAATAGCCAAATTTCTGGCCGAAAACCGATTCCAAAGATTTTCCCAACTCTCAATTCTCCCACATGTCACATTTCGAGTCTGTAGACCGAAAATTGACAGAGTTATTAGGTAGGGAAATGTACACTGACAGACACACACACACAGACATTTTCACTTTTATAGATATACTAGCATGGGTTCCCGGCGTTGCCCGGGTGTTTCGAGGTGCGTGTTGAGCAAAAAAAAAAAGTGGTAATAGGAAGGCAGGCTCGAACCCGTACTGCGAAGGAGGCAAAGAACGAAAAAAATGTGACGTCTTTGCTGTTACGACCACCGCCAAACCGGAAGTGACGTCGGTTTAAAATAAGGCGAGACAATCGAAAAGAGGGGATGACTTTCGAAAATATTGGTGAAAAGGGCGACCTCTCCCTGTATAAATGTGCCCAGTTGTGGGTCAAGAAAATAATGTTTTTAGGCAATTTTTCGGTATTTGTTGTCTGAAGGGTCGAGCTTTAAAACGATACTGATATTATTAAAATCCGCCTCTCTGTCGAAAGTTTTAGGCAGACATGCAAACATACATACATACAGTGATGATCATATTTATTGGCACGGTAAAATAAAAGTTAAATTTTGTCTAATAAATTCTAAAAAAGGGATTAAATTAAAGAAAATAACAAAGTATATTATGTATTTTTAACTGGCCTTTCCGATGCAGCAATCGGATTTTAGAAAAAATAAATAACAAAGGAACAACAAACATAATTGCAAAAAAAACCCTTGTTCAAAATTATTGGCACGATTTATTTAATAATCAATTGTATAGCCTTTGGCCTTGATTACCTTCCTCAGTCGCTTTTCATAATTTACAACCAAGTTGTTGCACTCTTCAGTAGTAATTTTAGCCCACTCTTCCTGACAATAATCCTCCAATTGAATAAGATTCTTAGGCTTCCTTTGCATTACCCTCAATTTTAATGTTCTCCATAAATTTTCAATTGGATTAAGGTCTGGGCTTTGTGATGGCCACTCCAAAACATTAATATGATTGTCCTCAAGCCATTTCTTAGTCAGTTTAGCCGAATGCTTTGGGTCATTATCTTGCATGAACCACCAACGACGACCAAGTGAGAGCTCTTTAGCAGAGTCTTTCAGGTTTTCATCCAATATTTTAACATAATCTTCCTTTTTTATGCTACCTGTGACCTTAACAAGTCGCCCTGGTCCAGAGGCAGCAAAGGATCCCCAAAACATCAAACTGCCTCCACCGTGCTTCACTGTGGCTATGGTGTTCTTAGGCAGGAAAGCTTCGCCAGATTTTCTGTAAATATAAGACACTTTATTATGGCCAAATAACTCTATTTTCGTTTCGTCAGTCCATAGAACACGTTTCCAGAATGCAACATCTTTATCAATATGACGTTTTGCAAAGGCTAGCCTTGCTTTCAGGTGCATAGGCTTCAATAAGGGAGTCTTTCTCGGACGACATGCTTTTAAACCAGCTCTCTTCAAAACTCTACCAACTGTATGTCGAGATACATTCACTCCAGAGGTGCTCTGTTCATCAACAATCTCCCCAACAGAGATCCTTGGGTTTTGTTTTACTTGTCGAACAATTTTCCGTTCATCTCTTGGGGAAAGAATCCTTTTTCTCCCTCTACCCTCTAAACTCATAACGTGGCCTTGCGATTTGAACTTGTTTATTATGGCTCTAACAGTGGATTTGGGAAGGTTTAGCTTCTTTGAAATCTTATCATAGCCCTCCCCATTGGTATGGCATGCTACAACAAGCTTCCTGGCGTCTTTGCTGTGTTCCTTAGTTTTAACCATGGCGATTGAAAATTATAATTTAGTCACTTATAATAGTTTAAATAAATCGCTATCTAAAAATTATCTGAAAAAAATTATTCACTGAATTAGCGTTAAACAAGCATAATATGGCTATAAAAAAGTTCAGAAAGCACGTAAACCGGAAATTGATTGATATTATACTGATACTAAAAGAAAAACAAAGCCGTGCCAATAATTTTGAACAAGGGTTTTTTGCAATTATGTTTGTTGTTCCTTTGTTATTTATTTTTTCTAAAATCCGATTGCTGCATCGGAAAGGCCAGTTAAAAATACATAATATACTTTGTTATTTTCTTTAATTTAATCCCTTTTTTAGAATTTATTAGACAAAATTTAACTTTTATTTTACCGTGCCAATAAATATGATCATCACTGTATATTTATATATTGGTAGCTCAAATTTTCGAAACAAACCGATTAAAAAGCTTACCCTATCTCTAAATACCCTTTATGTAAAATTTCAAATGTTTAGACCAGAAATTGTCTGACTAATTTCGTAGAGTCCGCAGAGGTCAGATTTTTTTTAACTTTGACCCCTATTATGACCCCTTAACATTTATTGTTTTGAGTTCAAATCAAGTTATTAAGTTAAATCATGTCCAAGGAACCTATATCTAAAATTTCAAGTGTTTAGACCCAAAATTAGCGAAGGAGTTTGGTAGAGTTCTCAAATATCAAATCGTTGAACTTTGACCCCTTAACAGCCAAATTTCTGGCCGAAAACTGATCACAACGATTTTCCCAAACCTCAGTAACCTGTATATCAAATTTCGGGTCTGTAGACTGAAAATTGACAGTTATTGTCTAGGTAAATGTACACAGACAGACAGACACTTTCACTTTTATAGATATATAGACTAGGAGTTCCGGCCGGCTTTGCTGGGGTCCTATGTACTTTTCATAACTTTATGTGCGCATGTATATATTAAAAAGTGTGGATATGTTCGGTAATTCCTTTCTATATAATAGGTTCTCTTAACTACCAAAGAGAAAATTGGTAAAGACCGCAGACGTAAAAATGTTTTTAGCTTTGGTCCCAAATTTGACATCTTCATATTTATTACTTTGGGCTAAAATTAAATTAAATCAAAATGTTTGACCCATGTCCAAGTAACCTACATCTAAAATTTCAAGTGTTTAGACCCAAAATTGGCATAGGAGTTACGTAAAATCTGCAAAGGTATATTCTGTAAACGTTGACCTCTTGCCAGCCAAAATTTCGCCCAAAAACCGATTAAAAAGCTTACCCTATCTCTAAATACCCTTTATGTAAAATTTCAAATATTTAGAACCAAAACTGGCTAAATAGTTTGCTAAAGACTACAAAAGTAAAATCTTTTGAAGTTTGACCCCTTGGAAATCAAATTCTCAGAAAAAAAAAGATTAAAAATCTTGCCCTATGTCTGAATACACTTTATGTAAAATTTCAAATGTTTCGACAAAAAATTGGCTTAGTAACTTGGTAGAGACGGGAGAGGTCAAATTTGTTTTAACTTTGACCCCTAATCTGACCCCTTAACATTTATTGTTTTGGGCTTCACTCAAGTTATTAAGTTAGATCCATGTCCAATGAACCTATATCTAAAATTTCAAGTGTTTAGACCCAAAATTGGCGTAGGAGTTTGGTAGAATTCTCAAAGGTCAAATCGTTGAACTTTGACCCCTTAACAGCCAAATATCTGGTAGAAAACCGATTAAAAACATTTTACCAAATCTCAATACCCCTTATGTCAAATCTCGAGTTTGTAGACTGAAAATTGACAGTCATTTGGTAAGCAAATGCACACAGACAGGCACACAGATACACAGACTCACAGACAGACATTTTCACTTTTATAGATAGATAGATAGATAGATAGAGAAGGGGGAGATAGATAGACGGATAGACGTGTAGTTATACATAATATGACTTAAACAATATATTTTTGTGATCTGGATGTGTAGGCTGTGTTGATTGTGCACAGACTTAGCCTTTTGGATATGATGTTCATTTTTGCATGTTGTGAGAAAATAATAGCTGACCTTATGTATGCCATTTTTTCAGGTTTTAAGAGAGAGAGGGATATATATATATATATATATATATATATATATATATATATATATATATATATATATAATAGCATGGGTGCCCAGTGTTGCCCGGGTGTTTGGAGTTGTATGCTGAGCAAAAAAAAAAAAACGGTCAATTTTTTTAACTTTGACCCCTATTATGACCCCTTAACATTTACTGTTTTGGGCTTAAATCAAGTTATTAAGTTAGATCCATGTCCAAATAACCTATATCTAAAATTTTAAGTTTTTTTACCCAAAATTGTCGGAGGAGTTTGGTCGAGTTCCCAAAGGCCAAATTTCTGGCCGAACCCCGATCACATAGATTTTCCCAAATCTCAGTACCCTGTATATCAAATTTCGAGTCTGTAGATTAAACATTGATAGAGTTATTGCGTAGGTAAATGTACACAGACAGACACACGTTCACTTTTATAATTATACTAGTATGGGTGCCCGGCGTTGACCGTGTGTTTGGTGGTGTATTCTGAGCAAAAATAAAAGAAAACAGTCAATTTTTACCCCTATTATAGCCCCTTAACACTTATTGTTTGGAGTTCAAATTACATTATTAAGTTAGATCCATCTCCAAGGGACCTATATCTAAAATTTCAAGTGGTCAGACCCAAAATTGTCTAAGGAGTTTGGTAGAGTTCTCAAATGTCAAATCGTTGAACTTTGACCCCTTAACAGCCAAATTTCTGACCGAACCCCGATTAAAAAGATTTTCACAAATCTCAGTACCCTGTATATCAAATTTCGAGTCTGTAGACTGAAAATTGACAGAGTTATTGCGTAGGTAAATGTACACAGACAGACACACAGACACGTTCACTTTTATAGATATATAGAAAGATAGATAGACTAATAGATTAAACAAAAATATATACGTACACATAAATATATATGGAAACAATTTTTTGTTTACTGTAAAGATTTAAAGCAAATATTATGCAAGTATAAATCATATAGAATATCTGCATGAATATAATTACACGTAATAGTTAACTAAAGATGATCATCCGTTGAGAAAACCGAAAACCCTAATAGGAAATTAATTAAAATGAATGTTTAAAAAGAATATGCGAATTAGCTAGATCTTTTCAGATGAATGTAATTCCACGACCCATATATAAGAAAATTGTATTTTCTTTTTAAATAAATAGAAAAAAGGTTTTTAATATGAACATCAGTCCACACAAAAGAAAAACGAATATATATATATATATATATATATATATATATATATATATATATATATATATGTCTCTGTGTGTAAGGATTAAAGTTAAATTCAATGAATTAAATGCAATAAGCAAAATTTTCAGCTATGAATAAACATATATTTGGCTCATTAGCACATATATTGAAAAAGTTATTTCATTTCGTCAGATGATATGAGCCATTATTGAAAATCCATGGAGTTAGGAAATAAATACACTTCTTTTCCATATATTCCCTGTTTCAAACAATAAATTCTTAACTTGAATATATTTTTATGTATATTTTTATCTAAAGAATTTAATTTTAATCCTTACACATACTTTGCTCTATTTTTATATATTGAGCTTTTCCTTTTTGGCTAGGATCGTCTTGAAATTATTATGTCACTGTAATATTTAATAAGACAATAATTCATTTGATTATCTAATCTGTGATTTAACTCATTTTGTATATATATATATATATATATATATATATATATATATATATATATATATATATATATAGAGAGAGAGAGAGAGAGAGAGAGAGAGAGAGTACTTTGAGACATAAATTTACAACATTATTTAAATCTAATTTTTAAGTATTCGGAATCAAAGTATTTGAGATGAACAATGATTAGGCATACGATCGTTTCTACGATCATTAGCATTTTTTATTCTTATTTTTTACCTTTTAATTCGAATACATCGGAGCCTTTTATAAACTTTTATGTATCTATTTTCATTATTTATTTCGACAGTGCTCGCTACGTAAGTAGAGTTAGTTAGTGAGCTTTGAAAATATGTATATGGCAATTAGGCTACACAGAATTTTCCGCGTTTCATCCTCGTGAGGGTTCGGCAGTCTAACGACTTCTCATGTTCAAATACATAGTTAATTATGATGTGATAATCATTAAAATCCTCAGCTTTTCTGACCACACATATAATTTTATGTATTAGAAAAGTTTGTAATCATGCAATAAGCAATATCTCTGGTGTAATGCGTATATATAAAGAATGAATTAATGAACTTTATTTTTGCGTGTAGTTTTCTGATATCGTCCCCTTGTTCTTCGAAACGGCCCAAAAGCAATAATTACTTATTGTTTTATTTTTTTTATGTTGTTGTTGTTGTTGTTGTTGTTGTTGTTGTTGTTTCGCTTCTTTTTTTTTCCTTTTTCGTGTTAGGGAAGGGGCAGGTGATTTGTTGATATGTATATTGTGCAGGTTTATTTATCTTTTTCATAAAATGTACAAATCTTTTTTTTTTTTCAATCATTTACATGGCGACTGGATGGCTAATTACTGATACGAAGTAATTAATAACATTTCATGTTCTTGGGGGTTGTTTTTTTAGATGCATATTCGTATTTTTTTATGAAAATTCCACTCTATCGGTCATCCTGTCTGTCTTGCTTGATTTTGAAATATCGCTCACATCGTTAAATTGATAGAATGGACACATCTTATTTAAAATGCGTCCAAGATTTTCCATACGAGGATTTGTTCGTCCGTTATTCGGTACTCTTGTATAATTCGACCCGAATTCTCGCGAATTCCCGTCAAGCATGGGTCGGGCGAGACCGGTAATCATTGGTGTCAGGCGAACGTTGTTCAAATGTTGAAACGCTAACTCGACTTTTTATTTTATTTATTAAATTTTTTTTTCTGTTATATTTTTAGTAATTTTTAAGGTGATATTAAGGGGGGCTTTTTATTTTCTGGGGAGTTGCTTTTTTTTTTGTAATTCAATTTCTGAGAGTATGATTAGCCAATGAAAAGGCGCTATCTAAATGGAAGCAGACGACATTCAAATTGGAAGAAAGTGGCTAACCCCCTCACCCCCCCAAAAAAAAAACTGACAAACAAGTATATTTTCAAATTCGCCAAACAGAAACATGACAGGCAAGGAAATAAATCTATGCATGTTAGAAAAAGAAATCAAAACACCGATGCAGACAATCTCATATTATCAGGAGAAGAAATTGCTGTCCCTAAAAATGAGATGCAACAATTGTAGACACACATGTTTGCTTAAAAAAAGATCGTGTGTAAAGGATGGTTTCTCCTGGAGATGTACAAATGAACAGTTCAGACAATAGATATCTTTGCGCACAGGATCGTTTTTTTTTTTTGTGCGATCCAAGTTGGAGATTCCAACAATAGTAAAAAATCATTTATTTAAGGGCGTTCGAAATGGCAACCCTAAAAATATTTCCTCTGCCCCATCTTCTCCATCTTTGCGGTCGATGGCGGTTCAACAGTCGACCGAAGTAAAATATTCCTATGAAAATATCCTCATCTCAAGAAAGTTCTTCCGCCGGCAATTAACAACTGAAAAAAAAAATCTCAAGTTTTCTTGAAAAAAAAAAAACTGTTTTTAAATTTCTGTAGACCCCCCCCCTCAAAAAACTTGACTGAACAAAAAGTCTTCAAAATAAAAATAAAAAACAAGAAAAAACTACGGTTACAAAAAAGAGAACAAAAAACAAAAAACTTGTACTTACACCTAACAATTATACGGTTAAAAGTATTTTCTTGAAGAAAAAAATAACAAGCTTTCTGTTGATAAATATTTTGCAAAAAAAAAAAAATAATTAAATACTAAAATAAACTAAACAAACATATTTTCATTTTTCAATGTAGGGCCTATCAAATTGGCGACTCTCCTTTGAAACTTGTCTAAGAGTGAGAGATTAGTAGCAGATGACAAATATGACAGCAATACTCCATACATGGGCGAACGGTGGCCTTATAGAGGTACAGGATACTTCCGGGTGTTAGTAGCTTTCTAGCACGATAGAGAGAGTCAACCTTCTTCGCAGCGACCCTGGCAACGCTTTCAATGTAATTGTTCCAACTTATGTTTCCTGTGAACGTTAGGCCAAAGAGTTTGAAAGATGTACTCTCAGATAAAGAGTCGTTGGCCATTGCTATTGGTGGTAGAGAAGGTTTCTTGTAATTATTGAAGGAAACAAATTTAGTCTTTGCGGCATTGAACGTGACCATTCATTTTTGTCCCCATTCTACTACAGATTGGAGGTCATCCTCTAGTGTTTCTGCCATTTTTTAGATATGTGTTCACTTGTTTTCCTGTCGTGCCTGTTATAGAGTGTGGTGTCATCAGTATATGTACCCATCTCAGAGGTAATTTTGTCGGGGAGGTCATTTATGAATATTAGGAACAATAGAGGTCCAAGTATAGACCCTTGGGGCACTCCCGCATTTATATCATATTGTTTAGATGTACGACCGTCGAGGACAACCTGGATTTTTCTCTTATCTAAGAAGGATTTAATTATGTTAAGTATTCTACCAGTGATACCGTATGGTCTAATTTTCCTGAGGAGACCATCATGCCATACCCCCGCTTTATCCAGTGAATGGTATATACGTTCAGAGATTACAGTTCAGATGTCTGCTGTGGAACGGGCTTGTCTAAATCCATATTGTTGGTCGGTCAGAAGTTTAGCATCTATAAGGTGATAGACTAGAGCATGGTTAATTATGGTCTCAAATATTTTGGCAAAAAGTGGAGGAGGCTAATGGGGCGATAATTTGATGGGTCAGTTCTTTCACCAGAATTCTTGAATACTGGTACCGCAGAAGCAGTTTTCCAACAGTCCGGAAAGCAAGATTCATTAAGGCATTTGTTGTAGACTTTGGAGAGAACTGGAGCTACTTCGGCTGAGCACTTTTTTAATACCACAGCTGGGATAAGATCGGGTCCACATGCTTTTGAAGTGTCGAGGTTTTTTATGATAGCATGCACCTGAGCAGGGGTTGATTTTCAGATCGTCTAGCATGACGTCTGTCTGCAAAGGAAAGTCAGATAGGGGGTGGTTGAAAGGGTCCAGTGTGGAGTTTGAGGCAAACCGACTGGCAAGCATGTTAGCCTTCTTGGCTGCTGAGCAAACAACCTCGTGATTGTTGGTTAGTGAGGAAATTGTTGATTGGCCATTATTTACTATACTGTTGTAGATTTTTCAGAAGTCACGAGGTCCTAATTTTTGTGCTTCGATGCGTTTTTTTAGTGGTTTCAGTAAATTCTCTCTTAGCTGTCGCTATTTCTTTCTTAACGTTATTTTTAGCTTCTATATACTTCTGTCTGTTTGAACTGGACTTATGTCGGTTAAATCTGCAGTATGCATGCTGCCTTTGAGCAATAGCAGTTGCACAAGTAGAAGTAAACCATTGGGGAGAGTGGGGATTGCGATAAAATTTTCGCATGGGAACATGTGCTTCAATTGCAGTTTTGAACCATTCAGTGATCTTATTTGCGCACTGTTCAGCAGAAAGAGAAAAAATATTTTCCCATAATGCATCTCTGATAAGATCTCTGATTGCTTCCCAGTTAGTCTTTTTATAATATCTCGTTGTTTTGAGCACTGGCTCGTCAGTTTTGGCTCTAGAGTTTAGAGCGATTTCGACCATTATCACTGCATGATCAGCGTTCCCAAGTGGGCTGTCGGCATTCGTTATACAATCATCGGGAACTGTGGTCAGAAACAGATCTAGAAGTGATTGCTGTTGTTCTTGCTGGTCAGAGAAACGGGTTGGAAACGTAACCATCTGTGATAGTGAGTGAGATATAGAGAAGCTATGTGTTGTGCTGCCCGCTGTGTCTGTGTAAGTAGAGAATTCAAGTCAGTTTTTGTGGTGGACATTAAAGTAACCAAATAAATGTACTTGTGCGCTAGTGTTGAGGGAGAGTGCTGTGTCTATGCTGTCAGAGACTTTGTTTATTATGGTGCAGTCCTGGGTCGAGAGAGAGTGGTAGAGAAAATAAAAGTAGTTAATGTTATGTTACATGTTTAGTCTAAAGCACATAAAGGCTTGATCGTCCGTTTCTAGGTTTGTTTCTCTAGTCAAGTGAAGGGTATTACGAATGTAGACTCCAAGTTCGTGCATATGTCTGTCAGAGTCCTTACAGCAGAGTGGAGATATCCAGGCATGTTAAAGTAGTTAGAGGGGGATGGAGGAGTGTAGGTTAGTCTCACTTAGTGCTAAGATATCCGGGGTGTTTGTTAGGAGAAATGCTTCAACATCAGCTAAATTAGTTCTAAGCCCACGAATGTTCGTGAATGCAAGCCTCACGTAAGGAGGCAAGTTGTATTTGTTTGACCCTAAGCCTGGTTTAAGCTTATTTTTATATTGTACTGTCATCATATTTTTAAAAAGCTTCAGTTTCGGAAAGGAGAAGCTGAACAAGCGAGTATGCAGAGTATCAGACATGCAACGCAAGTAGACCATCAGCTGACCTTTCATCAACTAGGATTGTGGCCTCAGCAAAGCCCACCGGAGATGAGTGCAGGGTCCCTTTCCATGCGCGACATCCCGATATTATACAACTGTTGATGGAGCAGCCGCTCTAAGCGCTACCAAAGAGTTAGGGCTCCTGTACTACCAGTCGGAAACAGCAGCTAGGAACTCTCAATCTGGTACCCTCAACCCATCAGACAATGGTCAACCCAATCTAATTGCACGTGTATATGTGGTACTCAAGCACTCCCAAGTGCCCAGCTTTGAGAGGTGGGATGTGTCGGGAGTGGGGAAAACGGCGTTCATTGCCCTAGACAAGAAACAAGATCTACCACTGGGTGTTTCTGTCGAATCACTGTGGTAGTGTCTCTGCGCCTGACTAATAGGCAAAGAAGTAGTATGGAAGCCGAGCGATAGACAGAGCCTATCTACTCCTTAAGCAGTTTAGGTTACATCAACGGATATAGCGTGTTTATCAATTTCAACTCGAAAACTATCTTTAAAGTTCACTTCAAGAGTTCATTATTGTCGGAAAATATATAATGCCTCTCTCTCTCTCTCTCTCTCTCTCTCTCTCTCTCTCCTCTCTCTCTCTCCTCTCTCTCTCTCTCTCTCTCTTTCTCTCTCCCAATCCCCCCTCTCTCTCTGTCTCTCTCTCTCCCAATCTCTCTCTCATGGGGATGCTCTAGGTGTATCAGAATTTTGGGGGAATTTTTGACACCCTTAACATAAAACTGCAAATGAAATTTCAAAATCCTCGTAAATTCTCTTTTTAAAGTGGGTTGTTTATTTTCTGTATGAAATATACTTCCAAAATTAACCATTAAAGTTGTTTAAAAAATAATAGAAATATTATTTTTATGTTTTAAAAAACAGTGTTTACAAAGTGCCAATGCGCGTTCAACTAGAAATGAAATAATTTATGTACCAAAGTTTTATATATCATAAATTGAAAATAAAAGGTCAATAAATAAAATATTTTAATTTAAAACAAAAAAGTGTTTTTTGGAAATTAATCTGTAAAGTCCAAAGTGTAAAACCTCTTTGTTTTTTAACCACGCTGATTTTTTTTTTAATGAAAGCTCATGTTATGCTTATATCGTCAAGTAGGACGCTGGCGGTAATTTTTTCTATTTCATTCAATATTTTCTTTTTTTAGATATTTAAAAAAATCCAGTCGATAAAGTAGAAATAAGATATAATAATCAAAAACTCGTGTATTTCATTAAGGAATTTTAAAAAATCGATCGACTAGATTTTTTGTTTAACGGGAAAAACTTATAAGTGAATGTATGCTTTTTTATCTACGGAGAACCAAAAATACTAATTTTGGTTAACAGCACGCAATAAAAAAGAGACATTAAGTATGTCCCTTTGACGAATCCGTATTTGCTAAATTGCAAATTAACAGCAGCGGCGCTTTAAGCTTATGGCGCAAAACGCGTTACCAAAATGCGATTTTCTACGACCCTCGCTTTAAAAAATCCTTTTATTTAAAAAATACATGGAATATAAAATATAAATATGGACAATTCTTATAAATGAAGAATTGAAGCAGCCATTGCTCAGTTTTTTTTTACAGGTAAGTGATTTTTTGGCATTTATATATACTTAATAGATTTTGGTACCATTTAAAATTTGTTGAATTTCGTGAAATCTTTTTTTAAGAAAACCGATGAAAAAAAAATATTGTATTTTTTCGATTAAACCTTTCATTATTTTAAAATTTGGTCTTTCCTCATTTTATTGAAAAAAAATTACGGTTTGAAATTACATTTTCATATTGATTATAAGCTTCGAAACAGAGACAGTCTGTATAATCAGATGTTTATTCAAGTTTTCAATGGCGGCTTCTGATACTCCTAGGGATGCTGCTAGCCAGTTTATGTAGAATAAAAAGAAGGAACCGTAATGGGAGGCGTAAGGCGCACATGGCCATTTGTCCTGCGTGCGTAGCACAACTCTTACTGCCAAGAAAAATAAATAAAAATGCTAATCCGACAACAACAAAAAAGACAAATTCGGTTGTACAATAAAGATAACGAGTGCTTTTATTTCATAAGAAATAGAATCTCCAGGAATAGCTTCTTAAACACATGATGATGATGAGGAGGAGGAGGAGGAGGAGGGGGATGATAGTTGCTGTTGTTGTTGGTGTTGTTGTTGTTGTCGTCGTCGTCGCTGCTACTGCTGTTAAGCATCGTTAATTCATTTCGTATGAACTAGGTGATTATTGTTACCATTCGTTTCTCTGATATCTTTCTAGTTAGAATTCTTTGTAGAAAATCACCAGGAACTAACGGGAATGAAGACGTGAAGGTTGCCAATATCATTAAGTGAATGTGTTTTTGTGGAGCGAACTGGCTTCAAACTTATATTGTCAGTCCGTACCGTTAACCGCTTAGCCACCGTCATTTACCTACTGCTGCTTGTTTATATTCTGCCAAAAGCTGCTATAGTAGATTGTGATGGTGATAGCTGCTATAGTAGATTGTGATGATGGCAGGATTGGAAATTGCTGTTAGTTTTAGAGCCCATGCTAATCGTCTTCATCGTTTTCGACGTTGTAGTCATAAAGGATTGTCATCTCGCCTAACGGCAAGTCTGGGTAAAGGCCCAAATTTCTATTAAGTTAAGTCAAATCCAACTGTTGCTAATAATAATAGTCATGCCACGTCGACAGGAAGGAAGATGTGCGCAGAGAGACAAAACTGTGTTTATGCTCCGAACTGTCGAAAGAGTTACATCTCGTTTTGTTACAGGAAGTGCCGTGTCGTAAACGGGGCTCGACGGGGCTTTGTTAAGATACGTCCATTCAATCTGCGCGTTTAGTGATGAAAATGCTATTTCAGACGTTAGCGTGAGATTAAACCGATGCGTGATAGACCGGGCAATCAACGGAAATGAAAGTCTACAGTGGAAATGTAACGACACGTTTGAATAGAAGTCTTTAATTATCAAAGAAAATGCCAAGAAAATTTAAGATGAAACCGAGATGAGTTTTAAGCGGCACCACCCCCCACCCCCCTTCAACAAAAAAAACAGTTATTTTCTATTTTGAGGAGTGGAATAGAAATGATTATTTTGTAAAATTGTTGCAAAGAAGAAACAATTCAATTTCTTCTTCGTCTTCTTCTTTTCCTTCTTCTCTTCCTCCTTCTCTTATCCATCTTTCTCTTTCTCTTTTTGCACGTTTTATCTTCTCTTTATTGGTCTTATAATTTTATCCTCTGTTTCATCATCATCATCATCATCATCATCATCATCATCATCATCATCATCATCACGCTCATATTATTATTATTATTATTATTATTATTATTATTATTATTATTATTATTATTATTATTATTATTATTTACTCACTAGGAGTGGTCACAGAAGCCGTCATCAAAGATTGCTCTTTGAGAACAACTTGTGGTGTTTCTTGGAGTCTGAGTGGCAACAAGTCTCCCCGATTTCCAGTATTCTCCATCTCTTTCGATAACCTTTACAAAAAATAATTTGTGTTATCGCAGCAGTCGCTTACCATTGATTTCTCGTTGGCGACGACCATTGGTCTTCACTTGAATTTGGGTGGCAATAAGCCTCCCCAAGGTCCCAGTCCTCTTTGCATTCATCCAGCGCAGGTCTGGCTAGTGCTTTCTCTTTTCAGTCTTTCCATCTTCCTTGACCCTCATTATTTGGTGTGGTGTCCGTTTATGGTGACACTCACACAAAAAAAAATTGGGGACGGTATTTTTCAATTATACAGTTTTTTGTTTGTTTGTTTGTTTGTTTTTTTGGTTGTTTTTTGTTTGTTTTTTGTTTGTTTGTTTTTTTCATGATTCTATGTGATGTTCCTTTGTGTTTTGCATCTGTAGCATTTTCTGTGTCCAGTTTGTGTGTAGTTTATATGTGGTGTTAGTTTCCACATTCAAAGATTTTCCTTAATATTTCTGCAGTTTTCATTATTGAAATTTGTTGTATCTTTTCTGCCATCCTTTGATTCCAATCTCTCCCATTCTTTTTTCAAGGTTTTCCGATATCGTTCCTAGCGCTCTAACTATTAGTGATGTTATCTTTACTTTCTTCATTTTCCAAATCCCTTTAAGTTCTCTGGTCAGTTCCCTGTATGTTTGCTCCGCTTCTCATCCTCTTTTATCTTCACTCTATGGTCTGCTAAAACGGCAAAATCTACAATCTGGCAAAACCTTTTCCTTCTTGTTAACTATTATTGTAATGTTATGGCCCTTTAGGCTGTGATTATAGCGTAGTATCTGTTAACTGTGGCAAGCGGGGTCAAAGGTCAAAACATTATTATTATTATTATTATTATTATTATTATTATTATTCTTACTAATTGATTTGAGCAATTTTGACGGATGGTCGCTGGATCAGTTATTATGATTAGAAGAATAAACAATTAAATTGGGGAAGAAATCATTGACGTGTAAATCGCAAAAGGAATGTGAAGATAGAAAATATATGTAAACATTATTTGGGGGTTTTGAATAAACAAATAACTAGCTGTGGACATTAGGTTGGTCTGAGACACGTAATTAGGTGAGGTAAGAGAACACGTGATGTAGTTAGTTTTGGAGAGATTCCGATAGTTGAGGATTGACCACCAGAGCGGATACACGTCTAGACAGGGGTGGACAGACAGCTAGGGAGCGAGCTGTAAGAATAGAAAATGTAGAAAAATTGCAGATCCTGTGAAAACAATTTGAGACAACTGTAATAAATTTATATTATAAAAATATAAAGAGTTGTTTTAATGGTTTCACAAATAAGAACAGACGTCTCAATTGGATGGTGCTGATCGCTTCATGGTTCGTCACGGAGCAGCGGGAAGATACAGAAGAACTATTCAAAAAAAAAAAAGGTATGAAGCATATATTATTCTTCTTACATATGAACTGTAAAAATATCCCGTGTGATAAGTCTGATATACATGACTCAGTTTACACGTCAATATCATGTCCTCCTCACTAAACAACATACATACGATCTATACGTTTATTATCTGTCTGTTAAAAGAACAATATCTTACATCCACTAGATAACACATGACACGTTTTAATATATCATCTCCTCCAATATAAACCAATATACAACATTATGACATCCGGTTTTCTTGCTTGGATGGGTTTTCTGTTTATATATTTATGTCCCATAGGATCTTGTGACTTTCATTTTCCAGTACTTCTGCCGGTCTGTGTTTGTACCATTTGTTTGTGTGTTCAAAATTCATTTACTTGCATAACTGCCAATGCACCGCCTTCCCCACTTGCTCGTGTCTATTTTTATATTTTTTGAGCTAGTTTGTTGCATTCACTTATGTTTTTTATTGTTTCGTCTCTTTCTCCACAGAGTCTGCATTTGCTGTTTTGTTGTGTCTTGTCGATCCTTGCTTTGAGCTTGCGTTATCTTGTGCAGCTGTTAGTTGTGATTCAGTTTCTCTGTTAAGGTTTTCTTTTTGTAGCCATTTCAAAGCTTTTTCGTTAGTCTCTTCTCTTGTAACCCTTATGAATCGTCCGTGTAACTGTTTCTCTTCCCATTAATCTTTCCTGGTCTTATTCCTCGTCTCTTTTTCTATCTTGTTTGTTTCTTCCAGCAATTATTCTTTCAGTGTTTTATATTATGTATTTTTCTAATCCTTTTTTTTTTGTTTGTTTTACACAGTATTCTATACAGACCAGTCCTCTTCCTCCGTCTTTCCTTTTCACATATTGGCGGTCAGTATTATCCTTCGTGTTTAGTACATTTTGCATCATCATGAGTTTCCTGGTCTTCTGCTCGAGATTCCTTAGTTCTTCTTTGGTCCAGCTTATAAACGGTCCAGAGTAACTTATTAGTAACACTGCCCATGTATTTATTTCTTTTATTGGGTTTCGACTGTTTAGTTTAGTTGGGATGAGTTTTCTTGTTCTTCTGAAGTATTCCTTTCCTAAGTTCTCTTCCATTTCCGTTGCTTTGATGACGTCTGCTTCCAGAACGCCCAAGTATTTGTAGATATCATGTTCACCTATTGCCCTCATTTCTGTTTGATTGGGCAGTACTATGCTTCCTGTTGCTTCTAGTTTCCCCCTCATTATGGTCAGCAGTGCTCACTTTTCCGTACCGAATTCCATTTGGATATCCTGGTTGAAGATTCTGGTCATAGTTATTAGTGTTTTTAGTGCTCTCTTTGTTTTTGCAAACAGTTTGTGCCCACGCGCTTTTCTCACAACAACAAAAGTAAAATGGACATATTTCTGGCGGACGTAGTTGAAGACAGTACCACATGACACAAGCGACCAAATGAGAAATTTTAGAAGATTGTCTTTTTAACGCTTTTCCAAACCCCAAATACCAGGAGCAGCAATCTTGTGCTGGGGCTGATTCAAAAAGTATTTAAACGCAACAAACATTCTTTCTTCTTTTTTTCCTCCTTCTTTCTTTCTTTCTTTTCGCTCCGACGTGACACGAGAACATGTCTCTCGTTTTTATCTCCTTGTCGCTTTCAAATCTGTCGAAACCATAATTACACACGCCACGCGGGCACTCAAGAATCACACTTATGCACACTCGCACCCATTCCGTACATTTTCTATAGGAATTAATAACAACGGGTTACTTTCCTCACGGGACTTTTGAATAAGACGAACTTCGCTAGTTAAAACATAAACCTTGAAATAAGAATATTATTTTCACACAAGACATTCACCTTCTAATCTTATTACTTTAACGAAGGACTTTCATCTAACATTACCTTTTAATCTTAATAATTCCACAAATGATTTTTCACCTACTTTGAACATTCTAATCATAATGATTTCTCAAGAACTCTTACCGATCGGACCTTTGCTTTTTTATCTTGTTATTTTTGTTGAAAAATAAATGCGGTGCATTTTAAACGAGAAGGAGGTGTCATTTTGTTTTATTCCTTTTTTCTATTATTTTGTTTGGGGCAGAAAAATTTAATTTCACTTAAACTTCTTTTCCCCTACAAGTTTCAGCTCATTCATGTGTATTAGATGGTTCATTCTTTTTTCTGTATTAGTGAACTTGTATCCGGCTTGGCATTTTCTTAGGGTATTGTTCGGGGGCATTATGGCTATAATGAACAGTAATGGTGATAGGGAATCACCTTAAAAGATCCCTCTTTGTATTTTGATTTCAGTTATGTGTTGTCCATCGGCTGTCAGTTCAAGTCTCCATGTTTTCATCGCGTTTTCTATCAGATTGGTTATATTACCTGGTATTTTGTACATTCTCAAGCATTCTATTATCCATGCTTGCGGGATTCTATCATATGCTTTCTTATAGTCTATCCAGGCTAAGGATAGGTTCTTTTTCATACTTTTGACCTCAGAATCCTATGTATTGTAGGTCGTGTGTTCCTCTTTCTTTTCTTTCTTTTTTTTTGCATCTTTTATCTTCTTCTGGGAATAGTTTGCGGTTATGAAGGGACTGATAAATTTGTTTTCTCAGTTGTGCAATAAGTATTTTCCGCATAGGTGATTTGTCTGTGGATGCATCTGTTCAATTTCTGAACTAGCCTTTCATGAAGTGCTGTGAATTTCATTAACCAATAGGATCATGGCCTGGTGCTCTCCAGTTGGCCATTGTCTTCAGGGTGTCCTTGCTGATTTCATGCTCAGTTCTTTCTTCGATTTGCTGTAACTCTTCTTTCATTTCTTTCAACCATTCTGCTTTTCTGTTGCGACCATTTCGTTCTCGTCATACAGCGTTTTGTTTCCGTTAGATCTTGTTTTATTTTTGTTTTTTCTCCATTTACATTTTGAGAGAATTGGCTTTCGTTATTTTAAAAAGTCCTGTTTTGTTTGTTCCGATTTTCGTCGGTATCGTCTTAATCTTCTTTTGTTACTACTTTTATCTTCACTTCTTCCTGTTTCTTGTTGATTTTCTTTCTTTAGTTTGTTTGGACTTCTTTCTTAAATTTGTTTCCAGCCTCAATACCCATACAGGTTTTGTTGGTCCGTTTTCTTTCTCAGTTTTTCCCTCCTTTAAACTTCATACTTACTGTCTTAGCATCAACATAGATTAAATTGTTTAGAGCCTATAATGGTCTCTGTTGGGATGTATAGGAGGAGTTTGTTCACCTTCTCTGTTTCAGTTCTTTTGTTTTTTCCACTCTTAGTTTCTGAAAGATGGAAACTTTGTTTTTTTCTCTCATTCATAAGCTTCCTGGTGTTTTCTACTTCAGCTAGTTAATCTTCATTAAGTTTTGTTGTTTCATAGATCTCAAGCTCCACGTTTCTTGTAGCTAAGCTTTGCAGTTCTGCTGTCTCTGTAGTTCCTATGTTTGCGGCTTTCTCGAGGGGCGTTTCTCCATCTATTCCACCCTTTATCTTTTGTTGTATTTCATTCAGTTCTAGATTTGAAAGTCAGGTTCTCTGGAGGATAAGTTTCACTTGGTCTGCAATTCTTTGTTCCGATGTATGGTAGTCATCCGTTTGCGATATCCTGGGCCTTTGGGGTGACTTCAATAATAGCATTCTATTACCAGTCTATTCCCTTTTTTTTTGTCCATTTCTTCCTTCGGTTTTTGGGTTGGTGTTGATTATTTTGGTTCTCCTGTGATTAATCTATGTTTTCGTTCCTGAAATTAGAGGGGATACTTACGTGTTCTGAGTCGATGTTATTGTTTCTGAAATTAGAAGAGGAGTCAAAATTCATAGGATGATGACCGAGTCTCCCATGCTGGCCACCGAAGGAGCACCTGCTATTCATGACACCCAGATCTTTCATCTGGGTCCCACGTTGCGTATTATTTGTAAGTTGCATATTTCGTGTTGTGGTGTTTGCGGCAACATCAAGCCCAGAATTTTTTTACCTGCGGTTCTGTCACAGGGATAGTATTGTACTTAGTACAAGTCAAAATTTATACTGTGTCCGAGAGCATTTGAAGATAGGTCTCCCTTACACCGGTGTACGTAGTCGCTGGTAGTAAAAAGGATAGGTGGCTTTAATCCTTATTTTAATTTTTTTATGGTTATTTATTCTTTCTTTTTCCCAAACACGAATATAATAAAGAAGCAATTACAGTACCAAAGTGGTAGAAATGCTGTGTGCCTAAATTATTGTAATTCATAAATAACTAAAATAGGAATTGATATAGCTAGTTAAAAAAAATATGTTCTCATACATAGTTAGAGGTATAGATCTTACTGGTAACACTAAAAAGAGAAAAATTTTATTATCATCATCATCATCATCATCATTATCATCATTATCATCATCATTATCATCATCATCATCATCATCATTATTATTATTATTATTATTATTATTATTATTATTATTATTATTATCATTATTATTATCATTATTATTATTATTATTATTCACTAGGAGTATTCACACACACAATCATCTAATAATTATTTTTGAAAACAGCCTATGATGTTCCATGGAGGCTGAGTGAAAACAAGTCCCCCCCCGGATTTCCATTACTCTCCACCTCTTTCGATGACCTTTGTAGATTAAGTTACGTTATCGCAACGCAACAGCTGCTTACCATTAATTTCACAATGGCACTGACCATTGGTCTTTGCTGGAATTTGAGTGGCAATAAGCCTTTCCAAGGTCCCGGTTCTTTTTGTACACATTCAGCGGAGGTCTGGTTAGTGCTTTCTCTCCTCGGTCATTCCATCCTCCTTGATCCTATCGATTATTTGGTGTGACATTAGTTTATGGTGATACACAAATTAATTACAAAAAAACAGTGGGGGCACACAGGGGGGGATTAAGTTACAAGTTAACTTACTATATAAATTTCAGTTTTAATGATTCCGCGAGATGTTCTTTTGTGATTTTCATCCGTAGAAGTTTCTGTATGCCCTGCTTATAATTCTAATTGCATTATCTTTTGCGACTGTTATTAGGTATTCAGTTTCTCTGTTTTCTGTTTGTAGCTATTTTCAAGTGTTTTCGTTAATCTCACCATTTGTCGTCCTTATGAGTTGTCCATTTTGCTGTTTCTCTTCCCATTTTTTTTTCTCGACTCATTCCTTGCCTTTCTTTTTACTTCTTTGTTCGTTTTTTCAGTGTCTCTTAATAATTACTATGTTCTGCATTCTGTATTTTTCTAATTCCTTTCTTCGGATCATAGAATTCAGTCCTCTTTCTCCGTCTTTCCTTTTCACCTAGAGTTGGTTAGCATCTTCCTTTGGGTGTATTGTGTATGATCATGAGTTTCCTGGTTTTCTGGTCGATATGACTCAGTTATTCTTTGGTCCAACCTATAAACGGTCCGAATTATATTATTAGTGACACTGTCACATGTTTCTAACTTTTATTAAGTTTCTACTATATAGTTTAGTTGTAATATAACCTCTGGTTGCATTCGTTGATCCGGCTCACAGGACCATAGATGCAACCTAGTAGGGCTACAGTCTTAACTGTCTAGTAGTGGACCCCCTCAAAATGTAACCAGACACTTACTGGTTATTGGAAACTACCTCTCTGATACTCATAGCACACAAAACGTGTAGAACCCTAAGTCTGTGTGGCAACACTTTTCTTTTCAGCTGGCTATTCGTCATTCGATGATGATTTCGTAGGTGCTCCGACGGTGCGCTGCTCTTCTCAACCGCAATTTGGCGTCGGGTTCAGGGTAGGTCTGAAATCAACTAGGTTATTCTCAAACCAATATGCAATCAATAATAGCTCCGGAGATCATTTCTTATTAACAAAAATAATTATTGCATAAATCATTTTGATACTGTTCGTACACAAAAAAAGTGTTAGTTAAATTCTCTCGGATTTAAGAAAAACAAAATGTTTTTGGGTGCGGAATCTTTCAACAAAAATCAAACTCTTCAATCAACTTGGTCGAAGGATGAAAGTCGTTCTTTTCACTTTACTCTGTCGAGAGCCTCCAGCCTTTGGGCTGGCATCCCAAATGCCGATCTGTCTCCCCCAGCAAGCGAAGTCTTTTATTTCTCAAAACTCAACGATTTTATTAAACGCTAATTCCAATTACCCAACTCCTGGAGATCATTCTGTTTTCCTCTCTGTCATTTGAAGATTACCCTTTCTCTTTTCCTCTGAATCCCCTTTTCCTTCTCTATCTGAACCAACCTTCAATTCTCTTTTCCCTTTTTTTTTTTTATCTCTCCTTGTCTTTCCTTTCCAACCAAATATATGCTTAAGTCAATAATTTATTCATCTGTCCAAAGAAACTGGCTTATCAGTCATGCCCTCTCATCTTTCACTTTCGTTCCCATCACTTACTTGGTGGTCTGTCACTGAACTATAACAGGTGGCCCAATCACAATATATTCCTAGATAATAGAGCAGACCTCCCGTCGCCATGTCAACTTTTACTTCTCTTTTCTGTCCACCATATCGGCAATAAGAACATATTCCAGACTTTCGAGAAAAGAACGAATTCCTCAAATCCCATGTCAAACACCCCACCAGAAAAAACAATCTTTCCTCTCATTTCTCTTGTTTTAAAAAAAAATCCGATATCAAGTTGCCAAAACAAACTGATATCGTTTCTACACTTATCAACTCAAAGTTCGTCTAAGCCTCCCTGATGGACTAAATTTTATGGACATCTGTTTTTCTTGACCAAGTGTCAGCATGAACCCCCCCCCTTAACCATACCTCATTCTTTTTCATCCTCATCTATTTGAGTAATGTTTTTGGCCTGGCTCAAGACCTTGCTACATCGTTTCTAGTGTTTTTCTTGTTCTTCTAAGGTATTCCTTTCCAATTTTCTCTTTTATTTATGTTGCTTTGATGGTGTCTGCTTCGAGAACCCCCAAATATTTGTAGCTGTTTGTTCACCTAGTGCTCTCATTTTTGTTTGGTTGAGTGTCCTTGCGTTGCCTCAAGTTTTCCCCTTTTCATAATCAGTAGTGCACACTTTTCTATTCGGATATCCTGCCTTAAGGTTCTGGTTGTATTTATTAGCGTTTCTAGATCTTGATTTTTGCAAATTTATTATTATTATTATTATTATTATTATTATTATTATTATTATTATTATTATTCCTTTCTTCTTCTTTCCAATTCATACCCTCTTCCTCCTCCTTCTACTCTTCCTTCTCCTCCCTTTCCCCCTCTTTTTCTCGGCCATTTTTCTGACTTCCTACATCCCACCACTATTTCAGATCGTCTCGATATAAGTCCACCATTTTTATTTACGCATAGCAGACCTAATATGTTTGCGATTGATTCTCAGACAGAAATTGGAAATCGGACATTAGAAATGGGAATTACTGGAATAAACAAATGAAGATTGCGTAGAAATAAAACAAAAAAAATCATACTTCTTTTTTTATTTTGGTAGATTCTTCGAATATTCAACTCACTGACTCCATCCTCACTATACGCATATTATACACATATAAAAGCATAAATCTCATGCATTTTTGCTTGACGATTCGCTACGAGGATGACATGTAGAAGTCACTACGTAACTTACTTGCTATATATATTTTCATAACTTACTACCTAACTCTACTCACGTATTGAACACTGTTGAAGTAAATAGTGAACATCGATACATAAAATAAATCTCACCTGTCTGTTTAAATGTATGTATGTATGTATGTATGTATGTATGTATATATGCCTAAAACTTTCGATAGAGGTGCGGAATCCTCACGGGATCGGTATCGTTTTGAAGTTCGACTCCTTAGACGCCAAATATCGAAAAATTGGCTACAAATATTAATTTCTTCACCCAAAACTGGGCACTTTCCTACAGAGAGGGGTCACTTTTTTCGCCGATATTTTCGAAAGTCATGCCTTGAAAGTTTTCTCTGGCACAGGCTGGATTCGAACTGGATATACCCAGGTTGTTAGTCCGTGTCGTTAACCACTAAGGAACCATTACATGATGATGCTGTTAATGTTGCTTGTGTGTGTGGGGGAGGCGTCGACACTACCCTATTCAAGTTTAACTGGCTTCCTCCAAAAGAGGAAGTTTCATGGGAGCGTGAAATCCACAAGCGATCCCCAGTCGCATGTATATCCCCGTTAGGGGAGATAACGACGGTACGTTTTTGCAATTCTTGCAGAGAATTATCGACGTCCTCCTGCCTACAGCGCCTGGAATTCCCAAATTGGCTACCCATTTTAATAATAACCAGGCTCAACGTTGCTTAACTTCGGTGATCTGACGGGAACTGGTGTCAACGTGATTATGCCATATGTGTGTGTGTGGAATAATGCTTAATACTATGATTCATTTACAGACTAGCAGGCCACCCAGCATTGCCCGGTAGTAAAATACGCTTAAATATGATATTTTGATTAATGCAGATTTCGTATTTATTATCACTATATATTGGACTCAATATATAGAAATGATTTAAATAGTTTTTTTTAAAAAATGACTCATGCGCCACCACCGAGAATCGAAACCAAAATGTTTAGCTTATGGTTTATTTTTTCTTTTGATGCTAATGCCTGACCCATGAAGGCATGGTTGCTGCAAGTCTAAAAATTAAAACATAAACCAATAGCTACTACGCTACATATGTAAATTCGTAATGCCGACGTTCGACTTTCACCGGGCAAATTTCAGTTTTTTTCATTTTCACACATTTGTACCGATTTTCCCCGGCTAAAACACAAACATAAAGTTCTGTATGGGTTCGAATATCCTATATATTATGTTTCATGTCTGTAGACCAAAACTGACCGAGGAGTTTGCTAGGCAAAATTTTTTAAACAAATACGCATGCATGAAAATAAATAAAAAGAGATTTGCGTTTACTATAACCTTTTTATGCTAATATTACGCAAGTATAATTTATGTAGAATATTTGCATGAATATAATTACACGTAATAGTAAACGAAAGATGATCATCCCATAAAAAACGAAAAAACTAACAGGGAATTAATTAAAATGAATGTTAAACAGGATTTACAAATTAGCTAGATCTTTTTCTAGTGAATGCAATTCCACGACATGTGTCCTCTATAGTATCAGACCTGATGGAATGGTTAATCGTAAGTATAGACCGTTTCATACACTCAAAAAAGTTCCAGCAAAAACCTAACAGCCAGCCATGTTTCTCTCTAGAATGTGCTGCTGCCATTGCGCACAGAAATCACTTTTTTCATTGCTTCCAACGTAATAGATGTATTGAGACTAAAGCCGCTTTCAGAACTGCCAGCAACCATTGTAAGAAAGTAATAAAGAACGCAAGAGAGTTGTATGCTCAGTCCGTCAAGTCCAAAGATGATGAGCAGCGGCTTGGTTCCCACCAGTTTTGGCAAATAGCAAACAGGATCCTAAATAGAAGCGTGTGCTCTATCCCAACTATCATCAATGGACCTGAAGTAATCTCGTCAGCATCAGACAAAGCTAAACTCTTTGCTAAGAACGTCGTAGCTAATTCTACCCTTTGCGACCAAGGCCGCCAACCCCCAATATTTCCTCTTGTATCAGAAAATACGTTATGTGATATACAAATATCTGTATGTGATGTTGCCAACTAATCAAAAACCTTGATTCTAGTAAAGCAACTGACCCTGACGGTATTCCAATTATAGTACTCAAAAAAAATTCAACCAGAAGTAGCGCCCATACTTACAAAACTGTTTAAACGTTGTCTTAAGGAGAATTGCTTCACATCACCCTGGAAAATCTCCTCAGTATGTCCTGTATTTAAGAATTCAAGTGATTGCTCATCTCCCTCTCAGTACAATAAGTCTCCTGTGCATTATGAGTAAGTTGCTGGAATCTTTGTTAAAAAGCAAAAATAACCTTCTTAGTGACGCATTCAATATGGTTTCCGTTCTGCTAGATCTACAGCAGATGTGCTTACATTTATATCTCATAGGATTAGCGAATCTCTCGAGGGAGGCAACCTTTCTAGGGCAATTGCTCTTGATATATCAAAGGCCTTTGATAGGGTATAGCATAAAGGTTTACTTCACAAGATCTCTAGCTATGGTATAACTGGAAATGTCTTCTCCATTATTAAATCATTTCTCTCTGATAGGTTCATTAGATTAGTGGTTGATGGGCAAAAATCAGAAGTTCGCAGTATTAATGCTGGGGTTCCTCAGGAGTCCATCCTGGGCCCAACTCTTTTCCTGATCTACATTAATGATCTTCCAAATCACATCCTTACATCATTTGTAGACATTTATGCTGATGACACTATCATCTATGGTAGCACATCTAAGACCGTAAACGACCAAGTTCTCTCCGATTCTCTCTCCTCTGATCTTGAGCATGTGGTACAATGGGGAAATGAGTGGCTGGTTACTTTTAATGCATCTAAAATCAAGCTTTTATCTTTACATAATCAATGCTCTGATCCCCATCTGGCATCAATTGAAATGAATGGCTCTTGTCTTTGAGAGGCCTCATATTTTGATAAGCTTCTGGGCTTGACCTTTACTCCTGATCTGAGATGGAACACGTACATCAAATCTGTTGCCAAGGCCGCTGGAAAAATGGTGGAATCCTTCTAGCGATCCAGTAGATATCTCACTGCTGATGCAATTCTCTATCTATATAAGGCCCAGGTATGTCTTCAAGTCCAACATAAACAAATTACTCACAAACCGCCCCCTTAAGTAAGACACTCTATCAAATCTCCAATACTAATGATTACTACAATACTATCTTATTGATTACTGTACACGCAATAACCCTTATCCCTGAGTGGCCTCCGGACCTTGATAAGTTGTGACCCCCATGTCCTGCCTTGATAGAGTACAAAATAGACTTCGTAGCCTTGTAGATGTCCTATTCTCTTCCCTACAACTTCTATCTCACAGAAGAGATGTTGCGAGTTTGTCTCTACTTTATCGTTATTTTCATGACAAGTGCTCGACTCTATGGTCCCCTCTCGCCAAACTTTCACAAGAAACACTGGTCTAGATGAAAATACTATCAATAATTCCCCCACTCTTCATCTGTGCCTAAACCTAAACCTAGATTCCATGAAAAAAGCTTCTTTCTTAGAAGTGCACGCCTGTGAAACTGTCTTATGTTTTCCAGCTTTCCAGCTGACTACAATCTGATTGCCTTCAAGTCCAACGTAAACAAGTTCTTGATGAGCCGTTCCACTTAGTTTTTTTTAAATTACCGAATTTCCATTACTAACGCTTAGGATATTGTCCAATTGACTACTGTACACTCTTAATCTTTATCCTCGAGTTGTCTCTGGTCCTTGATAAGTGGTGATGCCTATGTAAAAAAAAAAAAAAAAAAGTTGTATTTTTTTTTTAAATAAATAGAAAAACAAACAAAGCTTCAGTACTCTTAGCCAGATACCCAATACACAATAAAAAAAATTTACAGGAGTATAGATAAATGTTCTAGTTATTTTCTGAAATCACTTTTGTTTAATATGCGCTACTATGCTGCTACTAATAATAATTATTCCAGACTAATACCAGTACTAATGATTTAATTATAAATTGTTTATGAGTACCGCTACAGAGCTCTTTACTTCAACAACGTCCGTAAATCGCACTTTATGCGATAAAACTGTGTTTAGGCCGCTGTTTTTATTTATTATTTTTACAAATACCATATGCTTTCCGCCTTCTCCTGTTTTCGATTTATATTCTCGCATATGTACCTTCTATTTACAGAGTCATAGTGTTGTATTTTATCTTGATGACGGGTATATAAACCATTATACACCCGTGTCATCGTCGTGAACATGGGTTCTTTCCAACTTGTAGCGAACAAATTCGGAAGCGATTCAGACGAATGTTAAAAAATCAAATTACTACCCTCTTTCTTTATTCACTTCGTTTGGATTTGTTCTCCTCTTCACTTCTAAAGGCAATTTATTTCTTACAGGAACGTGTTAACTGAAAGTATTTTCATCTAATGAAAATCGTTTGAAACCCCAAATGCAGCTAACAAGAACAAGGTAAACTAACACGCATACACACCGCCACGCTGCCAAATGCTCACATACATTTATTACTTTTTTTTACATAGGCATCACCACATTATCAAGGCCAAGAGGTCACTCAAGGATAAGGGTTAAAGAGTGTACAGTAGAAATTGGACAATATAGTAATCATTAGTAATGAAAATTTGGTAAATTTGATAACTTATATGGAACGGCTCATCAAGAACTTATTTACGTTAGACTTGAAGACAACCATATTGTAGTCAGCCGGAAAGCAGGAAAACGGAAGACAATTCCACAGGCGTGCAGTTCTAATAAAAAAGCTTTGTTCATGGAATCTACGTTTAGGTTTAGGCACAGATAAAGAGTGGGGAGAATTATTGATAGCGTTTACAGCTAGACGAGTGTTTCTTGTGAAAGTTTTGCGAGGGGGGACCATAGATTGAAGCTCAGTCGAACACTTTCCATGAAAATAACGATACATCAGAGACAAACTCGCAACATCTCTTCTGTGAGATAGAGGTTGCAAGGAAGAGAAAAGGACATCTCCTACGAGGCTACGAAGTCTATTTTGAACTCTATCAAGGCAGGACAAGTCCTTTATAGCAGCTCCTGCCCAGATGTGGCAACAGTATTCCATCCTTGGACGTACCTGGCTCTTATATAGATAGAGAATTGCATCAGCAGTGAGATATCTACTGGATCGATAGAAAGATCCCACCATTTTTCCAGCGGCCTTGGCAACAGATTTGATGTACGTGTTCCATTTAAGATCAGGAGTAATGGTCAAACCAAGAAGCTTGTCAAAACTTGAGGCCTTTTTGACTTGCTTAACTTTCTTTGCTATACACAAACTTGAAGGCTTACTGATTGAAAATAAGTTTTATATTCCTACTAAATTTTGGATATGAAAGTGCTTTGCAATAAAATTTCGTTTTTCTCAATATTACAAAAAACAAAGTTCATGGTTTTAACTTGATAACTGGTGACCTTTCTATTCTCTCAATTGTAATTTTATTATTCATACCCTTAATATATATGTCCTTCGTTTTCTTCCTTCCTTATAACATAAATTTTATGGAAAATTGAAATGTATTGTTTGTGTTGTTCCTGGTCATATAAAAGACGCCATCGTTGTCCAAAATGACCCTACTAAAGTCAGGAACGATGCCATAAATTCACTAGGACACTTATTGTTTATTTAAAAGGTCTATTTAAAAATTCAGTTACAGAAAAGTATCAGAGACAACTTGTATACGCATGAGAGAAAGAGAACTATAGATAGATAGATAGATAGATAGATAGACGAACAGTAGAAATAAGGATAGAATAAAGGAAAGACTCTCCATCTGAGTTTGCATTATCGCGATAGCTGTTTACTATTGATTTCTCGCTGGGAACGACCATTAGTTTACACTGGAAATTTGGGTGATAAGGAGGCTTTCCAGAGTCCCAGTCCTCTTTGAACTTGAAAAATTATGTTCCAATTGCTTGATCGCCATGACACTTTTGTCCCACAATACCTTTACATTGCCATTCTCACTTGTTGTCACTTCATCAGGCACCTCTTCGAATCACTTCTCTGCATACTTCACTCCAAACTTCTTACAAATGTCCCAGTATATCCGAAGCCCCATTCAATTGTGTCTTTTGCAATCCGCTACACCTTGCTACAATGTGCGCAATTGATTCTGAGACCGTTCCACAAATTCAGCATTCTGTAGCAACATCCTCTCCTAGAATCGCTTTTTTTAACAGTCGCATCCCTAATGCCTGCTCTTGTGTTGCACAAACAAAAGCTTCAGTACTCTTAGTCAGATACCCAGTTCTAAGCCATTGCCATGATCTTTCATCAGACACATCGCTACGTCCTGGAAGAACTTTCCGTGCATTTTCTTCCCAACCAATTCCTCTACCCTTTCTCTGTCCATACGTTTCACATACTCAGTCTTGGTCTCTACTTCATTGGCCACAACCTTGAGCATCTACTCCTTACTTCTAACCACGTCAACGACGTCTCCTCAGCTCTAACACAATCTTTCACACTTATCAATCTTCTCTCACTGTCTTTTCTTTTCTGATACAACCTAGCTACGCTACTTCTAATAATAATAATAATAATAATAATAATAATAATAATAATGAATAAATAAATAAATAAATAAATAAATAAAAACAGCTCGTCAGAAGCAAAGCTTAAATGTTACAAGGATCTGACTTAAGAAAAATCCGTTTTTGTTTGTTTACATATTTTTAAACATAAGGCAGACAACTCTTATAATATTATTCAATTTAGAATGCTGATTTTTATATTTTTAGATAATTATTGTTTCTATATTGTCAATTATATGGTACAACGATAACATGAAAATATTCAGAAGTGAAGTTCAATGTGCCAGCTTAAATGCTCTGTAGATCTGACTTTGAAAATCCGACAAGATAACTTGTATGTTATATTTGCTAGTATCTGCCGCAGTATATAATCAAGTTTCTAGTTTCCAATAACAAAGTGACAGTAGAAAGCATTGGTATTCAGAAAATGTTTTTGAACGCTTATTGAAGAGTTCATTGTTCGCTCGTTTCCTGGACATGTCTTCCAACCGGATGTAGCGTGTGCACACGTGCAATACAGCTCCGCCTGTCGGTAACAGAAAGGAACTATGTATTTCACTTACTTGTCTTGCTGTCGTGATAATTGTATGTTGGATGCAATGACTGAACGAATTTACATTTTTTAACTCGGTCCCTTGAACGTTTAATATCAACCGGAAGTAAATTGAATATATTTTTAATTTTTGTCTAAAATCTGTCTAGATGAATATTAAGAGCTGTTTTATGTTTCAGTTTTTTGGTTTGTTTGTTTGTTTGTTTGTTTGTTTGTTTGTTTTTGCATGTTTGTTTGTTTTTGCATGTTTGTTTGTTTTTGTTGTTGGTTTTTTTTTATTGTTGTTTCGTCGGTTGAGTCAAGTTTAAGTTTGTTTTTCAATAAATTTATGTATTAACAATTACAGCACAGTATATTGATTTCTTCGTCCTATAATTATATCAGGACTATCTCCTCTGAACATACTTTGCAACAGGAGAATGAACTCTTTTATCATGAAGTACAAGCAAAACCCACACGATGCATGTGTGAGAATTCAAAACAAGGTTTTTTACTGATAAGTTACCACTTATAAAGACTAAAAAGAGAATAGAGGATGAGAGTTAACGAGATTAGTGGATTGTCAGTTTATTGATGAAGAATATTATTATTATTGAAAATGATTAATAGAGAAAACTAAGTGTGATTACTTATGGAAGCAGCTTATGACAAGTATTTATTAGCATTGGATCTGAAGACAGACATGTTGTAGTCTGCAGTGAAGCAGTTTTGTGTTAATGTGATCTACAGATAGGAAGTTTTTAAAAATAAACTCTATTCATGGAAATTCTGCCTGATGTTGGGCATACACAAAAGAAGAAAAGGGAGTTTTTATTTTTACTTAAAAAAAACGAATTCTTGCTGTGAATGTCTTACAAAGAGGAACTAGAAATTATAGCTGCATCGAGTATCTTCAGTAGAAATAAGGATAGTGTTAGATATTTGCAGGGCAATGCAGATGAAATTATTTATGTTAAGATGTTGTAATAGGAAAGAATGTTAAAAAAAAAACAATAATTTAAAAATAGGTTTGACTTCTTCAGTCTGCCGTAGTTTTACATAGAGGTAATTTAAGATGACGTGGACTTTAGAAGTAAGCTTGAAAGACATGTATCATTTAGTCAAGGGTCAGTCGGAGTCAAGAGAGGACAGAGATGGTCTGCAGATCGTGATGGCTCCAAGTAGAAGGGATCAGAAATGGGGATAGTTTAGGACCAGTATTGCAGCTGTCCAATGGGGGAAACATTTGGTAAATAAAGCTGCTGTAAGTACCTCTAGGACTTCGAGTTGTACAAGTCTTCATTGCAGTTTTTCTGAGGATCCGTCAAAACAAAACCAAAGATAGACCAGGTATGTTTCTCCGATTGGCCCAATGTTAAAATGCCAGAGAACTGTTATTTGTCCCTTTCTGTTGTAAATGTTACATGTCCATTGTTAAACTGTATCTGTTTATATGTAAACACTGTCGTAAGTGTTATATATGCATCAATTCAACAAACAATAGAAAAACTAGATTAGATGAACCCACATATATACACACGTCATATAGATAACTGCGACACACATATACATATAAACGTATGTATTACTGATGGGACGATTCCAATATTTTTTCGGAATCCGATACAATTACCGATTCCGATTCCAATTCTTTATAAATCTCTAAATATTTAACTCTACAGTTGTTATTTTCCCCGCTTTTTGTAAAAAACGGATGTTAAATATGCAGATATCTTCATAAACATAAAATCACACTTGCAGAAGATGATCTATCGATTTTATCTTAATTGGTATTTTAAAATCAATAAATATTTATTATTTTATCATTATTACCAGCAATAGAAGATTTTGGTTTAAACAAAATCAAATGAAAAAACAAATTAAAAGAATAGTTGTGTCATCGGAAAATAGGCATCAATTTTTTTCGATTCCGATACCAATTCCGATACCCCTAAGTTTGTTGATTTTTCCGATTCCCGATTCCGATTCCAATTAATCATCCTAATACTAGTATGTACACACTCTGTATACACACATTGATTGATAGAATATTTTATACCCCTAGACAACACACAAATTTAGACACGTATCTTGAGTTGAGCATATTGAGAAGTGGTTGACTATATAAATATATATATATATATATATATATATATATATATATATATATATATATATATATATACAAGACACGAGTACATAATATATACTCTTCCAGCATGCAATAATGGAATAAAAGAAAACTGGCAACGTCTTCTCTGTGGAAAAGTGGGGTACTGTTGCCACATCTGGGCGGGAGCTGCTAGAAGCGGCTTATCCTGCCTTGACAGAGTACAAAATAGACTTCGTAACTTAGTGGGGGATGACCTTTTCTCTTCTCTGCAACTTCTTTCCCACAGAAGGGACGTCACGAGCCTGTCTTTGTTTTATCGTTATTTCCATGGCAAGTGCTCGTCTGAGCTCCAATCTCTGGTCCCCCCCCTCGCCAATCTTTCACGATAAACACCCTCTTAGCTGAAACCACTGTCAATAACTTTCCCCACTCTTTAACTGTGCCTAAATCAAAACGTAGATTCCATGGACAAAGCTTCTTTCTTAGAACTGCACGCCTGTGGGACTCTCTTCCGTTTGCCTGTTTCCCAGCTGAGTACAACTTGATTGTCTTCAAGTCCAACATAAACAAATTCTTATGAGTAATCCAATCTACCAAATTTCCATTAATAACGATTACTACGATATAATCCCATTGATTACTGTACACTCAGTAACCCTTATCCTCGAGTGGTCTCAGAGCTTTGATAAGTGGTGACTCCTTTGTAAAAAAAAAAGAAAAGTAGCTGTAAAAAAAAACAGAATGGAGCACATTTGCACACATGCACAATCTAGATTGCGAAGTCGATTTTGTACTCTATCAAGGCAAAATAAAATTCTCTGAATAGCGCCCCCCCCCACACACACACACCAAAAAAAGTGTTAGGAATTTAAAAAAAAAAGGAAAAAATATAACAAAAAAGAAGAAATAAGTATCAGCAGAACAAAGGTATAGGAAGTTGTCCACAAAGGAACACAAAAGAAATCTAAAATAGGATTGTTAATCAAGTTGTGGTGGTAATCGAAACAAAGAATTGATCAATATATTTTAAAATTAATTTACGACAGGTGGGGACGATTTACGTACAGTTTTGCGTTTGTGAAAGTTGAGGACAGTTGGTTTATAAAGCTGACGGGTATTTTATATTCTAGTTTTAACGATTCTAGGGTCATACATATTCTGATATATATATATATATATATATATATATATATATATATATATATATATATATATATATATATGTTGTGTATATTTAGGCAGCATTTTCTCATTTAGACAAATATTATTGAATAGCACGGAATTATTCTATTTTACAATTTTCTAGATAAAAAAGAAAATTGTAAAACAGAATAATTTCGTTATATTCAATAATATTTGTCTAAATATATATATATATATATATATATATATATATATATATATATATATATATATATACATATTATTTACTATAATAACTATTGAATACCTACAGACACTAGTGTTTCATCCTTTCAGGAATCATCAGTGCAGGTTAACACCCGTCAAAAGATTTGAACCCCGGTAACAGAAGTTATGTCTGTCTTCATTAGTAAGGGCTCTAACTATTCGGCTACCATCAATCAGGAGAGATACAGTTGAATTTAAACATTTATTCTTATTAAATGCTTTTAGCATCAATCACAGTGATCTAATCATTATATGATGATCTACGCTAGGCAGCATTGTTTATTTTAAGCATATTTCATAAAATAAAACAATTTTTGTCTATTAATTCTGCTTTTTATCCTTTCCAACTTTCAAACAATGGTCTTCACTTCTGGCAAGAATTGGCTGATGTAATCGAAATATTTGTTGTAAGTTTCAGTACTTTCTAATCCTTCTGGATTCATCATCAGGGATGGATTAATCTAACTAGTTTTGAACATTTTATATAATTTTTTAAATAAAGTGTACATTTATGTCATTAGGTATATATATATATATATATATATATATATATATATATATATATATATATATATATATATATATATATATATATAGCGATGCACGTATTCTTATAGCCAAAGCAGCTACAAACATTGCCCTGCTTTTTATTGAAACCAACCGAGAGCTCTTTTTAGTATCTTCGCTCTTCCCTTAAGTGCAATTGTCTGGATCTCTTTTGCATTTAGTTCAACAGGAATATTAGTTAGGTAGGACTTCAGATTCTTCTTCATAAGCTCTATAGCACCTATAATAACTGGTATAATTGATATCTCTCCAAGGTTCCAGTTTCTTTTCATATCACACATGAGACCTTGATATTTGGTCTGTTTCTCTCTTTCAGCTCTGTTCAAACCCCCATCATTAGGGACACTCACTTCAACCAAGGTGTGTGTACGTGTATTCATGGAAATTGTTCTAGACAAGACATGAAGTCACTTTATGTAAGATGCTAAAAATTAGGCAGGCAGTCAACAGATGGTAGCTGCCCAATCAAACTAACCACAACGATCACAAAGAACTAAATGTAGCGTCTGTTTTTTTGCTACTGAGATATCAGCTTGATATTTGATTCTCTTTTCTGGGATCGTATCAAATCAAACTTTTCCTTTTCAAGACAATAATAAACCCTTTAATTTCTGATCACCCTGTTTTTTTCTGAACAATTTCGCATTCAGTCTATTGAGCTTGAACAACATCATTGGAGAAACAAGCAGACGTTCTTTTGATGTCAGCGATATTAGAGAGGATATAACATTGTGAAAAGAAAATCTATCCATACAAAATTAATTTATTTTATTCGACTTGTTAATACAATTAAAGATAACGTTCGTAAAAAAAATGAAAGTTCAAAGCGTCCAATGAATGTCCCTGAGTGAAAATTAATGATTTTTAGAAAAATTGAGTCGGTTTGTTTCAGCTAGCGCTGTATGCGTTTGTGTGTATGATATGGAAATATGTGTGTGTTAGCGTGACTTTGTTTTGTTAGAGAATGTGTGCATCTATGAACTACGAGATATGTGCGTTCGTTGATCGATGTGTGTGTGTGTGTGTGTGTGTGTGTGTGTGTGTGTGTGTGTGTGTGTGTGTGTGTGTTTATGTGCGTGTGTGTGTGTATGTGTGTGTGTTTATGTGTGTGTGTGTGTGTGTGCGCGCGTGTGTGTGTGTGTGTGTGTGTGCTTCACCAAGCGTTGTGTTTAGTAGTCTGTGAAATTTCTCATTCGTTTAAGGCCTTTTATTAGGGGTTCCTATTAGCTTTTAAGGACATATCCACATGTATTGGGTAAAGGTGAAAAATAATGGAACAAAGAGAATTCGGTCAACAGTTTGACTGTTGCTTCTTCTTCTTCTTCTTTTTCTTCTTTGCATGTCTTTGAAGTTCATAATTGTAATAGGTATTACTCACACAAGCGACCACGCTTCTGTTTATCCTGCGGAAGGAAAAAGAAGAAAAGAAAAACCTAATTTTATTGATTGGTTCTTTATATATATGTGGCAGTAATTTACATATGAGTATGTGAATTAGAGAACAGAGAGTTGAGTTTTTGATACCTGATAGAGAGCAGAGACCAGGGGTCGCTAACTCATTCGACTCCATGGGTCGGATCATGTTATAATGATAGGTTGTGGGCCGGTGAAGACCATTAATGAAAAATTAAGGAAATTTACATATGCAGACCCATATCAATTTAAATATTTAAAACCATAATGAAAATTAATTTAGTGGGAAAAAAGGCACTTTTTAAATCAGTAAATTGGCTTATTTCCAATATGGTGGCATGTTCAATAAAAAAAAAAGAGAATAAGAACTAAGTCTCATGAAAAAAAAAAGTAACATTCTTATTTTAAAAAAATTAAAATATGAAAATATTTGTTTCATAACATAACTCTCATGTTTTTGCAATGTTTCTAGCCATTATTAAATTTTCAGATTTCTAGCCATTATTAAATTTTCAGATTTCTAGCCATTATTAAATTTTCAGATTTCTAGCCATTATTAAATTTTCAAATCTCTAGCTACTATTAAATTTTCAAATTTCTAGGCAGCATTAAATTTTCAGATTTCTGGTAATTATTAAAATTGGGTTATTCTGGGTTACTGAAATGTTGTGACACATTAATTTCCTCATTCGAAAGCATCGCCTTTCCCCTTGAAGCAGTTGATAAGTAAGGTCTTAATCATTGGGAATCTTTCCACTATGGACTATTTGGTTTATTAGGTGCGCTTTATACATTTCTTCTCCTGTGGCAATTATTATTTCCACAACAATTTCAGTAGGATCTGGTGTTTTGTTCTTTTTCATTTCTTTGAGGGCAGCAACCCTCATATCTTCAACGATATGTGGAGGAAATCCAATGATCAGACTCTGCTCGGGAAAATTACTTTGATCCCAAAGGAACTCAACATTTAGCAACCTCTCATAATGTGATATATTAAGGAATTTTGTTGTGTCCACATTTCGAGCATCAAAACCCTTGAAACCATAAGACTCCATTCAGGTTACCAGCAATAATTAGTGTCTCTTCATTTGAGACACTAAGGATACTACTCAGGAGTTTTGAAAAGAAAGATTTCTTCAACTCTTCTGAAAACTCAGTCTGAGAAGCATATGCACGCCAAATGTTCACAATTTGATCACCAATCAAAATTGAAACTGCATTAAACGGCTGTCACATATCACAACTGGGAGAACTTTATCAACTCATTTTGCAGCAACAAGAACACCAACATCACCGAAACCAGTACTGTCACCAGATCAACAGGACTTGCATTGACTGTTTTTTTCCTGTGATCATTCTAGCCTTGTTTCTTGAATACAACAGATATCAATCATTCTTTGCTCTAGTGTTTCAACAACCTCCCCAGCTCTATCACCCCTGGTACCAACTAATTTTGGATTAGATTAAAATAACAGTCTGATGAGACCACACTTTCATTGGACGCCACAGGAACTACTGCTACCCATGAGAATAGCCAGATTGTTTATCGAGATTTCCTCCTTTAGAGCAACTGTATTCTGTTTGCGCCTATGCATATTTACAGGGTGACTATTTGAAGGGTGTGACTCTTCACTATATATGGACAGTCATTCAGTAAACTGCAACTGCAAAATGAGCTGTTTTACACATCATATACTATACTGATGAACTTTGGGACCAGTCAAGAACACCTTAATCCCTTCTGAAAAAAATTTTTTTTTTTGTTATTATCTGACTTTGTCTGTCATCATCATCAGCAGCATTACTAAAATAAAGCTATTTATTTTAATTCAAAATCTCCAATAGAAAAAGAACCGAAATAGCTTCTATATGACGATATAGAAAATGAAAGGGAAATAACTTCTATATGACTTGGATATTAACTTTTACACACACGCACACTCGCACGTGCATGCGCGTGAAAAAAAGATTAACAGATATCTAATATATTGTTTAAATAAGTAATTAATTTTAAATTTGATTTCAGTTTGTTATAGAATGTTATGAAAATTATTATTGGAATTGTTTTGTTATTTAAATATAATAATTGTTAAATGGAACTGGTTACTTTCTTTGTATAGTTAGAAGTTATTTATAAATTACCTCCCTTGCACAGCTATAGAATGCTACGAATAAAATAAATTTTGCTTCCACACATGTGCAGGTCGATTGTTAATGTGGAGGGAAGCTAACTCCCCCAAAAGAGGTATTCTGGATTGGGACAAAAATAAAAATTTACTCGCTCTTTAGTGAAGTGTTGTATTAAAACAAATACTAGAATTTGCTTTTGTGATAAAAACGAATTTTAATTCTAACATTGAACATTTATTCCCATAGTTTTTTCTTGTTCTTTCATGTAATCATTCTAACCAAGCCATCATACCATTGTGTTTCCTGAACACAACAGATACCAATCATTCTTCACTCTAGTGTTTCAACAACCTCCCCGGCTTTATCACTCATGATACCAACATTCATGGAAGCAGTTCTAATTTGGGATTCTTTTAGGAGTTTGAAGGATAACAGTCTGGTGAGCCCCACAATACAACAACCCAACCTATTGGTAACGAAACCTACACTATTAGTTCAGGCCTGTTGTTACCGTTGATTTACAAATTCGACATAGCTCATTACAACTGAAGCAAATTGTACAGCTGGATGCCCTTCCTAACACCAACTATTCCATAGGGATGGTTATTTTTTGCCGAGACACTATCTCGCCATAGTTCTCCCCTAACTGGATCATTGTGCTTGTCTGTTGTCGAAGTATTTATCCACATAACTAGGCTGTTCTCTGAAAGCCAACTCAGAAAGGTAGTACTCCTGAGTACTACTCCTCCGCTTGGACCCCTTAATCCTTTCTGAAAAAAAAAAAGAACATTTTTTTTTTTTTTTTTTTGCTAATCTGACTGATAAACGTTTGCTCGTCATCATCATCATCAGCAGCAGCAGCATTAGTAAAATAAAATTATTTATTTTAATTCAAAATCTCCAATAGAAAAAGAAAGTCTATACAAGGGAGATAATTTCTATATGACTTGGAGATCAATTTTTACACGCGCACACACGAAAATAAAAGATAAACAGATATCTAATATATTGTTTAAATAAGAAATTAATTTCAAATATGACTTCGGTTTATTATAAAATGTTATTAAAATTATTATAGGAATTGTTTGCTTTTATTTATATGTATAATAATTGCTAAATGGCTTTCGTTTGTATATTTAGAAATTATTATTAAGTTACCTCCCTTGCACAGCCATAGACTGCTAGGAATAAAACTAGTCTACTTGCCTTCGCACGTATGCAAGTTGGTTGTTAATGTGGAGGGAATCTAACTGCCTTAAAAGAGGCGCTCTAGATTGGAACAAAAATTAAACTTCCTCAGTCTATAAGTCGTTATTGAAATGTCGTATCAAAATAAATACTAGAATGTGCGTTTGGCCAAAACGATTTTTAATCTATTTTTTTATTCTAAAGTTGAGTTAATGATGAACATTTGTTTCCATAAAGTTTTGTTTCCTATATTTTTTAATCACACAAAATGCATATTAAAATATTCCTTGATTTTGGGATTGAGTTATGTTTAAAAAAAACTTACATTTTAATTGTTATAATTAGCTGTAAATTTCAATTTGCAAGTAATTCATTGAGTGAACCATTTCTTTTTTTTTTTTTTTTTTTTTACTCCCCTTCACCCCCAAAAAACAAGTCACGTTGCCACTTGGACATAACGGGCTACTAATTGAGACCATGCTTATAAAAGATTAAGATATTGGTTTATATTGCATTTGAACTTCTGCATATCAGTACAGTTTAGGAAGCAGGTAGCAGGAAGGGAATTCCACAATCCAGCCCTTCTTGAGAAGAAGCTATTAGAGTAGAATGCTTTCTGCCATTAAGGGACCTCAACAATGAAGGGGTATGATTTTGTTGCTAATCGGGTTTGTCGGAGATCTGTACGTCAAGGGGGCATAAGAGCAACAAGTTCATTAAAGCACTAAAATACTTGTAAAACAAACACGGGGATGCAATATTGAGGCAGTGGGGCAGGGGTTGGAAAGTGAGACCTATTAGATTGCGGACCCTATCTAAGAGGGAGGGGCTAATGGTAGATGCACCAGCTCAGATGTGGCAACAATACTCCATGCATGGGTCATGGGTGAATGGTGGCCTTGTAGAGATACAAGATATTCTCAGGTGTGAGTAGTTTTATCTGTTAGTTTCACTCTAGGCTTCTTAACCCTTCTCCTTATTCTTATTCTATACGTCTATATCACTGTCGTTTCTGTAACTCTCTCTCTCTCTCTCTCTCTCTCTCTCTCTCTCTCTCTCTCTCTCTCTTTGTGTGTTTGTGTGTGTGTGTGTGTTTATTAACAAATAAGTTATAATGAAAGAAAAGAATTTTAAAAAACGAAATAGTTTACTGTAAACCAAAGCAAATATCACCATGAGGAGTAATACTATTAAATTTATTGGTATTTTTATCTTCCTCTTACTGTGGAAAAATGTAACAAATTGGAAGATGGGGATTGAAAAGTTAGCACATAAAAAATGTGTGCGTTCTAACCGCAAAAAAATTGCATGAGCAACCCTATCTGCATTCCATCGTAATGGTGTCTCAGACGATTAACAACAAACTAACAAACAATGAAAGAAATTAAAGGCTGGAATTGCACTGAAGTATATGTTAGCTAAACACATGTAAGGTCACCAAGTCAAAAATGGCACAGAATTTTATTTTAGGACCAAAGGTGTCATTTTTGACCGAGGATTCATTCATCCAACATTTGAGTAATCAGATCTGGACACAATACAGCAATGGACTACATATTGACAACCGAAGACAAATGCTGTGGACAAATGTATTACGTTATCCATCATTCACATACTCCCACCATGACCTGAGTATTACTGTCAGCAGCGATTTGTGTTGAACAAAGCACATTTCTAAAAGTGTCAAGAAAGCTGAGAATGTTTTGACATCACTTAGCAAACCCTTTGTTAGTTGCTATGCATTCATTTATTTAAAATTGTATATTGTTATGGTGTGACTACGTTTGGAATTGACATAATCAGTCTGGAATCCCCATCTTGCTCAGAACTTTGACTGCCTGAAAACCATTGACATGTGCAACCAAGCAAATATCCTGCATCGAACCTTGTCATACACTGAATGTCTTGCTTCGCTTGGGCTTAGATTCATTAGAGCTCTGACATCTAACAACTGACTTAGTAAATGACCACAAAATTATTGGGCATCTTGCAAATAATAACAATAACCTGGAGAATCTTTTTTAATCTTCATGTATCTAATATACGCAAATATGCTTACAAAGTCAGAAATGATTTGCGGAAACATTTTTCATGCTAAGAATTTCTGAAGTTTGCACTAGTTGTTCGCTGTGTTTCCTTGCATGATATCAATTTGCGTAGTGTTCGGTGACACAATCAAAATGTCCCCACAATGAATAGATTCCGGCCATATGAATTCTTTTGTTAATGTAACGAGCGACTTGGGTTAGCTGGTCCCTACAAGTTCATGAGCAGAAATTATTTACAATGAAACGGATTCAGTATTTTTATGTTTTTCTTTTTTCCGGTTATAGTCAGCTAACATACTTCCTAACTTTGCTGCTGAGGCACTGCATCCTTTAAGAATTTCATGCTTCCTGAGATTTGCAAAAACTTTGTGTATCACATGAATATCATGACATGCACTATTCACTTTGTGACAATGCTACGTTAATCTATGAAAAATAGATTGGAGGTGGAAGGACTTGAATGCTCAACATTGAGCATTCAAGTCCTTTCACTTCCAATCTATTTTTCATATTGTCGGATTTCATCCATCTTAACAATCACATTAATCTATGTAATACACATACATTTTTGAGGAGTTGTAGTGTACATGGGCATTATACACAATATTTATTATTATCACCATTTATCACTTATAAAATTTGTAGCATTTATTCTGAAAGTGAACATTTGGTAAAATCTATTAAAATCTTTCAGAAAAGAAAAGTTCCAAAAAAATAGAACCATTTCATAATAGAGTAAACATCTAGTAACCTCTTCTCACATTCCTAATTATTCTGCAAGCGAGAAATTTGTATACACTGAATATTAAGATTCATTTCCCTTTATAAGTTTTATCTTATTCAATACTATACTGCAATTCCAAAATTAGATGGAGTGATCCCTCGTTGCATTAGTATGATATTTTAAAATATAATATTGAAAACCATACATATACTTTTTGTAAGTAAAAATAAAACTTATATAAATGGATTTTACTTCTTTAACATAACTATTATTTATCGTTACAATAATGAATCATTGCTTTCAGAACGTTTAAAAATATGGTTATATTACTTTAAAGGTTTATTTAAATAAAAATTCAATAAAAATGCATATAAAAACAATAGTGATTACGGTTTTTTTTAAAATAAAAACAAAATTTTCAAATAATTTAAAGATTAAACTTAATAAACAGTAATACTAAAATATTTTAATTGAAACACCAGTGTAAAACAAAAGAAAAAAATTCAAATAAAAATTTAAATTAATAAACAAAACAAGATTTGATAATTAGTTCAAGGAACGAAATTATTTACAGTGAAATGGATTTAGCATTTTTGTGGTTTTCTTTTTGTTTTTCTTAAGTGAATAGATGAAAAATTTTGGGTCTTATTTAGAACCAGCCTGGGTTCTCGGCGTTGCCTGGGTGTTTGGGGGTGTGTGTTGAGCAAAATAAAAAAGGGTGGGTAGGAGGCAGACAGGCTCCAACCCATGACGCAAAGGTGGAAAAGAAGGTAGAGGTGTGTGTAAGGTTGAGCAAAGAAAAAAAAAGGAAAAAGAAAAGTGGTAACAGGCAGGCAAGTTTGAATCCGTACCGCGAAGGAGGAAAAGAAAGCGAGAAAAAAAACGTGACGCGTTAGCTGTTACGCCCATCGCCAAACCGGAAGTCACCTAGATTTAAATTAAGGCTAGTTTGCGAAAATATCGGCGAAAAAATCGACCTCTTCCTGTAGAAAAGTGCTCAGTTGAGGGTGAAGGAATTAATGTTTTTGGCCAATTTTTTCATATTTGTCGTCCAAAGGGTCGAGCTTCAAAATGATACTGATCTCGTGAAAATCCGTCACCTCTGTCAAAAGCTTTTGTGAGACATACAAACATACACACATATATACATACATACATTTAAACAGACAGGTGATATTTATATTATAGATTACAATTAATTTATAAAACAAAAATACAGAAAATACAAACAAATCTTTATAATTTTAGTAACAATTTGTTAAGGTGGGGAGGGTCAATGTCCCCAGTCGAAAGAGTATTATCAATAGGTGCCAACAACAATCCTTAGCATAAAAATGATTCACAACACTCAAGAACAACACCAACCAAATAGCAATCAACTTGAACTTTCTTATTCACATGTATGAAAAAATGATTTTTATTTAAAACAATAATCATTTAATACAGAGGAGGAGCACAGACTCTCTTTTTGGTCGCCCAGACCATTATGAAGTTAGTAATGATAGCGTTCATCAATGTGTAATTAAAGTCAATGTTTTTTAGAGAATGTCCAAAAATATTCAGTAAATATTTAGTGAAAACAGTTTGAACTGAATTCTGTGTTAGGATAAAAGGGAAAAATGTGAAAAAAAAATTGTCCATAGTTACTTGTTAAGGCAGAAATTCTTGGTAAATTAATCCTCCATGTGCATTAATCCCAGTCCGCATGAAATCCATAGAAAAAACTTTTAACACTTTTTGATGGAGCTAGCAACAAGGAAAGAAAGTCGCTAACTAACTGGTTTGCTTTTCCCGCGAAATGGTATTTATAGTTGAGACCACAATATTCTCGAAAGTTCTGGCCTGTTTATGGTGTCCATATGCATAAAGGCAAAAATTAGTCTGCATAGTATTTCCAAAGACTTAAGATATAGAACACACTGAACACTACACTATTTGTTTTACATGAGCATAAGTAGCAGTGTCAGAAACCGATCTTAAGAATGCGTGAAAAAAAATTGAATAATTCGACCTCCGATCTTTACAAGCTTATAACTACTTGAAAAATGTAATTCAAACCCTAATTTTTTTTTCAATTAAAGGAGCAAAGACCAAATTTTTTTTTAAAATAACAAGTTTAATAGCAAATTATGCAATATTTATTTTTTTAAATCGGTTTTCTTTAAAAAATATTTGAAGAAAATCAACGAAATTTTACTTACTTCAATTATAAAAAATCGGTATAAATTCAAAAAGTCACTTATCTATAAAAAATACTATTGAATGTGTAGTTCCATTCTTCATTGTTCAGAATTCATCCATATTTATATTTTAAATTCCATTTATTTTTTTACATAAAAGAATTTTTTAAACGACTATTTGAAAAAAGCACCATTACACAAGCATTTTTACGTTCTTATCGAAAAACTGGAAGTACCGGTTTGTTCTTGTTTAAACTACAGATGGACAGAAGGCAGTAAAAACTACATGTTCGCGTTAGCCTTCTAGCCTTGTGCATGAAGAAATATGTGTTCCCATAGTTTAAAAATAGTCAAATTCTACTTATAAGTTTTTGCCTTTAAAAAAACAGTTGGGGAATTTTTTTTTCTTTTCTCAAAGAAATACATAAATTTTTGATTTATTATATTTTAATTCTTCTTTATTGAATGAAATTTTTTTTTAAATATCTAAAAAAAAACATTGAATGAAATAGAAAAAATTGTCGTCAGCATCCAATACTTACTGGACAATATAAGCAGAACATAGGCTTCCAATTAAAAAAAAAATCAACGTGGTTTTTAAAAAAAAAATTTTTTAACTTTGAACTTTACAGGTAAATTTCCAAAAAACACTTCTTTTTCTTTGTTTTAATTTACAATATATTATTTATTGATCTTTTATCTTCAATTTGTGATATATAAAACTTTGGTGAGTAAATTAATTTTAATAGACATTTCAAAATGGGCGGGTTGATTTAAAAAAAAAACGTTTGTCTAAAATATTATATTCGGTTTATTGAGCATAAAATTTCACATTGACCCTGAAAATATCGTAAAAATTGAATCAATAGAAAAATTTTGATAGATTTTTAAAGTTTAAAAATTGAAAAAAAATTAACTCGTAAAATTCAATTGACATTCTTCATTGTTAAATTTTAAATTTGCGTAAAAAAAAATAATGGCTGCATGAAGGCGCGCCGGCACTTTGTAAACACTGTTTTCTTTTTTAATAAAAAATAATATTTCTATTATTTTTTAAACCATAAACTGTTAGTTTAATTTTAGTTTATTTAAACCATAAACTGTTAGTTTATTTTGGAAGTATATTCCATAAAGAAAATAAACAACCCACTTTAAAAGGAGAAATTACGAGTTTTTTTTTATATTTTATTCGCAGTTTCGTGTTAGGGGTGTCAAAAATTCCCCCCAAATTCTGATACACCTAGAGCATCAATTCTAAGTTAGAACTGATGCCTTGAAATTAATTTGGATTAAGTTATCTCCCTTTGACTGTTCAGAAATAGTGGATTCGTCTGTATGATTATAATTCACTACATAAGTATTATTTTGTTCATTACTATACTGCAATTCCAAAGTAATCCTCCCCTTCCATTAGTGCCATATTTTGAAATATAATATTGAAAAAACTCACATACACATTTTGTAAGCAAAAATAAAATTTACATAAACGGATTTTGCTTCAACATAACTATTATTCATCATTATAACAGAAAACCATTGTGATCAGAAGTTTTTAAAAAGAAATTTTCAAATAATTTAAAGATGAAACTAAACTTAATAAACAAATTTAAACTAAAATATTTGAATTGAAACACCAGAGTAAAACACAAAACAATTTTTCAAATAAAAATTTAAATTAATAAACAAGATTTAATAATTAATTAGTTTGTAGAGGGAAGATTAATCGACCGGTCTCTGAATTTATGACGAAGTCAAGAGCGTGATTTAAACACCTTTCTCTAACAAGCAAAAAAAAAAAAAATGTCAGCAAGCACATACAACTCTGGAACAATTACAAAGGTTTAAAATAAGAATTTTCATTAACCAGAAAAAAATTATTTTTTATGTGCTAGAGGTGCAAGTCAGAGTTTTTCTTGAATGAGTTCTGTCTTCCCACGTGGAGGAAACTAAAAAGATTGGAGTCATGATACAGTGAGATCTTTTGTAAGGCAAAGATTTGGGACCATCCTTTGAGTTGGAAAAGAATATTACTTGATTGTTAATGCATGACTGATAGTTTTTTAAGTGCTGCTGGTGTTAACTGCCTTAATAAGAAATAGAATATTTCATTCATTTGCAGTTTTTATCCAACGCTGTAAGCTGTGCCGATTTGGGTACTAACAGTTGAGTACACATGGTGATAATTTTGAGCCGCTTATTCAGTCTGCAAAAAACTGTCTGTAGATTGGGGAATCATTGCTGGGACTTGCAGAAAAGCTGTCTGAATTTGGTAGTCCTTAAACGTCCTTCGGGGTTAGATTCCAGCGACATTACACAGGCGGCAACGATAGTGTGTTGAGAGAACTCTGTGTGGTTTCTGATATTCTTGGCAATGCTATTTAATGTCTGATAGACGGAGTCCAGCATATGTGATAACCATGGGCAGCAGTGATGGTTACTAGTGGAACTGCTTTCTGGACTGGACTTGGCACGATTTAACGTCCTTCAAATGAAGTTTGACGTAAGAAACACGGGCGTCAATGTGGTGACTTGAGAAACACTGTCTAAAACTGTTTAAATTTGGCGGGCTCATGCTTATATACGAGCTTTCTCAAACGTTCTAACCTGTTTACTGTATTCATATGTGAAGAGATAAAAATGTAGTCCCATGAGTTTGTGTGACAAGGTTACGCATGATAACCACGTTTTCTTGTGCGATACTGATTTGTGTCGGTGTTCGATGACACATCAATCAAAATGTCCCTGCAATGAATAGGTTTCAGCCATATGAATTCTTTTGTTAATGTGATGAGCGACTTGGGTTAGCTAGTCATTACTAGTTCAAGGGCAGAAATTATTTACAGTGAAATGGATTTAGCATTTTTATGATTTTCTTTTTTCTGGCTATAGTCAGCTAACATACTTCCTAACTTCTGGCATTACACAACCTGAAGCAGTGACAAGACAAACCAGTTCCTTCTTCTTTTTTTTTTCTCTCACGGCTATATCTCTCCTGTGCATGTACTATTTTTTATTAGGATTTTCCAATCATTCTTCTTTTATATAATAATCATTGAAAGGTTTTTTGCAGTCACATTTTAATCAAGAATTATTGAAATTAGTTGTTTTTTGTTTTTTTAACAATTATTGAAAACATTTTTTGCGTCATTTTTTTCAAAAAGAATTATTAAAAACACTTTTTCAAATATTTTAAAACTATTTGGGGAATATTATGCATTGTTTTTTTTTATAATGTTTGAAATTTTGTTTCTTTTGATTTCAATAATTTTATTTTTATACTTTCGTAAACATATATTTATTTTATAAATTCAAATAAAAGACTTTTACTTTTAAAATTAAAAAAAAACAACTTACTTCAATATGATATAATTTCATAAATATATTTCTTATAAAATTTCAGATCAAATAAAATCTTTTATTTTTTAATTTTATTATTAAAAGTGCAATTAAAGACTAATTGTGTTATTTTTTATCTATAATTTTGTTCGCTTTTATTGTATACTTTTCAATAATGTCCTTTTCTTATATTTTATTTCAATAAATCGCATCACAATATAAATACTGAAAAACAATAAAAATGAAGGAATTGATTTGCCATGTCGCCGCTTCCGGTATCGCTACGCTGGAAGTTAGGAAGTACGTTAATTGATAATAACCGTTTTTTTTGTTTTTTTTCTTTTGATCGTAGATTATGGATTTAGAGTTATCTCCCTTGGTATCTTGGCAAATATTGCCATTTCATATTTTTCACAAATGCCTACATTTTATTGACTTGTTTTATTTATATGATTCAACTTGCTATAATTGACTCATTTAATTTTTTTTTTTTTTATTATCAAAAAAATAATTTTAACCAAACACTAAATTGTTTGGGAGTAATGTTGAAAACCATATCATTAAAAATAATTTATAACCTTAAATTAGTAAATTACCAAAACATTTGTATTGATTTGCGTTACAACACTTAAATGTTTTTTTGGTGAATTTACTATGAAAAATTGCAGTTTAAACAGGAATATTTTAAAAAGTTTAAAGACAAATAATTTGTGGAAAAGCAGAATTAAAATAAAATTTGCATGAAATGAAAAAGTCAAGATTATGGACAGAATAACATTCTAAAGCGATACAAAAGTTTGATTTTGTAATGAAAATTTTTCTGATAGGAAATTGAGTCTCTTGCTTTGATAATACTATAAAAATATCGGTTTCTTTTTATTCTAATATGCTTTGATTAGTAAAACAGAACTAAAACCTGGACCTATATAAATATAAAAGGATTTATTTATATTAAACAAATATACACAGCTTCCAGCATTTGATAATGTGATTTCACTTACTGTAACAGCAACCAAAGAGTTATAAGTGCCAACTGTTGTATAAGACGATACAAACATTTGATTTTGTAATGAAAGTTTTTCTGATAGAAAATTCTTTAAAAAAAGGAAAAATAAATGATACTATACTGCAGTTTCTGGATTATATAGAATGACCTCTCCTTGCATTACTGTAGCAGTTATAAACATTGACATTTCTTTCTTCTTGCAGAGAACAGTCCCTGTGAGGTGATTTGGTCATTTGATGACCAATCAGACTCTTGCACATATTAATTTCAACCGAATTTTGAAGGAATATTTTCAACCCCTCGGGGGATTACAGAGTGCCAACAGAGATCTCCCTGGCACCAACAAAGAAAGATGACTTCTCTCTTGTCCATGGCAACTTGAACCTGAACAAGGCTATCCTCCATTGGAAGATAAACTCTTGAAGACTGTAGGTAGCTGAACTGATTTTATGATTTTATTACTGTTATAAAGGACATAACTATGTATCGAATCGGATATGAAACAGGATATAAAAGAGCTACATCTCGTCTTGTTTGATGCTCATAGGGTTGGAATTTGCAATGGCATACCTTGACGATGTCTTGATAAAGAGCAGTAATTTTCAAGAGCACAAGAAGCATGTCAGAGAAGTACTTAAGAGAATGGAGGTGTTTGGTTTCAGATTGAGTCTGGAGAAATGCGATTTCTTCATGGAAAGGATCAAATACCTGGGTCAAATAATTGATGAAGATGGACGAAGGGCAGATCCACAACGGACCAAAGCAATCGAAAAGATGCCTGCCTCAGACTCAGTACTAAAACGACAGTCATTTTTGGGATTGGTACAATATTATGCGATATACAACCATAATGTGCATAATTTGAGAGCTCCTCTTAAAGAGCTACTAAAAAAGGCAGTAGATGGAATTGGACAAAGGAATGTGAATCTGCTTTCCAGAAAATTACGAAATGTCTACTATCAGATCTGGCATTAGCGCATTTCGATCCAGAAAAGGAAATGGTACTAGCAACGGACGCCAGTGATTACGGAGTTGGTGCTGCATTACTCCATAAGTATGAGGATGGAACAACAAAAGCAAGCGCTCATGCGTCAAGAACTTTGATTGCAGCTAAGAAAAACTACAGCCAGATTGAAAAGGAGGCTCTCTCGATAATATTTGGAGTCAAAAAGTTTAACCGCTTTTTCCATGGACGAAACTTCATATTACAGACGGATCATAAACCGTTAATCACAATATTTGGATCAAAGAAAAGCATCTCTACGCATACCGCAAATCGACTACAGCGATGGGCTGTAACTCTCTTAAACTATCAGTTTAAGATGGAGCATGTGCCATCAAAAAAGCTAGGACACCCGATGCACTGTCAAGGTTGATTCTAAAAAGAAATTAAAGTTTCGAAGAGACGGTAATTGCAGCTCTTAAAGATGAAAGCAAATGCTCAAATTCAATGTGCAATATGATCCGTGAACTCCCGGTAACTCTAGAAGAGATTAAAAGAGAAGCTGCAAAAGACGTTTTCATAAAGAAAATGAAAAATCAAGTAGAACGGACGGAAAGAAATAAAAAGGACAAATTACACCTTTTTCCATTCACGAAGATGTACTCATGTATGCTGATAGAATCGTAATTCCACAGGTATTATGAAGAAAAATGCTAAAGGAATTTCACACAGGTCATCCTGGCATTTCAAGGATGAAATCCCTAATTAGAGGTTACGTGTATTGGCCTGGTATTGATAAAGAGGTGGAAAACTGTGTCAAAGCGTGCAAAGGATGTCAGTTAGTAGCCCGAGATCCTCCGGTAAAAACGACCCCGTGGCCGAAGACGGACTTGCCCTGGTCACGTCTGCATATTGATTATGCCGGACCCCTAAATGTTTTTTTTACTTAATTGTAGTGGGCTCTTTCTCCAAATGGCCGGAGATATTCAAGATCAGACATCCAACATCAAGGAACACTGTAAGTGCACTTGACGAAATTTTCAGCCGGTTTGGTGTACCAAAGACCGTAGTGAGTGACAATGGTACAGCATTCACAGGTTACAAATTTAAAGAATTCTGCAACTCACTGGATATACAACACATCACGACACCTGTTTACCATCCTAGGTCGAATGGGTTGGCAGAGAAATTTGTGGGCATGTTTAAGCGGGCATTAAAGAAAAACATGAACATTGACACAGATGAGCGAACAATACAAACATTTCTAGCGATCTACAGAGTAACCCCAAATCCAAACAATGATGTAAATTCATCCCTTGCAGAACTTATGTTCGCCAGAAAAATTAGATCTATTTTCGATAAAAAGAAAGTTGCTAGAAAAGAAAACTTTAATGTAAAGTGCTATTCCCCAGGAGATAAAGTTTATTTTTTAAATTTTCAAAATGGGAAAAATCATTGGGTGGACCGTCTCATTAAGAAAAGAATTGGGAACATGGTCCATACCATTCAAGGCCCAAGTTTTGTCTGTAAAAGAGATAGTAATCAAATCCACTCCAGAATTTCGGAAAATACAGAGGAAATCCCAATGGAAATGTTGTGCGATACATTTGACATTCCAAAACTGGTGTGTATACACTGACCCATGAATGTATTCCCTGAGCCTACCATACAGGCTGGACAGAATTTTTTACCGCAGGAAACTGACCAAAAGGAAAAGCACACGTAAAAGGAAAGTCGTCAGGCGTTTAAGCTCTGATCCTAAACAGAAGCAGTATTAAAGCTAAAATCGGGAAGATTTCAGCTCCAGCGGTGGGGGATATAAGGGACATAACTATGTATCGAACCGGATATCAAACAGTATATAAAAGAGCTACCATTTTAAGGTAGGGCGTCTTGTCTTGTTTGCAGTCTAGTCTTACATTTTAGTCTTGCCCTGCAGCCTTGCGTCCTACCAGTCTCGCGTCTTACGCTCTACAAGTGTACTCCGGTTAACCAAGCTTCCCATCATGAAGAAAGTAATTGTTATACCATTGAAACAGAGTATAACAATTACTTTCTTCATGATGACACTGTTTTAACTTTCGTCAACCTACACCCAACGGTGTAAGTCACTCAAATAAATGTATTATGTGATTCAGTTTCTCTGTTTAGGTGTTTTTGTGCATCTTATCTTTTGCGATCCTTATGAATCGTCTGTGTTTCTCTTTCCACTTTTCTTTTCTCATCTTATCCTTTGCTTTCTGTCTTCTTCATTTTTACGGTGTCGCTTGCTGTGATGATTAGCCTTTCTGTGTTCTGTTTTATCTATTTTTCTTTTTTTTTTTTTTTTTCACTTTCATTCACCAGTTCTCTTCCTTCATCTTTCCTTTTCACATAGAATTAATCTGCATAATCCTTTGGGTGTAGTACATTGTGTATGATCATTAGTTTCCTGGTCTTTTGGGTCGAGATGCCTTAGTTTTTCTTTGGTCAAGACTATCAACAGTCTTGAGCATCTTTTATAATTTAGTTTCTGGGGATTTTCTTGTTCTTTTTAAATATCTCTTTCTAATTTTCTCTCTCATTTCTGTTGATTTGATGGTATCTGCTTCCATAATTCCCAAATATTTCTAAGTATTATGTTCGCTTATTGTACTTATCTCCCCTTGGTTGGGTAGTTTTTCTCGTAGTGCACACTTTTCCATTCCAAATTCTATTTTGATATCCTGGCTGCAGTAGTAGTAGTAGTAATAATAGTAGTATTAGTCTTTTTTTACTCACTAGGAGTATTCACAAAGGCCGTTATCAAAGATTTCTCTCTATTAATAACCTGTGGTGTTCCTTGAAGTCTACATGACAAGTCTCCCCAGATTTCCATTACTCTTCATAATCTTTGCAAATGAATTTGCATTATCGCAACAGTCATTTATCGTTGATTTCTCTCTGGCAACGACCATTGGCCTTTACTGGAATTTGAGTGGCAATAAGCCTCTTCAAAGTCCCAGTTCTGTTTGCACTCATCCAGTGGAGGTCTGGTTAGTGCTTTCTTTCCTCAGTCGTCTTTCCATTCTCTTTCACATTTGACAACTATTTGGTATGATGCCATTTGATGCTGACACTACAATTTTTAAGGGTTGAGTGGGACTTTCAATTATACAGTTTCAGTTTTCTTGATTCTATGAGGTGTAATTCTATTTTTTGTTTTACTTCTTTTGTAGTTTCTACATGTCCGATTCGTGTTTGTAGCTCTTGTGTATTCCAATCTCTCCCATTCTTTTTATAAAATTTTTGGGATCGTTCCTAGTGTTCCTACTTGTTAGTGTTATCTTGATTTTCTTCATCTTCCATATCCATTTCAATTCTCTAGTCAGTTCCATGTATTTGCTTTGCTTCTCTATCTCCTTGATATTCACCCTGTGGCTTGCTGGAATGTCAAAATCTACAACATTGAAGGACTTTTCCTTCGTGTTAATTATTATAACATCTGGTCTTCTTGCTTGGATGAGTTTATTTATCTGTACATCCATATCCCAAAGGATTTAATGATTTTTGTTTACAAGTACTGCTGCCAGTTTGTGCTTGTACCATTTGTCTGAGTGTTCAAGATATTATTATTATTATTATTATTATTATTATTATTATTATTATTATTATTATTATTATTATTATTATTATTATTATTATTATTTACTCACTCGGTGTAGTAACAGAGGCTATCATCAAAGATTTCTCTTTGAGAACAACTTGTGGTGTTCTCTGGAGTGAGTGACAACAAGTCTTCCCAGATATCCAGTACTCTCCACTTCTTTCGATAAACTCTGCAGATGAATTTGCATTATTGCAACAGCTGCTTACCATTGATTTCTTGTTGGCGGCAACCATTGGTCTCCACTGAAATTTGGGTTGCAAAAAGCCTTCCTGCCTTCCCAAGGTCCCAGTCCTCTTTGTACTCATCCAGCAGAGGTCTGGCTAGTGCTTTCTCTCCTCGGTCTTTCCATCCTCCTTGACCCTTCTCGCTTATTTGGTATAGCATCAATTCTTGGTGACGCACATCAAAAAAATGGTGAGGAATGTAGGGGTGTAGAGAGTTAACTTACAAATATATGGTTTCAGTTTTCATGATTCCATGTGATGCTCCTATGTGTTTTACATCTGTAGCAGTTTCTGTATGTCCAGTTTGTGTCTGTAGGTCATGCGTATTAGTCTCCTCATTCAAGGGTTTCCTTAATATTTCAGCAGTTTTCATTACTGTTATTACACTTATCAAGGCCCGGAAACCACTCAGGGATAAGGGTTATTGTAAGTACAGTACGTTAGTGTGGAGATTTAATAAAGTGTCTACTTAAGAGGGCGATTCATCCTGTAATTGGATTTCAACCTCTGGAAGGTTGGAACGTAGACCCCTGATGTTGGAGAAGGAGACATGGTAGTAGGGGTCTACGTTGGAAGATGGGGTTCTAGGTTTATTCGAGTTTTTTTTTCTGGAGATGTTTCATGTTGAGGTTTTGGTATTTGTGGAACAGGTCAGCATACTTGGTTAGAGCAGGATAGAGAGGGAAAGTAAGAGAGAAAAAGACAGGAAATTATTTTTTTTGTAGCACATGAAAAGGTAAAGCCATAACAATTACCCACTAGTATGGCATTGAGAGGTCCCAACAGAGACTACTGCATCGTCCAGAATCCATTCACCAAATGGCAATGCAGCAGTCCCAGTACTTTGCACCTGCTGATAGGACAGCCTCCTTAGTGGTTAATCCAAGGTTCGGGTCTCTGACTATCAGGCGGATAACGTCAGCCCAGACGAAACGTTTACCTCCAGCACCCTTACTAGTGACATGACCACAAGGAGAGACATGGAGACAGAAAAATTTCCGGCATCTCAGACTACTGTTCACTAAGTACTACCGACCTTCAAAGCAGCTTTTTCTTCGCCCTTTGTCAGAAAAATCACTTATTTGACTGAGGGACAAAAAAGGAGAAGTGAGAGTTACTGGAGCTGGCGATAATAATAATAATTGAATTAATACTATGTGAAATAAACAAGATAGTTTTATGGCTTCTATGATCATATTTGTTCAACAGATTTCCTTTCAGAGATGTAGTACAAAAGTCTAGCAGTCCAAGGGAAGAAACTTTCAGAGTAGAAGGTGCTCTGGCATCAGGGAACTTCTACAGTTAATGCATGGTGTTTTGCTGTTTGTTAGGCATCAGTGCTACGAGTTAGGTGGAGCACATTCCATTAAAGTACTCATAAACAAGTACAGAGATTCAGCATTACAGTGATGAGTCAGAGTTTGGACTTGGTTGACAGTGTAGAAACTATTAGATTGGAGACTCTTTTTGGGATCCTGTCAAATAGACAGACATTAGTGGAAACAATATTCTATGCATGAACGAATAGTGACTTTGTAGAGATATAGGATAATGTCAGTTATGAGTATTTTTTTAGCATGGTAGAGAGAGACCACCTTCTTTGTAGCATCCTTGCCAATATCTTCTATGTATCAGTTCTAATAGACCAAGGAGTTTGAATGATGAACTCTCAGCTAGAGTATTATTATTCATGACAATTGATGGTTGTAAATGTTCTTTGTAATTGTTCAGGGAAAAAAATTAAATGTTAACATCCATTTCTGTTACTATTGCACTAGAGACTGGAAACCATTTTCTAAATGAATAAAAGCGAAAATTGGGCTCATTTTTTTCTCTTAAAATGGCAGCAAAACAGCTTATTTCAAATTCATACAATAACAATACACCTATTTTTTTATATATATATCTGCTGCTTATGGATTTTTTTTTTACATAGGAGTCACCACTTATCAAGGCCTGTAAGACACTCGAGGATAAGGGTTAATGAGTATACAGCAGTCAATGGGACAATATCCTAGTAATCGTTAGTAGTGGAAATTTGGTAAATTGGATTACTTAAAGGGATGGCTCATCAAGAACTTTTTTACATTGGACTTGAAGACGACCAGCTGGAAAGCAGGCATACAGAAGAGAATTCCACAGGCGTGTAGTTCTAAGAAAGAAGCTTTGTTCAGGGAATCTACATCTAGGTTTAGGCACAGATAAAGAGTAGGGGCAATTATTGATAGTGGTTTCAGTTAGACGAGTGTTTTTCGTGAAAGTTTTGGCAAGGAGGAAACCATAGATTGAAGCTCAGACGAGATAAAGATATATAATTACAGTTGCAAAATTAACTAATTTGTATGCAGCTGTGTAAAAATAACTATTTGAGATATTTGTTTTGTTTTTTAATTAAATGATTATTTTAATTTTCATATCACAAATAGTTCTGTCTATGAATATTGCTTTATCTTTTTTTTTTCTTTTTTTTTTTTGCATGGAGGTCACCACTTATCAAGGCCCAGAAGCCACTCGGGGATAAGGGTTATTTTGTGTACAATAATCAATGGGACAGTGTTGCAGTATTCATTAGTATTGGAGATTTGATAAAGTGTCATTACTTAAGGGGGCGGTTCAGCAGGAATTTGTCTATGTTGGACTTGAAGATGTCCATGTTGAAGTCAGGAGGGAAACAGGCAAGCGGTAGAGAGTTCCACAGTCGTGCACTTCTAAGAAAGAAGCTTTGTTCATGGAATCTATGTTTTGATTTAAGCACAGATAAAGAGTGGGGAAAATTATTGACAGTGATTTCAGCTAGACGGGTGTTTCTTGTGAAAGATTGGCAAGGGGGGACCAGAGATTTGAGCTCGGGCGAGCCATGGAAATAACGATAAAACAAAGATAGGCTCGCAATGTCTCTTCTGTGGGAGAGATGTTGCAGGGAAGAGAAAAGGGCATCCCCCACTAAGTCACAAAGTCTATATTGTACTCTGTCAAGGTAGGATAGGCTGTTTTTAGCAGCTCCTGCCCAGATGTGGCAGCAGTGTTCCATCCTTGGACGTACTTGGCTTTTATATAGATAGAGAATTGCATCAGTAGTGAGATATCTTCTGGAGCGGTCAAAGGATCCCAACATTTTTCCAGCGACCTTGGCAACAGACTTGATGTACATGTTCCATTTCAGATCAGGAATAAAGGTCAAACCCAGAAGCTTGTCAAAACATGGGGCCTCCCCTAGACGAGAGCCATCCATTTCAATTGATGTCAGATGGGGATCAGAGCGTTGATGATGTAAAGATAGGAGCTTGGTTTTAGATGCGTTAAAGGTAACCAGCCACCTCTTCCCCCACTGTACCATGAGCTCGAGATCAGAGGAGAGAGAATCAGAGAGAACTTTGTCATTTACAGCCTTTGATGTGTTGCCGTAGATGGTCGTGTCATCAGCATAGATGTCAATGAATGATTTAAGTATGTATTTTGGGAGATCATTGATGTAGATCAGGAAGAGAATTGGGCCCAGGATGGACCCCTGAGGGACTCCAGCATTAATACTGTAGGCCTCTGATTTTTTCCCATCTACCACTAATCTTATGAACCTATCGGAGAGAAATGATTTGATGATTGAGAAAACATTTCCAGTTATACCGTAGCTGGAGATCTTGTGAAGTAGGCCCTTATGCCATACCTTATCGAAGGCCTTTGATATGTCAAGAACAATTGCCCTAGAAAGGAAGCCTTTGTTGAGAGATTCGCTAATCCTATGATATAACCGCAGAACGGAAACCATATTGCGTGTCTCTAAGAAGGTTATTTCTGCTGAGATGGTTGACTACTTCTGTATTTAATATGGATTCCAGCAACTTACTCATGACACACAGAAGACTTCTTGGTCTGTACTGAAAGGGAGATGACTTATCACCTGAATTCTCAAATACAGGGCATACTGATGAGGTTTTACAGGGTGTTGGAAAGCACTTCTCCTTAAGGCAATGCTTAAACAGTTTTGTAAGTATGGGGGCAAGTTCTGGTTGAAGCTTTTTGAATACTATAATTAGGATGCCGTCAGGGCCAGTTGCTTTACTGGAATCAAGGTTCTTGATTAACTTAGCGACGTCACGCACAGATATTTGTATGTTACTTAGCGTGTTGTGTGTTATAGGAGAAAATACGGGGAGTTGATAGCCTTTGTCACATAGGGTAGAATTAGCGGCAAAGTTTTTGGCAAATAGTTTGGCCTTGTCTGATGCTGACGAGATGACCTCTGGTCCATTGATAACGGTTGGGATAGAACGCATGCTTCTGTTCAGGATCCTATTTGTTATTTGCCAAAACTGGTGGGAACCAAGCCGCTGATCAGCTACTTTGGATTTAACGGACTGAGCATATAGCTCTCTTGCAGTTTTATTACTCTTTTACAGTGGTTTCTGGCGTTCTTGAAAGCAGTTTTAGTCTCAGTGCATCTATTACGTTGGTAGCTAAGTGATTTCTGTGCGCAATAGCAGCAGCACATTCTGGAGAGAACCATGGATGACTGTTAGGTTTTTGTTAGAATTTTTTGGATGATATGAATCGGTCTATGCCTACAATTAACCATTCGGTCAGGTCTGATACTGTAGAGGACACATCCTTTTTAAACATGGAATGCAGAGGTAGGTCAGATATGAATGTACGGAAGCTATCCGAGTCAGCCATAGAGTATCGGTATACAGTACGGTGGAGAGGTACGTCTGAAGACTTATTACATTACATTGTGGATATGGAGTGAATCGCAATCTTCATTGAATCATGGGAGACACTGGGTGTTCCTCGGGGTAATTAAAGATTATGATCTTATCGCCATTTTTTAAAATTAATGTCACTTTACTTAAACACACAATCAATGTTGCGTCCATTGTTGGGTTCCACATCAAACAGTGGATATTATAAAATTTAAAAATAAGCATAAAAAATATTATGGGCATAAATGCACATAGAGTTTTTTTATTCAGTCCCAGTCAACACTGAATAAATAAAACTTGATGAATTTGTAAGATTATTTTTATACAAACACTTTTTTTAAATTGCATTTTCACCTCAAACGATGTAGGGGGCTACTATCTGGACATAATTTGCATGGATACTATGTAGGGAGTTAAGCAGCAAGATGTCTGTTTACATTACACTTGAACTTCTGCATGTCAGTACAGTAGGGAAACAGGAACCCGGAAGGGGATTCCAAAGTCTAGCAGTCCTAGAAAAGAAACCATTAAAATAGAAGGTGTTCTGGCATTTAAGGATCTCTATTGTGTAGGGTGGGATTTTGCTGCTTGTTGGGGTTGTTGGGGGTATTTACGTCGAGGGGGTACAATTAAATTAACTACCATTAAAATACTTGTAAAACAGGCAGAAAGATGCAACATTTCATCGATGGGACAGCGGTTGAAGCCTAGCTGACAGTGTGGGACCAATAGGTTAGCGACTCTCTTTTGAACTCTATCTAAGAGTAAGAGACTAGTAGCAGATGCACCAGCCCAAATGTAGCAACAATACTCCATATATGGCCGAATGGTGGCCTTGTAGAGGTACAGGATGCCCTCAAGTGTAACTTTGGAGCACTCTTCTTTGTGGCAGCTTTGGCCATGCCCTCAATGTATTTATTCCAACTCATGTTCACTGTGAAAGTTAAGCCAAGGAGTTTGAACGAAGTACTTTCAGGTAATGTACCGTTAGCCATGGTTATTGGTGGTCTGTAATGTCAATCTCGATTTTAGGAAAACATAGGATATGCACATCTGTAACAGGTTATTTAAGACCTGTCATTTCTGCCTTCCAGGCCCATTGCAGCTGTTACCTCTGCTACTGAGACTCTGTGTGGAAGTGGGTTAAATTTATTACAAGTGAATTGATCCAAGATAGGAGTTGGGTTACAAAAAAAAAACAGTATTTTTGTTACACAAAAAGGATTCAATTAAGCTACGAGTAGGTACCGTTTATTTGTTTATTACATCTCTCTCTCTCTCTCTCTCTCTCTCTCTCTCTCTCTCTCTCTCTCTCTCTCTCTCTCTCTCTCTCTCTGATCAGACCAGCTCCTGATAGATTGATTCTGACCCCCATAAGAGCCGATAATAATCTTGTCGATGGGACATTATATCATAATAACAGGGTTACCCAGCATTGCCCAAAGGTATGGATAATAAAATAGAAGAGTTAAAAAGTGTGGGTTAACATTTTTCTTTTAAATCTAGTATTGGTACAATTAATCAGAATCAGGATTGAGAATTAGAAAAAATCAGAATTTTGGGGAGTATCAAAATCGGTATGAGAATCGGAAAAACTCTTGCCTGATATCTGACTCCGAAAATCGTTCTATCAATTTTTTTTTTTTTGTCTATTTAAAAGTTAAATTTTCATTGCTGGTGCTAATGAGAAAATGATAACTATTGATTGATCTTAAATCTACCAGTAAAACAAAATATTATAGATTAGAATAGCGAATTTAGGTAAAAATGCTACCGAGGAAAAATGGTTTGGTCAAAACGGCACAGGTAAAAATGGCACAAGTGGATAAATAGAAAACAAAAATGCCATAAGTTAAATATATACATGAAAATCTCACAATGAGTTTATCAGAATCTAGAATACAATAGATAAAAGAAAAACATTAAGAAGTTTGTCAAATTAAAAAGAAAATTATAAAACTGCATTTAAACGTAGATGATGACTTAATGCTAGATCCATCATCCCAAAACAATTAAATCCTCTTTTAGATTTTAGAATTGGAATCGGTAATTGTATTGGAATCGCAAAAAATATTGAATTAATCCCATCACTATTTAAATCTTTTAAACCCTTTCACAAATTTCCTCCAATGCTCTCTCTCTCTCTCTCTCTCTCTCTCTCTCTCTCTCTCTCTCTCTCTCTCTCTCTCTCTCTCTGGTTTAATATAATGGAAAGAAAGAGAACAAAAGGCAAGTTAACTAGCTAAACACTTAACCTAGTTTCAGTGTAGTTTTTTAAACAACTACTAGTAATTTTTCATAATTTTTTACACAGATTGATTATTTGGACTATTCACATGATGATTATCATCTTGGTTCTTATACTTCGCACACATCTTCTTAAACTCTGAAATTATTATATGAACCATTGTTATGATAAGGTGAAACGGACTAAATATTGTGGTGTGCATTCGATTGGGATTAATAGAGATTAACAGGGATTAATCACCTCAGTACCACAACATCTCTTACTTTTTCTTAGAAACTAATGGGTTGATCTGAATGAAATTTTGTATGGATCTTTGCTATGATGTCGATGCCTTTGTTCAGACAAAAGATACCCCCTCTAGGGGCAGCTGCGCATGTAATTGTGAAGCAAGGTTGCGCAATCTCTAACCACACTACTCCTGAATCGGCACTGTTCGATTCCAGTGGCAAGGAGAAGTTCAGGACGACTGGAAACAATGCCGAGATAAGCAGAGAGCACATACAGCACCTGAAAGTCCCAAATGGTCACCCATTTAGTACTGACCAGATTCAATGTTGCTTAACTTCGGTGATCAAGGGGGAACCAGTGTGTCAACGTGATTATGCCATATAAATAAATATATACATAAATAAATATATACATGAATAAATATATACATAAATAAATATATACATGAAAAAATATATACATGAATAAATATATACATAAATAAATATATACATAAATAAATATATACATGAAAAAATATATACATAAATAAATATATACATAAATAAATATATACATGAATAAATATATACATAAATAAATATATACATGAAAAAATATATACATAAATAAATATATACATGAATAAATATATACATAAATAAATATATACATAAATAAATATATACATGAATAAATATATACATAAATAAATATATACATGAATAAATATATACATAAATAAATATATACATGAATAAATAAATTGTTCTCAGTCAAAGTGGTAGTAAAACCTTGACCTCCTTGCAATGGCATGCTTGGTAATCCAAAAGTTGGAATTCTAACCAATGGTTTTGGATCCTACTACGTGTTTATCCATCATATTAGTGCTATGATTTCAATCTTTAACATACCAAAAGGTGCTTCATGCAAAATTCGTGTAATTCTGTGAGAGTAACAGACTAAGCATAACATCATTCAACTCAAAGGTGAAATCATGCCAAACGTACATCTGTTTTCAAATTTAATTTGGTTTCACAATAACATTTTTGTTTAATAAAAACAATTGTTATTCAAAAATATTTCTCGGTATTTCTTGCTTTTTAATAATTTTGTGTAATAATAGTTATCTGTGCTTTGGCGTAAGAATGATAATTTTTTAAGGTAAAACAAACTAAGTATTGTAGCATCCATTCGATGCATAAGGGATTAATAGGAATAAGTATTTAATGCAAAAATGATCATAAATTTTATCATATTTCAATCATAAATTTTATCATATTTCAATCATAAATTTTATCGTATTTCAATCATAAATTTTCTCATATTTCACTCATATATTTTATCATATTTCAATTATAAATTTTATCATATTTAAATTATAAATTTCATCATATTTCAATTATAAATTTTATCATATTTCAATCATAAATTTTATCATATTTCAATTATAAATTTTATCATATTTCAATCATAAATTTTACCATATTTCAATTATATATTTTATCATATTTCAATTATATATTTTATCATATTTCAATTATATATTTTATCATATTTCAATTATATATTTTATCATATTTCAATTATATATTTTATCATATTTCAATTATATATTTTATCATATTTCAATTATATATTTTATCATATTTCAATTATATATTTTATCATATTTCAATCATAATTTTATCATATTTCAATTATATATTTTATCATATTTCAATTATATATTTTATCATATTTCAATTATATATTTTATCATATTTCAATTATATATTTTATCATATTTCAATCATAAATTTTATCATATTTCAATCATAAATTTTATCATATTTCAATTATAAATCTTATCATATTTCAATCATAAATTTTATCATATTTCAATCATAAATTTTATCATATTTCAATTATAAAATTTATCATATGTCAATCATAAATTTTATAATATTTCAATTATAAATTTCATCATATTTCAATTATAAATTTTATCATATTTCACTTATAAAATTTATCATATTTCAATTATATATTTTATCATATTTCAATTATATATTTTATCATATTTCAATCATAAATTTTATCATATTTCAATCATAAATTTTATCATATTTCAATTATATATTTTATCATATTTCAATCATGAATTTTATCATATTTCAATTATATATTTTATCATATTTCAATTATATATTTTATCATATTTCAATCATATATTTTATCATATTTCAATCATAAATTTCATCATATTTCAATTATGAATTTCATCATATTTCAATTATAAATTTTATCATATTTCAATAATAAATTTCATCATATTTCAATTATATATTTTATCATATTTCAATTATAAATTTCATCATATTTCAATTATAAATTTTATCATATTTCACTTATAAAATTTATCATATTTCAATTATATATTTTATCATATTTCAATTATATATTTTATCATATTTCAATCATAAATTTTATCATATTTTAATCATAAATTTTATCATATTTCAATTATATATTTTATCATATTTCAATCATGAATTTAATCATATTTCAATTATATATTTTATCATATTTCAATTATATATTTTATCATATTTCAATCATATATTTTATCATATTTCAATCATAAATTTCATCATATTTCAATTATGAATTTCATCATATTTCAATTATAAATTTTATCATATTTCAATAATAAATTTCATCATATTTCAATCATAATTTTATCATATTTCAATTATAAATTTCATCATATTTCAATTATATATTTTATCATATTTCAATTATATATTTTATCATATTTCAATTATATATTTTATCATATTTCAATCATAAATTTTATCATATTTCAATCATAAATTTTATCATATTTCAATTATAAATCTTATCATATTTCAATCATAAATTTTATCATATTTCAATCATAAATTTTATCATATTTCAATTATAAAATTTATCATATTTCAATCATAAATTTTATCATATTTCAATTATAAATTTCATCATATTTCAATTATAAATTTTATCATATTTCACTTATAAAATTTATCATATTTCAATTATATATTTTATCATATTTCATTTATATATTTTATCATATTTCAATCATAAATTTTATCATATTTCAATCATAAATTTTATCATATTTCAATTATATATTTTATCATATTTCAATCATGAATTTTATCATATTTCAATTATATATTTTATCATATTTCAATTATATATTTTATCATATTTCAATCATATATTTTATCATATTTCAATCATAAATTTCATCATATTTCAATTATGAATTTCATCATATTTCAATTATATATTTTATCATATTTCAATAATAAATTTCATCATATTTCAATTATATATTTTATCATATTTCAATTATAAATTTTATCATATTTCACTTATAAAATTTATCATATTTCAATTATATATTTTATCATATTTCAATTATAAATTTTATCATATTCCAATCATTAATTTCATCATATTTCAATTATATATTTTATCATATTTCAATCATAAATTTTATCATATTTTAATTATATATTTTATCATATTTCAATTATAAATTTTATCATATTTCAATCATTAATTTTATCATATTTCAATCATATATTTTATCATATTTCAATTATAAATTTCATCATATTTCAATTATAAATTTTATCATATTTCACTTATAAAATTTATCATATTTCAATTATATATTTTATTATATTTCAATTATAAATTTTATCATATTTCAATCATAAATTTTATCATATTTCAATTATAAATTTCATCATATTTCAATTATAAATTTTATCATATTTCACTTATAAATTTTATCATATTTCACTTATAAATTTTATCACATTTCAATCATAAATTTTATCATATTTCAATCATATATTTTATCATATTTCAAATTAAATTGAACTAAATTATATTTTTCTTAACAACATGCTGCAACAATTCACAATAAAAACTCACATACTAAAAGCATATATTGATTTTGTAGGAAGAAAAGTTTTGATGAAAAAGAAACAATAAAGCGACTGTTCACTTTATATATTACTTGCTAGACACCTGGCATTGCCCGGTCATACAATAAGTTTACACATGATATCTTAATTTATGCAGATTGTGTGTGTATTATTATAGAATCAACCCTGTATTGATTATTATATATTACGAGGAATAATTTGCCCTGTGGACTAATTCGTAAAAAAAATTAAAAAATAAAAAATAAACGATAATGTCGTTCATCAAATTCCATCTGTGTTTGTTTACAGTATCACGTCAGCTGATATTTGGGTTTGACTGGAGAGGTCACTTCTGGTTAATGTTTAGTTTTAAAATATGCAAGCGAAGAAATGATTTGCGGAGATTTTAAATAATATATCTTCTTTTATTTATTTTAGGATCTAAGTTTTTTATACTTATTAGATGAATTTCTGTACGAAACTTATCTAAGAACACTGCCAGACATATGAATTAGCTTTGTGTGAAATTTGCAAAAGATTGGCTCAGCCGTTTCGGAACTTATGAGGAAGGAACTCACACACACATACACACACAAAGTTACTTTTATATAATAGTAGTGACAGTGATAGTGATAGTGATTAGATTGGTAAGAAAAGATAACTCTTATGCTAAATTCCGATTAAAGGAAGTGAAGTTTTGATGAAAAAAAAAGCAATAAATGAACACTTTACTGATTGTATTAGATTGGCAAGAAAAGACAACTCTGTTATGCTAAATATCAATTTAATTTTCAAAATGATGATTATTAACTTCAATTTGATTTTAAAAATTGATAAAATTATGTTATATAATGAGGCCCTACGATATTATGTAACTACGTTTGTTGTAAAGAAAAAAGGTTGATATGCCATAACTTGAACGAAATAAGAAACTTCTAACGGGGACTATGAACATTATGAAGGAACACAACGTTATATTACAATCATATTGCTTATTTTCAAGAAATCTTGAAATTTGCTTACTCTAAAATGACAAACTTCTAGATGAAACACCAAATAAAGTGATCTTTCTGAATTACAATAATCACCAAACATATTCGCTTGAATGTGATTAAAGATGATGATTTAAAGCATCAGATATCTTTTTTTATTGGAAATCGTTCCAGACAAGGTATGAAGCAACTAGATGTAAGAAACTAAAACAAAATACTGCTTCAAGGTCAAAAATGAAATGTGAAGACTAAAAGGAAGATAAGGGAAGCGATAGTTATTAAAAGTAAACTCAAGGTCCATTTTCTACTCTCCTCAAATTATAACAAATGTTCTGATATTAAGGTTCAAAAGAAACTACTATCAGATTTACTTTTGTTGCTTTGGCAAAGTACAAATTGATTGTACTCCACACATGATAATCCATGTAATTATAATCAGATAAGTGGGGGAGGGGGGGCATATGTCAAGACTGGTTAAGTTGTTGAATTACTCAGAAAGCCTCTACTGGATTTTCCCATAGTTGTGACACAAAGCTGAATCCTGCTACTACGCAACAATGGACAGCAACTCAATAGAATCATCTCAATTGAATCTGAGCCTCTTTTCAAAAATGTAGTGTAATATGACATGGCTTTCCGTTGAAACACACTAAAAATAATTACAGTTTTAGGAAACTTAGTCTTCATGATGCATGACAGACTGTAGGCAAGCGACCTGTTGTTCACATTATGCAGTTGGTTTTGGCAGAAGTTCTTTTCATCTGAGAAGAACCAGACCATTCCCAGCTCGACTGAGTGTTTTATCATCTTGAGAAATTTCTTGGTTTTTGTAAGGAAATTCTTTTGTGCCATTATGGTGAGTAGCTGGCCCTTTCAACTCTTGTATAAGGAGTAGTGAAGATCCTCATCCATCGCTTTCTACATAGTCACCACTCTGACATCCATCTCTTTTGTCATACTTCCTGTTAGCCCCTACTTCCACATGTCCATTACAATTCTTTAGCTCACATCATACAAGCTTCAAGGTATTCGAGGAATACTAAGTTGTGGTTAAGATATTTAAAAAAAAAAAATTAATTTAGCACAAATCATCATCATGCAGGTCACTCTTTTATAATATTCTGCTGCAAAGAATGTAGCCTCCCTCTACCTGGCTAGAAAACTTCTCACACCTGCCACTATTTTATATCTGTATAAAGTCACCATTTGTCTGTACATGTAGCATTCTTGTCTGTAGGTGAAATAGTAATGATTGCAAGAATGACTTACCCCAAAAACGCCTATGTGTCTGCAAAGTTTGTAAAATCTAGTTATTAACAATAAAAAACTAAAATGTCGATATGCAGCTAATTTTATCCTCAACGATCACATGAAAGTAAAGCAAATTCTCACCGTTTGTATGTAAATTAGATGATCATCGGCTCCAAAAAAGAAGAATGAGGAAGTTCGTTTGAAGAATGATGAGCCATAAAGTCTGACAGATTATTTACTTGAGTCAACACAAAGAAAGTAGAGGGGGGACTAAGAAGAAAACTAGTTGTTCATTGCTGAAGAAAACCAAAGAGCCACATCTGGGCTGGTGCACCAACCACTAGAGTATAGGTTTTGCACTGTCTGTCAAGCTCCAGTCTGTCACATTGCTGCAATGTTGTATCCTTGTGCCTGTTATACAAGTGAACGTGTACCTTCCCCAATGTAAATACCCCTGACTCACCTGACTAGCAAGGAAATCCTAACCCTTCACTCTAAAAGTCCCTAGATGCCAGAGACCTTCCTACTCTAATTAGCTTCTTTTCTCGGAACGCTTGCCTTTGGAATATCTCCTGACTCCCTGTTTTCCCAGTCATACTCACACACAGAAATTTAAATGTAATTTAAACAAAAATCTTGCTGCCCAACTACCTATCAAGATTACCATCCAATAAATCTGGCCCTTATCACAATAGCCATTATGCTTCAGTGGCAATATGCCTCATTTAGGATAAACAAAAATGTTAATATGATTCGTAGACGACGAAACACGTGTCAGTGGATAATTATATTTTAAAAACAATATATTATGCTGCTCTCCATACGGGGGTACCAAATTGGTTAAAGGGAAAATTATTCCCAACTCGCATTTAGGTAAAAATGCATATTCGTAAATAATTGAATTCGTTCAAAACATATCGCAAAAACAAAAACAAATAACATTTAAGTAAACCGCGATATATCGAGACAGTCATGCGAGATGAACAAGCGGGTTAAGAATTTAGGCTCATTACTGTGGGGTCCTGATTTCGAATCTCGCTAGATTCAACCACTCTGATGAGTCATAGACGATGAAACACGTGTCAGTGGATAATTATATTTTAAAAACTATATATATATATATATATATATATATATATATAAGAGAAAATAGTTAATAAAACATGAAAAAAAACACTTTGAAAAAGAATTAAAAACATATTTAATCTGAAAAGGAAACACTTAATAAGTGGATAGTCCTTAATCCACGGAGTTTCGAAGAAATATTTTCCTTCTCATCAGAGAGTAAGAATTAGCAAAATACGGGATCGGATTTTGCATACAAAAGTATTTGATGAAACTGCAAGTAAGTCAAAGATCTTACTTGATAACAAAAAGTGAAGCAGAGGAAATATGGTGAAGAAGAAGGTGATTTCACATGAATGGATAGTTTAGTGATTTGTTTTTGCGATACATTTTGAACAAATTAAATTATTTACGAAAGTGCATTTTTTTCCTAAATGCGAGTTGGGAATAATTTCCCCTTTAACCAATTTGGTACCCCCATATATTGTTTTTAAAATATAATTATCCACTGACACGTGTTTCATCGTCTACGACTCATCAGAGTGGCTGAATCTAGCGAGATTCGAAATCGGGACCCCATATATATATATATATATATATATATATATATATATATATATATATATATATATATATAATAGAGAAAGATAGTTTGCTTGAAGCATTGCTGGTAAATAGATATGGAGGAGTATAAGAAAGCTAGAGCAATGCACGGAACCGGCTGTTGTATTGGTGTGACGTATGAACAAATGAAAGAAGGCCTTATTTGTTTTGTTATTTTATTTAACTTAGTATATCCATTTATTTTTCAAGATAATCATAATATAATCAGTAAACATGAACTTACTGTTTGATATAACCGGGATGGTTTAATATTTCGAGAAATTCATCTCTTTTTCAAAAGAAAAGGGACCAAAGAATGTCCTTAAAAAATATTTTTCTTTTAATATCGTAGTGACTAATCCATATTAATCCCTATTAATTATTTAATTCCAGTTAAGTGTGTATCAAACGAATTCCATAATATTCAGTTCACAAAAGAATCATGCAAAATTTCAGCTACTTCGGCCCAATAATTTATGAGCAAAAGTGGAACGACAGACAGACAAACATACTGAGAGAAATATAATACAGATTATCAAATTCATCTGTACATTATCATAATAATAAATGACAGTAAAATATCTCAATTTTTTACTACAGTTTTATGGCATTACCATTCATTAAACGTGTACCTGCGATTTTTATTTGTGTGTACGTTAGAGACCAGTCAGATTAAAATGGATACATTTCATTATTGCTATGGCTCTGTTCGTTTTCCTTAAATCTACTGTTTATTAATCACGTAGATTATTTCTGTCACGTAGATTATTTAAGTGAAATGTGTTCAGACATTACTCTCAAGCAATCTATTTTTATCTAAACCATGTTTTAGTAGAAAAAAAAACATAAGAACAGCAAGTTATAGTTCCTATATAGGTCGCATTTTATTGTGAAGAAAATAGAGCTTCCCAAAATGGAGACATTCATGATTAGAAGAAAAATTTTAATTGCCATAGTCTAGGAATTCTCTTTCACTAACTGAGGACAGATACTACATTTTGTTTTTAGGCAAAAGGAAGTTATGGTTAATTTTATTATACACATGAAATGCAGAAATAAAAATATGCACAGAAAATATAGTTACCATCTTTATAAACACATTCAAGAACAATAATTCAAGTTCATAATTTTTTAAGGATAGGCAAAGAAAAATATTTTATCATTATTTTTGAATGTTCAAAAAGTGTTTATATATATATATATATATATATATATATATATATATATATATATATATATATATATATATATATATATATATTGGTACTTATTAAGAATTAAACATAGATAAAAAAAAAATTAAAAAACTTTCGAATATTTGTAGGTATCACATTCACCTAGTGCCCTCATCTCCACTTGGTTAGGTAGCTCCATACCTTAACTATCAGTACACACTTTTTTTATACTGAATTCTATTCGGATATCCTGACTGGAGAGTCTGGTTGTGTTTATTAGCATCTCTAGTTCTTTTTTGGTCTTTGCAAAACGTTTCAGGTCATCCATATACATTAGGTGATCCATTTTTCATCTCTATTAGCGAATGCGTATCCGGCTTTGCATTTTCTTAGTATATTGTCAAGGGACATTGTAATACAATCGTTTGCCAGGAAGAGTTATTTGGTTTGTTGTGGAGTCGTTCTGCATTTGCTGGTGGGTCTAGTCTTTGATCTTTTTGATAAGCATCATAATAGGTAGCATTCTATCATCGTTGATGGCAGAGACCACTTGCTGAAATTTAACACTTGCATTTAACACTAGCATTGATTTTATAATAATATAGAATTATATATTTTATATTTAAGGAACATTTTAAAATCGGTGATTGTAGACCCATGTCTGTTGTCACCTGTGACCAGACCAAAATACTGCTATGAGCGCTGAGGCACATGTCCTGTCTACTCGGCGTCTCACCTTCAACTGTATAGAAGAATACAATTTAATTCTCCTCTCTTTCTTCATTAAAGAGAGTGAAAGAAAGAAAGAAAGAAAGAAAGAAAGAGAGACATGTATAGAATTTGACACAAGCTCAAAATGAAATATTATTTTGTTGTCCGAGCTGTCGTTAGCCAGCAAGTGTGACCTTTTCACCTCTCTGCACTCAGCTAGACTAAACATCTGTCAATGTCCCAGGTTGATAGCATCAACCTTTAAAATGTGAACTCACTAAGATATGTGCTTGCCTCTGCCTGTATCTGCATATCTCTCTCATAAGTACAGAACAAGTTTGCTACAAGGTTTGTTTATGCAGATGCCCCAGCTCCCCCCCAAAGGGAGGTTCTTCATTGTGTTACAACAACATGGTTATGATGAACAGAAGTGATGATAGGGAATCTCCTTGGAAGATACCTCTTTGTATTTTTATCTTAGTTATGCATTGTCCATCAGTTGTCAATTCAAATTTTTATTGCATTTTCAATCAAATTGATAATCTTGCTTGGTATTTTGTATATTTTCAGGCATTCTGTTATCCATGTTTCGGGGCTCCTGTTGTATGCTTTCTTGTATTCAACCCATGCTATTTCTATGTTGTTTTTCTACTTGTTACCTCTTTCGGAATATTTTGGTCTATGTAAAGTAGATCATGTGTTTCTCTTTGTCCTTTTCAGCATCTTTCTGTTCTTCGGGATTATTGATTATTGAGGGAGTATTATTATTATTATTATTATTATTATTATTATTATTATTATTATTGTGATGATAGTGGTGATGATATATATATATATATATATATATATATATATATATATATATATATATATAGAGAGAGAGAGAGAGAGAGAGAGAGAGAGAGAGAGAGAGAGAGAGATAATATAAAGCTGAACATCTGTGCGTGTGTCTGGTCACGAATAGGCTCCTATATGGTTGACTATTATAGAAAACTGATCACATATAATGATAGATGTATCGAGACACAGGAATGGGTATGTTTGATCTGGCATAATGATGATTCATTAAAATTGTGAGGTCTGCGTACGTGCCTGGTCCATAAAGTATGGAAATAAAAAATTAAAAAATTAAAAAGAAAACGTTTACAAGTGTTTTTGATATAGATGTACATAATAATACTTTGATAAGTATGTTTTAACTTAAATAGGGATGGTATAATAAAATTATGAGGTCTGCGTTCGCGCCTGGCCTCCATAAAATTGAAATAGGCACAAACTTTAATAAAGACTTTTCATATCTATCTGCGTAAGTATACTTTGATAATTATGTTTCAATTTGAAGAAATATGGTATAATAAAATTATTGTGTGTTCGTTCGCGCCTGACCTCCATAGAATGGAAATATGTCACAAAGTTTAACAAGGTTTTTTAATATAGATCCACAGAATATTGTGATAAGTGTTTCAGTATGAACAGGTATGGTATAATAAATTATGGGGTTTATCTATTTTATTTTTACTTTCATCATATTTTGCTTTGGTTTTGATACCCCCAAATTCGAAGCTATCTTTTTACAACCCTTCCTTTTCATAACCTATCATACTTTCATTTCCATTTTCTGTAGGCTGTTTTTGAACCCAGTCAACGACGGGTACTTTTGCTAGTATATATATATATATATATATATATATATATATATATATATATATATATATATATATATATATATATATATATATATAAGAGCAAATAGTTAATAAAACATGTTAAAAAACACTTTGAAAAAGAGTTAAAGACATATTTTATTTTATTATATATAGATAGATAGATAGATAGATAGATAGATAGATAGATATAGATAGATAGATAGATAGATAGATAGATAGTGTAGCCCGGATATAAGAAACTCGAATATAACATAAAAACGGATATAAAAGATTTTCTCTGGTCGCAAATTAGAGCCTGTGTTAAATGTACATTGTAACCCGGATATAAGAAACATCTAGATAACTGTAACCCTGATATTAGAGAACGATATGATCTGTTACAATGTAGATATATACTAGCAGGGAAACTGTTGTCCGGGATTGAATGGGTATCAACAAATTTTCCAACCTCCAATACTTTTCTGGTCATCGAAATTGGTGAAATTGCCCATTTTTTAATCAAATCTATTGATTGCCTGCTCTACTTGGGAAATCACTGCACTGTACCTTCACATGCACCCCAGAGTAACAAAACATTGTAGTCTATATTGCACTGTAGAGAATCTACTGCTGATTTTATAAAATTATTTTTATATACAATGGCTTGAATAAAATTTTCAAATACAAAACTCAAGTATCATGGTTCAATTGTGCTCTAAGCAGAAATATCCATTTAGAATGCGCCTCTGTCGTATCAAAGAATCTATTGTTGATTTTATACACTAGGCTTTTCTGTTTGTGAAGTGATGACACTTCTCAAATACATTTCTGATGTTAGGCTGTATAAAAGCGTTAACTTTGGTCAAAAGCGGACTTCCTTCTTTAATCAAATTTTTCGATTATCGATTTTCGATACTTATTGGATGCATTCCGATACAAAACCTGTGTAAGATGTGCTGTCACTCACACACACACACACACACACACACACACACACACACACACACACATGCTCGTGCACAAATACACGAACGGTCATTGATTTTAATTTCCCAGCGCATTTGCACAAAAATAAGTTCTTCAAGCAATGACATAATTTCAAACACGCCCATGCACTTTTTTCACAACAACAAAAAACAAAATGGACGTAGGCGAAAACAAGACCACGTGACAATATCGACCAATGAGAAATTTTAGAAGATTGTTTTTTAACGCTTTCCCAAACCAAATATCAGCAGCAGCAATCTTGTGCTGGAATCCGATTCAAAAAGTATTTAAACACAACAAGCATTCTTTCCCTCTCTCTCTTTTCACTCCAACTTGACACGAGAACATGTCTCTTGTTTTCATCGTCATTTTTAAATCTGTCGAAACCATAATAACACACACCACGTGGGCATCCAAAAAAAACACACTTATGCACACACACACCCATTCCGTACATTTTCTATAAGAATTACTAACAATTACTTTCCTCATGGGACTTTTGAATAAGGCAAACTTCGCCAGTTAAAATAAAAACCTTGAAGTAAGGACATCATTTTCACAAAATACTTTCACCTTCCAATCTTATTAGTTTAACGAAGGACTTTCATCTAACATTACTTTTAGTCTTAGTAATTCCATAAAGGATTTTCACCTACTTTGAATATTCTAACCTTAATGATTTCACAAGAACTCTTACTGATCGGACTTTGCTCGTTCACCTTGTTATTTTGTTGAAAAATGAATGTGGCGCAATTCAAACGAGAAGAAGGTGTCATTGTGTTTTATTTCTTTTTTTTTTTTTTACACAGGAATCACCACATTATCAAGGCCAAGAGGCCACTCAAGGATAAGGGTTAAAGAGTGTACAGTAGAAATTTGACAATATAGTAATCATTAGTAATGAAAATTCGGTAAATTTGATAACTTATATGGAACGGCTCATCAAGAACTTATTTACGTTAGACTTGAACACAACCATATTGTAGTCAGCCGAAAAGCAGGAAAACGGAAGACAATTCTACAGGCGTGCAGTTCTAAGAAAGAAGCTTTGTTCATGGAATCTACGTTTAGGTTTAGGCACAGATAAAGAGTGGGGGGAATTATTGATAGCGTTTTCAGCTAGACGAGTGTTTCTTGTGAAAGTTTGGCGAGGGGGGACCATAGACTTAAGCTCAGTCGAACACTTTCCATGAAAGTAACAATACATCAGAGACAAACTCGCAACATGTCTTCTGTGAGATAGAGGTTGCAGGGAAGAGAAAAGGACATCTCCTACGAGGCTACGAAGTCTATTTTGAACTCTATCAAGGCAGGACAAGTCCTTTCTAGCAGCTCCTATCCAGATGTGGCAACAGTATTCCATCCTTGGACGTACCTGGCTCTTATATAGATAGAGAATTGCATCAGCAGTGAGATATCTACTGGATCGATAGAAAGATCCCACCATTTTTCCAGCAGCCTTGGCAACAGATTTGATGTACGTGTTCCATTTAAGACCAGGAGTAAAGGTCAAGCCCAGAAGCTTGTCAAAATTTGAGGCCTCCTGAAGACGAGAGCCATTCATTTCAATTGATGCCAGATGTGGATCAGAATGTTGATGCTGTAAAGAGAGAAGCTTGGTTTTAGATGCATTAAAAGTAACCAGCCACTCCTTTCCCCATTGTACTACATGCTCAAGATCAGAGGAGAGAGAATTGGAGAGAACTTGGTCGTTTACTGTCTTAGATGTGCTACCATAAATGGTAGTGTCGTCAGCATAAATGTCTACAAATGATGTAAGGATGTGATTTGGAAGATCATCAATGTAGATCAGGAAAAGAGTTGGGCCCAGGATGGACCCCTGAGGGACACCAGCATGAATACTGTAAGCTTCTGATTTTTGTCCCTCAACTACTACACTTATGAACCTATCAGAAAGAAATGATTTAATAATTGAGAAGACATTTCCAGCTATACCATAGCTAGAGATCTTGTGAAGTAAACCTTTATGCCATACCCTATCAAAGGCCTTAGATATGTCAAGAGCAATTGCCCTGGAAAGGGAGCCTCCGTCGAGAGATTTGCTAATCCTATGAGATATAACTGTAAGCACATCTGCTGTAGATCTAGCAGAACGGAAACCATATTGAGTGTCACTAAGAAGGTTATTTTTGTTGAGATGGTTGATTACTTCTGTATTTAACACAAATTCCAGCAACTTATTCATGATGCACAGAAGACTTATTGGCCTGTACTGAGAGGGGGATGAGCGATCACCTGAATTCTTAAATACAGGGCATACTGATGAGATTTTCCAGGGTGATGGAAAACTATTCTCCTTAAGACAACGTTTAAACAGTTTTGTAAGTATGGACGCTAGTTCAGGTTGAAGTTTTTTGAGTACTATAATTGGAATACCGTCAGGGCCAGTTGCTTTACTGGAATCAAGGTTTTTGATTAACTTGGCAACATCACGTACAGATATACATATATCACATAGCGTGTTTTCTGATACAGGAGGAAATATTGGGGGTTGGCGGCCTTGGTCGCAAAGGGTAGAATTAGCTGCAAAGTTCTTGGCAAAGAGTTTGGCTTTGTCTGATGCTGACGAGATTACCTCAGGTCCATTGATGGTAGTTGGGATAGAGCACACGCTTCTGTTCAGGATTCTGTTTACTATTTGCCAAAACTGATGGGAACCAAGCCGCTGCTCAGCTACTTTGGACTTAACGGATTGAGCATACAACTCTCTTGCGTTCTTTATTACTTTCTTACAATAGTTGCTGGCAGTCCTGAAAGCGGCTTTAGTTTCCATACATCTATTACGTTGGAAGCAGTGGAAAAAGTGATTTCTGTGCGCAATGGCAGCAGCACATTTTGGAGAGAACCATGGCTGGCTGTTAGGATTTTGCTGGAACTTTTTTGAGGGTATGAAACGGTCTATACTTACAATTAACCATTCGGTCAGGTCTGATACTATAGAGGACACATCCTTTTTAAACATTATTATTTTGTTTGGGGCTGAGGAGTTTAATTTCCATTAAATTTCTTTCTCCCTACAAAGAACACTCCCAGACACATCAAGTATCTTCATGTGAAATTTCTAAAAATATCAGCCCAGCCGTTTACGAGTCCATACCGAACGAACTCACACACACACACACACACACACACACACACACACACACACACACAGAGTTCCTTCTATATAATAGATAGATAGATAGATAGATAGATAGATAGATAGATAGAATAGGTCCCCTTGTTCTTAACAAAAAATTATTAATATAAGTTACCCCCCTTTGGGTTTGTAAATAACGATTACTTTTTTCCAACTGACTTTTCAGTTTAGTGTTTAACGTGTACGCGATAAACTTTGCTATAACTTATTATTTTGTGTTTTTAATGTTTTTGTTGTTTTTGTTTATTAACATAGCGAAAATAAAAAAATAATAATTTGCTTAGGAATCATGACGAAACACATTTCACTCTAAATCATTTAAGATAAGCACACACACACACACACACACACACACACACACACACACACATGTATTTCTTGTCTAAAATTTACAAAATTTATTCCCATTTTTGACAAATAAAAATCAGTGTTATTATAAACATAAAGGCATGTTGTATATTTTTTTATTTTAATATTCTGTTTTTATTACAAATGAATTTTCCATAAAAATTGCATGACTTTATAACTTTTATGGAAACATATGATGTTGTGTGTCAGAAATTTTGTGAAAAATAGTGAATAATTCCACCCCGTCTTTCCAAGCTCCTCGAAAAATGTCATTCAAGCCCTAATTTTTTTTTTTTTTTCAATTAAAGGAGCAAGGATCAAGGTTTCATTAAAAAAAAAATTAAAAAAAAACAAACAACGTGGTTTTTTTAAAAAAGGTTTTAAACTTCGGACTTTACAGGTAAATTTCTAAAAAACACTACTTTTTTTGTTTTAAATTTGAATATATTATTTATTGACCTTTTCTCTTCAATTTGTGATATATAACACTTTGGTGAGTAAATTAATTATTTACTTTTTAATAGACATTTCAAAATTGGAGGTGTGAATTATTCGCCCCCTTGTCTTTCCAAACTTATAACTACTCGAAAAATGTAATTCAAGCCCTAATTTTTTTTTCAATTAAAGGAGCAAGGACCAAGGTTTCATTAAAAAAAAAAAAAAAAAGAAAAAACAAACAATGTGGTTTAAAAAAAAGGTTTTAAACTTCGAACTTTACAGGTAAATTTCTAAAAAACACTACTGTTTTTTGTTTTTTTTTAATTTGAATATATTATTTATTGACCTTTTCTCTTCAATTTGTGATATATAAAATTTACTTTTTAATAGATACTTGAAAATGGGGGGGGGGCGTGAATTAAAAAAAAACGTTTGTCTAAAATATTATATTCGGTTTATTGGAAAGAGCATAACATTTCACATTGTCCCTGAAAATATCGTAAAAATAGAATCAATAGAAAAATTTTGATAGATTTTTAAAGTTTAAAAATTGAAAAATATTGAGTTCGTAAAATTCATTACTGTTTTTTAAAAAAAATTAAAAAAATATTTCTATTACTTTTAAAACAACTTTAAAAGTTTATTTTGGAAGTATAATACATAAAGAAAATAAACAACCCACTTTTAAAAGAGAAATTACGAGTTTTTTTATATTTTATTTGCAGTTTTGTGTTAGGGGTGTCAAAAATTCCTACAAAAATTCTGATACACCTATGTGTGTCATTAATCCGCAGAAATTGTTTTTTTTTTTTTACGATTTCTTCCCGTGTGATTTATTTTTCTTTTTGTCTTTTTCACACATCCTTTCTCCACAACATTCCATTTTATGATATCTCGTGTATTTATCCTGATGCCGCCCAAACCATTGCGCTGTTTTGTCAGGGATGCTAAAATGCAGAAGTGCCATATTTTTTTAGAGTTAAAGGAATGGAATTATGAAAATCGCTTATAATAAAGCAATTGTACTGTTAAAGTCAATTTTGCCGAGAAATTAAAAAATAACAATAAATAAATAAATAGCAATCCTACAGATCCATGAGGGGGAAAGATATTTTAGTTTTTAGTTACCACACCAACACCAGACACCACACCAACACCAACACCAGACACCACACAAACACTTGTCCCCACACCAATGCAAACTGAGCCACCACCCCAAAAAGAAAAAAATGAACCCGGGAGGGGGAGAGACCCTTCAGCTTCTTCCACTCACAGACTTACTCCAATAGGGACCTTCGCCCTTGAAACGAGGGAGGAACTGTGTTTTGTAGACTCCCTGTCTGTGGCAATGGATTTACAACACCAGCAGAGAAAAAATTTTAAACCTCTGCTGGATTGCCAACAGACAGGGGGAAAAGACGTTAATGTCCCCTCCAATTTCCCCGGACGCCTCACTACTAACAACTTTTGTCAGGCTTCCAGAAGCCTGCAAGACCAACTTGTGGACAATGCTGGAGGCCGCTGAAGGGGCTGTTCCGGGAATTGAACTCATTAGGAAAAATTACCCTTCCCTGGACAAATTGTCAAAACAATGCCAGGGAAGGGTCCCAGTATTGGTTCATCCATCACTCTATAGGGCCCTTAAATTGACTTTTCCTTTGGACATCGGCAGCATTGTGAGAGAAGGTTAGGACATGAAAAACCTGACTGTTGCAATATTTTGGGCTTATAATGGGGTATATATTTAATTGCCGCCCACATCGGCAATATTTGGCACAAGGCCTGGAAAGTGGGATACCCGCAAGCTCCCCTAAAGGAGGGGCACTCCTGCAATTTTAAAAATTGCCTGAGTAGCCCCGTCGGCATTCCCCAGTCGGGGCACCTCAGGCAGCAAGCAATAAACTTGCCCCACCGGAAAGCCCGGTGGCAAGGCCTGGGAGGGTGGACCTCCTAGGTATTACCCAGGCGGTGTACCTCAGTCCAACAGGTGCTGGGCCGGTTCCCGGCCCCTCACCTGTTGGGCTGAGTGTCAAGTGACGAATCCTTGACTGGTACTACCCTGTCTCCCTGCAGCCGAAGCCGCTAGGAGATACATCCCATCATAAGAGGCTTATAATGGGGTATGATCCAACACAGTCGGACGATTCTATTTATAAACGATGCTGCTAAGAACTGACGAATCAAATTAATTCACGTTCTGCTACCAACCAATCAGAAACCAGAATTGCTTCATAAATATTAAACCTTTTCTGGAGCAATTTCACATGTTCTTTTCCCGGGTTTCGACACGGTAAGAATATTTTGTTCTGTGGAACTGCCTTCTACAAACAAGTCACCTCCCAGGATTTGTGTGTAACAGCGAACCATCTGAAACTGTTCTGAAACTCAAAATGGCTTACACTTCTAGACTGACCATCTTCAGCATTGCATATAACGTCAGCGTCCTTTCCCTAGCTGACTTTGGAGCTGAGTGTGACACACCTTAAGGTATGTACCATGCCTTTAAATTTGACTAGTCTGAATGTGAGGGGCTTGAGATCATCAGGTTGGTCGGCTCGCCTCCGGCATGACCTGGAAGTGGATGTGGCTGCGATTCAGGAGATGCATTTTGTTTCTTCTGTGGACTATCAGATGCTGGCCCAGGATTTTGAGGGTTTTCAGCATATGGCAATCCGCGGTTAAACGTTCCCTGTCCGCGATGGTCAACATTGTTTATAGGGATGCAGAGGTCAGGCTGGTTGTGGCCGATGTTGCCGTAAAAGATTCGATGTTTCAGGTGATCATGGTTCATGTGCCAATAATGCTCGTGAGAGGGCCTCATTCTTCAGTCAGCTCGATGCGTTCATAGTGTGTCAGAAGCGGGTAGTGCTAATGGGGGATTGGAACGCCATCTTAGACTGTGAGATAGACAAGGTAGGAGGCGAAGCTAGAGGGTTAAAGAGGTGAGAGTCCAGCCTAGCTGATCTGATGGCTAGATGCGGTCTGGTCAACAGGTTTTCGGTCGAGCATCTGGGGCGGGAGATATGAATGTGGACCAATAGTGTTTCCTCCTATCCAAATACCTATCTGGACAGGATCTTAGTTAGGAGAGGCGAAGTAGACTTCCTATCCTGTCCCATGTTCACTTGGCTAGGCCAGATAGACCATAAACTAGTTATGACCCAGCTGAAGCTAGGAAATAGGTCTAAGTTAGCAGGGTACTGGAAGTTAAATACCTCCCTTCTGGAGATACAAGATTTCCAAGATAAGTTAAGAGAATTAATTAAAAAGGCACTAGTGGGAGCAGTTATCGGGAGTAAGTGGTGGTTAAGTCTTAAAGCCAAGATTAGAAGCTTCTCCATTAAGTATGCCCAGCGCCTTGCACTAGAGAAGGCCAAGATGAAGAAGCAGCTAGAGCAGAAACTAGCCCGGGCTATGGGGGAGGGTGATAGGGTTAGTCAAGGACTAGCTAAGCAGGACCTTCTACGTGAGACTAACGAGCATTACGAAGACCAAGTAGTAAGAGCTAGGCTTAGAAAGTTAGGCAACGAAGCAGTCAATTCTGATGTGGACATGCATCATGAGGTTTCCTGGCATGACTCGGACAAATTCATTGGCAAAGTGAAACATCCGGATGAATGCACTTTGGAATCTACTCGGGAGATCTGCGAGGGGTTTCGAGAACATTTTGAAGAGGGTTTTACACAGCAGCCTGATCTTCCGATCCTTGAGTTTAGCGACTATTTGGTTGACTCTCCCAGTTGGTGGCTAGAGCGGCTAGTTGCAAGGGCTGGGTGACGGAGCAGGAGGTTTTTACTGTGCTGAAGCAGATCAGCTGTGACAGATTGCCGGGACTCAATGGTATCGCCCATGTTTTTGCCTCTTCTAACGGATGTGTTCAATCATTAGTTTGCTCAGGGATCCATCCCAGGACAAGTCACCAAAGGAGTGATCACATTGCTGAGAAAAGGTGGCAGGCATGTCAGGAAAGAATTAGATGGCTACAGGCTCATAACTCTGCTAAACACAGAGTTGAAGATTTTGGCCAAAATCTTATCGAATTGACTGCAGGTTGTTATCGGCGACTTGATCGAACCAGAGCAGAACTACGCTGTGAAGGGGAGATCGATTCAGAACAACTTGCACCTGATCTACATGATCCTAGAGGGGGGGAGGAATAGAAGACGACTCAGAAGGCACGCTGACCAATTTAAATCAGTCCAAAGCTTTTGATCGGGTCGACCATTGCTTCCTGGCATCTGTCTTAGAGGCCGCCGGTTTTAAACCAGACTTCTGCAAGTGGATCTCCGTGATGTATCGCCAGTCCACAGCTGTCGTGCAAGTCAACGGAAAGCACTCGAAATCCTTTGTTATCTCTTAGTCAGTTTGTCAGGGTTGTCTACTGTCGCCCCTGCTCTACATCCTGACGTTGGAGCCTCTGCTTTGCAAACTGAGACATGGAAGCCATTGAAGCCCTGCACGGAATTGCTCTACCTGGTGGCTCAGCCACCAAGGTATCCACATTCACTGATGATGTCACAGTCTTTGTGTTGAGCTTCCAAGATATTGAGATCATGTCAGAGGCGCTCGCTCAGTACGAAAGAATTAAAGTAGCCAAGATAAACTTCAGCAAGTCGGTTGGACTGCGGTTGGGTGCCTGGAACAGCAACGCAAGCCTCCCAGCGACCTTCAGCTGGATGGATGGCCTGGTTTGGATCCTCGGCGTGTGGTTTGGACTGGGTCTCCAGCTTGACAAAAATTGGTCGGAGGTACGGTCAAAGGTGAAAGTTGCGGTCAACTTGTGGCTTCCCAGGAAACTTTCCATAAAGGGTAGAGCTGAGGTGTGCGCCACGTACATCTTTCCTCTCATCCTTTACCGACTGGTTGTACTTCCCTTGCCTGCACAACTCCTAAAAGCTCTCATTGAACTCTTGTCCTCACTCCTTTGGGACAGAGGAAGACACTGGGTGAGCAGACAGGTCTGTATTCAACGTCCATGTGAGAGAGACTTGGGAATGCAGGACTTGAAGCGTCACTGAGACACTGAGAGGTTGGCCTTCCTGAGCCACTATATGCAAGATGATCAACTGTGCCACCCTGCAGTTACTGCTACCTTTCCCGATCTCATTCTCAACCCCTCTGTCGAGAGTCGTCGCAGGCCGCGGGGAGAATCTGCCCTCCTAAAAGAGTGCTGAGCCACACTAAAATGATTACCAAGGTCCAGCGACCTTGTGACTGCTACCCGTAGGGAACTCCACAGGGATCTAGTGAGGGGGGGCTGCCGACGACCTGCTGTACATGCATTTGGGTTGGCAGCAGAGTAAGATCCACTCCGCATAGAGTTGGGCGCCAGGTTTGAGTCATCTGAATCATTCGAAGTTCTATCTGACCTGGCAATTGGCCTGAAATGCACTTCCACTCAACAACATACAATGCAGTTCCAGGTTTTCGGAGTCGCCTGCTTGTCCGAACAACGAAACAACGCCTGTAGAAACGACTGATCATGCTTCCTTTGATTGCCGTGAACTCCGCCGGTACTGCTCGTATGTTGGCAAGGTGACGGCTTGCATTGATCTCGAGCATCCTCACCCGATTACCATATTCAATGTCGTTGACAACGTGAGGCCGCTGTGGGACCAGGAAAGACAAATGGTCTACATTACGATCCTGGCCGTGGCGAGAATGGTGATTTTGACATCGCGTCTGCAAGGCTGCCAGGGGTGTTGTCTTTTTCTGATCAGGATCTGACCGTTTTCTTTAAACACCAACTACGGGTGAAGATCAGATGTGATAGAAGAAGGCTGCATCAAGCAGCATTTGACAGAAGATGGATACATGTAGCAAGTTTGTGTGTGTACGAAAAGGAGCCAAATTTGAATATGTGTTCTCCGCCTAGGTGTAGAACACGCAGTTCCGTCAAGTGTAACTTCATCTTTAGCCTCTTAGCTAGCCGAGTGAGTGCTCCATCCCTCCCTGACTAGGAAGCCTCCAAGATTCCTACCCCTCCTAACTGCAATTTTTTCTTTTCGCCCCTCTCTCTAAATTTCACCCATCTTAGAAAGAAAGAAATCAATCACTAACCCTCATCCCTCACCCACAAAATTTTCTTTTCTCCATTTCGTCCCATCTAGAGGGCTTCCCCATTTAGAGACTGTCCTGCAGAAGTTCAGGTTCCTTTACAAACCAAAGGGGAATGGGCGGTCTATGAACTAGTTGGTTGGGTGGGTCCTACTAACCACTGTTGTATTTTTTTTTCTTCCCCCACCCTCGACACAAATGAATTATTGTATTACTTTTATTGTTATCTTTTTTGTTTTTACACGTTAATAAAAAATGTTTTGAACAATTGGGTGCTAAGTAGGACGTCGCCCAGTACGAAAGGGTGAATGCGGTATTATGGTGGAAGAAGATACTATCTAAGAGAAACTTTTGTTTAGTTCTGGATTGATAAGGATGACCAACGATCCCCCATTTTCCTCCTTTTGAGTTGGCCTTGTGCTTAAGTTTTTTATTCTTGTAAATTTTTGCCTGAATAAAGATTTAATATCACAAAATAGGAACATTTTTAAGATTAAATTTAAGATAGAACAATATAAAATAAATTTTAATGGGTATTTATGCAGAGAAGGTACCGTACTATTTTCAAGTTGAATTCAAGTACTGTTGCGGATATTTTGTTTATTAAATTGTTAGGTGAAAGTACAGAATAGTTGCAAAATACCTTCGGTCTCCTCATGTTAAGAATAGGTTTTTGAATAATTTAGGTTTTTATTTCAGCACGGTACCTTCTCGACTTAAGTACCCGAGAATGTTCGAGGATTACTTTTTTTTTTTTTTTTGAAAGCCTAAAATATAGTTAACTTGAGTTAATAGAAGTTAGGTAAAAGTCAACGTGGTTGTTGTGATCGTGTGGGCCTCCTTACTTCCTGTTGGGTGCGCGTTTCTGTTTTATCGTCTGTGCAACAACATGGAGTCGACGGTGACGCCGACGAACCGGGGTGAACAGGAAGAATTAAGGGAAGCCGTGGCGACAGGCGATTTGGACAAGTTGAAAAAGTTGATTGAAGAAAGGCATGTCGAGATTAATTCCCAAAATGCGATAAATGGATGGTAAGCATTTTTTTTTCTAAATACCTTTTAATCACTTTTTCCCCCAGGTAGATAAGACGAGAGTTTAATATTAATATGAGCCTAATTTTTTTTTCTTTTCTTCTTAAATTAATCAGGCTTTTTACGTTTTTTGTTTAAATTTTTTTTAATCTAATTAAAAAAAAAAGAATCTACGTCTTAAAACTAAAAAAATCCAAATATATTCGATTTTGTGCTTGGTTTAATCTTTGTTTAATTTCTAAGTTGTTGTTCGTTATTACGATCGTTTCTTTTAAACTACGGAGTCCCGTAAGACAATGAAAACCCCCCCTTTTTTTTACATCTACTGTTTAAGAAAAGGAGGTGCGACTTTTGTCGTTCTTCGAATAGTTCTATGATTCTTCGGATCACTGCTACTAATACTACTATTACTACCAAAAATCATTTATTATCGATTTTCGAAGGAGAAAAAGGATCTTCCTTTGCAACTACTACAACTTCTGGTGCCAATATCCAAAGGCGGTGCCGACATTTGGATCACAAGTTTTTTTTTCTTTGAGAACATAAGTGCTTTATTTTTATTTTATTTTTTTTACTTTATAGTTCAACCCTTTATTTTTAATTTTACTAAAACTTTTCAACATTAAGGCAAGTATTTATTTATATAGAATTTATTGTAAACGTACTATTGGCGACATAAATTATTTTAAAGGAATAGGAATACAGTTGGGAAATTTGTGACGTATTTGCGTTTCATGTTATCGTGCTAAAATAATGTTATTTAGAAAGCCATTCTTAACATGAGGATTTTTGTAACTATTCTGTATTTTTACCTAACAATTTAATAATAAAAAAAGAAGATATCGTAAAACTCGAAAATGCGATTTATAAAGCACGGTAACATAAGTGCATAAGCACCAATTGAAGTTATAAGCATTTTAAGTTCCGTGTTTACCGGTTGTGGACAAAGTAATAAGAATTCAGCTATCTTGATCATTGAGTAAGGTATCTGATTACTTAAACTTTACTCACAACCAATAATTACGAAACTTAATAAAATGTTTATAACTTCTGTTATTTTTGTTTGTTTTTAATTTAAGCAAATCCATTTCAAATATTTTTGACTAATTTCCCAACTGTAAATTTTTTTTAATAATTTGTCGCCAATAATAACGTTTCTCGATTTGTATAATTATTTCCGTTTTAAGTTTAAATGCGGCTATATTTCTGTTATCTTTATCCGTCTTGGGATCCGAGTCCTAATTGTTTTTATTTTTTATATATAAAACAAGGGTAAAACTATACAAACACCGTGACAGCGAATTAACCCTACCCCTAACCCTAAACCTAACCCTAAACCTAACCCTAATCCTAACCCTAACCCTAACGCTGTCACGGTGTTTGTATAATAATACCAAAACAAGGGGGGGGGGGGTAACGAATTTAACTATTATAATTAGTTTACATTTAAACTATTTTATTTTTTGTTTTTTACGATTTTGTTGAGGAAGCCAAAAATCCTGGTATAGTTAATGTTTTACGTGTTAAATTACTTTGAAAGTTATCTCCCCTCTAAAATTTATTTTTATTCGGACCCTATTCTGTACAATTGTCCATTTGCAATCTCTTATTCTCCCTTTAACTCTAACATTATGCAATGCAAATTCTGTTATTTATTTTATCTGGTAAAACCCATTTAGCAGAGAAGCCAACAAACGAGAAAAAAAAAAAAAATTTTAATATATAAAAAATGTTATCAAGGGCAGGATACTACTTTTTCAAAACGAATAAAAGCTTTAAAATACGTTAAAACACAAATCGAAGTAGGTAGAAGAGTAATCATCTTGCCTCTGGTATTTGTTATATATTTAATTTCCCCCCCCCCCTTCGTTGGCGTCTGTTAAATTCTCTCCCCTTCCATTTGTATTTTTAACTATTGTTAACGTGATTGTTTTAATCCCAACGTTCCGACCGATGTAACTTCTAGCCTTCATTAAAAATATTTATGAACATTTACAGATTCCCGGGTTCGAAAAAATGTACCGGAAGATCTTCTTCCGGTGCATTTTTTCGAACCCGGGATCTGTAAAGGTTACATCGGCCGCAACGCTGTAAAAATAACACTCAAAATAAAAAATTTTAGTAGTCCAAATAATTCAAATATTATAAATCCTTACCTAAAAAAAAAAAAAAAAAAAAATCCCCGAATGTTTTTCTCACTTGTTTTCTTGACTTTTATTAGAAATACTCGAAAAGCGTAATTCTCAGACAATCGTAACAAAAAAAAAAAAAGAAAAAAGTTTTTGACTTTGTTTTTTTGTTTTTTTTTTTAGGGGGGGGATATTTGATTGTCTGCATTGTCTCGTGAACCAGGTGCTTGCCGTATTCGTCGGGCTTTAAAATGGCGTGTAAAAAGTTGAAAATTTAATTTCATGGGGTCTGCGTTCACGCTTGGCATCCACTTAAAAATAAATGCGGCGTTTTTAATTTGATTTAAAACTTGAAAATTATAGAAATTTAAATATATGTTTCGTACAGGCCAATAAGTCTCCTGTGCGTCATGAGTAAGTTGCTGGAATCTGTGTTAAATACAGAAGTAATCAACCATCTCAACAAAAATAACCTTAGTGACACTCAATATGGTTTCCGTTCTGCTAGATCTACAGCAGATGTGCTTACAGTTATATCTCATAGAATTAGCAAATCTCTCGACGGAGGCAACCTTTCTAGGGCAATTGCTCTTGACATATCTAAGGCCTTTGATAGGGTATGGCATAAAGGTTTACTTCATAAGATCTCTAGCTATGGTATAGCTGGAAATGTCTTCTCAATTATTAAATCATTTCTTTCTGATAGGTTCATAAGAGTAGTAGTTGAGGGGCAAAAATCAGAAGCCCACAGTATTAATGCCGGTGTCCCTCAGGGGTCCATCCTGGGCCCAACTCTTTTTCTGATCTACATTAATGATCTTCCAAATCACATCCTTACATCATTTGTAGACATTTATGCTGACGACACTACCATTTATGGTAGCACATCTAAGACAGTAAACGACCAAGTTCTCTCCAATTCTCTCTCCTCTGATCTTGAGCATGTAGTACAATGGGGAAAAGAGTGGCTGGTTACTTTTAATGCATCTAAAACCAAGCTTCTCTCTTTACATCAACATTCTGATCCACATCTGGCATCAATTGAAATGAATGGCTCTCGTCTTCAGGAGGCCTCAAGTTTTGACAAGCTTCTGGACTTGACCATTACTCCTGATCTTAAATGGAACACATACATCAAATCTGTTGCCAAGGCCGCTGGAAAAATGGTGGGATCTTTCTATCGATCCAGTAGATATCTCACTGCTGATGCAATTCTCTATCTATATAAGAGCCAGGTACGTCCAAGGATGGAATACTGTTGCCACATCTGGCCAGGAGCTGCTAGAAAGGACTTGTCCTGCCTTGATAGAGTTCAAAATAGACTTCGTAGCCTCGTAGGAGATGTCCTTTTCTCTTCCTTGCAACCTCTATCTCACAGAAGAGATGTTGCGAGTTTGTCTCTGATGTATCGTTATTTTCATGGAAAGTGTTCGACTGAGCTTCAATCTATGGTCCCCCCCTCGCCAAACTTTCACAAGAAACACTCGTCTAGCTGTAAACACTATCAATAATTCCCCCCACTCTTTATCTGTGCCTAAACCTAAACGTAGATTCCATGAACAAAGCTTTTTTATTAGAACTGCACGCCTGTGGAATTGTCTTCCGTTTTCCTGCTTCCCGGCTGACTACAATATGGTTGTCTTCAAGTCTAACGTAAATAAGTTCTTGATGAGCCGTTCCATATAAGTTATCAAATTTAACAAATTTTCATTACTAATGATTATTATATTGTCCAATTTCTACTGTACACTCTTTAACCCTTATCCTTGAGTGGCCTCTTGGCCTTGATAATGAGTTGATACCTATGAAAAAAAAAAAAAAAGAAAAAGTCCAATGTGAACAAGTTCTAATTGAATCGTCCCCCTAAGTAATCCAAGTTACAAAATTCCCACTGTTTACTATGCTAAAATCACAATGACTAATGTATACCTATTAACCCTTATCCTCGAGTGGCCTCTGAGCCTTGATAAATGGTGACAACCTTGTAAAAAAAAAAAATTAAAAAAAATTAAATAGGCAAGATGGTCGGGATACGATTGATCTCATTAAAATTTGATTTTCCTCTAAAAAAAAAAAACAAATAAAAAAAAACTACTTGATCAAATTAAGTGCAAAAAGTTTTATTATTATTTTATTTATTTATTTTTTTTTTTTAAAGAATTTTATTCCATAACGGGTACGTACAATATAATTTAATTTTTTTGTAATATTTTCATTTTTAATGTCTTCATTAAACTAAACAAATACCAAATATATATATATAGAGAGAGAGAGAGAGAGAGAAATGCTAAAGGATTTAGGGCTTATAACGGGCATAATCCGGGGTCTCTCGTTCGTTCTTTGAGAAACGTCAGGTGTGACGAGGAAGTTAAATATGACTATTGAAACTTATTTCCTTTTACTTATACCCTTTTCCATTACATCCTCGGAACTCATCGAAATGAAAATAAAATTAAAATATATTGGACATTTAGTCAATAAAGCAAAAAAAGCCGTGAAAAAATATATACAACATTTAAATGTTACTAAAGGCAAGCTAAGTTACTCTTTTACCTGTCTGGGTTTTTTTTTTTTGTTTTTTGTATTTTAACTTATTTTAAAATGTTATTTTACTCAAAAATAAAAGTAGTGTAAAACCTGTCAAGTCAGAACCGCTCAAAAAATGGTGATCTAGTAGAGCCATGGTTGAGCTATGCCACCAATCCTTCAAAAATGTAATGTTGGTCCCCCCAATTTATCGGAGCAGCACCTATGTTTTCAATGGCGTCCGTGTGTCCGGACGATTGCCAGATAACCGTCCATTAATTTTTCCTGAAATTTTCCCACAAATTGTATTTCAATAAATAGATGTGCACAGTATAAAAAAAAAAAAATTTTTTTTTTGCAAAAATTCCTGTTGCGTACCCAGGGGCTCAAAAGAGGTAAAAATTGCCCCAAAATGGCCAAAAATTACACATTTTGCTCCATAACTTTTGATCCATCCATTAGATTTTTCTGAAACTTGGCCAAATATAGAGCCCATTGTTCTTAATATAAATTCAGTATGGGTGACCCTGGCAAAATTCTAGTTCGCATTCCTCTGGGACTTTTAGTGCTAAAAAAACATGCCTTTTTAGAGCTCTTTTGCCCATTTTCCTTAGTGTTGAGTTTCGCAGGTATCTAAGAAGAACGAGCTGACAGTAACTCCGTCAAGAAAAAAGTTTGGACGTTGAATATTATGTTCTGTATTTTTTTCCTTTACGGAAAAACATTTTCAATTTCATTCCAAGTTAATTAAAAGGCAAGGCAGCAAGGTCTTATCGACTGGGGAAACTATTAGTCTCAAATGACTAACAGAAGAAGAACCGTTTAGTTTTTGAGATTTTTTTCTGTAAGAAACAGAAATTAAATTTGCTGGCTTCTGAGACAAGAGGGCATCGGTGCACATGTTCTCCATGAAAGGAATTAAGTCAAGAGACTGTCTTGAAAGCCAATTCTTCCAAAATTCCCTTCTCATCAGGACATTTTTTATTTTAAAAGAGAAAAAAACTACATTAGAACTAGAAGGTTCTGGAAGATTGAGATAGTGCCTTTCAAAAGGACTGAAAGAGAGAGAACATTTTTACAAGACCCCTTTTTGCATGTTTCTTTCCTTTCAGGTTTTACATATCAAGTAAGACTTTTTTGCATTATTTTAAAGGATAAAGTATATTTTATCGTTTTTACTTTGTTACAATCGTTTGGGCGATAAATTTAACTTTGTCATTCCATTCAATAGAATTCTAGAAATACTCTCAACTAGAGACCCCCTTTTTTGTATGTTCTATTTTAAGGTTGATTGTTAACCCTTGCTTTGGGAAATAAAAGCAATTCAGCATTTCTTTCAATGAAACTTGACTACGTTTTTATATTTTGCCTCCCTTTTTGTTTATTGTCACTTTGTCATTCATGAGATTTTGCTTAAATTCTCCAGCACTTTGTTTTATTTTTTCTTTCCCCATTTTTATAAATATGCTACGCCCACAAAAAAAAAAGAAAAAAAAGAAGTGTTTTGGTAATGACAACTACAAAATACATCAGTTCCTCATTCGATTCTGGAAAATAATGGTTAGCCTTGCTAGTCATTATATAAAAGCTTGAAGGACAAGAATACTTTATGCATATGCACCTGTTTTTTTTTTTGGGGGGGGGTTATCATTCTATTTGTTTTTCTTTAAGATGAAGAAATAAACGTGTTATCCCACCAGTTTAAGTGGTAGTTTCATCACGTGACTTGGGTTAACATGAGTAATAATGATTTTTTTTTTCTTTCTTTTTTGTTTAGTTGTCAAAGGATGGGAGGGGGTTTCAAACACAATGAGAAGGAGGTGGGCACGTGTGAGTGTGTATCCTAGCAGCCAGCTTATACAATGCAGTCTATTGTTTTTCTTACCTACTTTTTTTGATTTACTTATATAGCTGATTTGAATTATTACATTTCTACCCATTGTCAAGTACCTACTTAATTGCCCCCCCCCACACACACACCCATCTGCATCACAGGCACAAGGTCAGATTTTAATTAGAGGAGGGGGGGGGGCACTCTAAAATAATTACCTCAGTCCAGAAGGATTTCTCCTCTTCTGACTGAGAACAGAACACTTTGACCCTAGCCTGAAAGCCGGACAGGAATGAAATAATCAACTTGACAAAAGAAATAGGAGTAAAAAAAAAAAAAAAAAAAAATCTATACAACTAGCTGTGCCTACCCAGCGTTGTCCAGGATGCAGAGAAGTAATTTTAGTTTTTACGTTTTACTCGTTTGTACAATTTTTAAACTTAATGGAGATAACTCCTATTATATTCTTCAATTTTAAAATGAGTTATCCCCCTTGCTGACTTTTATTCTTAGTTGGCTAGCAGGGATACCCGGTGTCACCTGGGTCTACTTGAAGTTCCGTTTGGACACAACCTCTATACTAAGGATATTGTACACTTTTTCTAGGTACATGCAAAATGAATGCCGATGCTCAAAATGTATAAACCTTTTGACTCCTCCCTTTGCTTAAAAATTTACCAAAAATCAGGAAATTAACCAATTTTAATGAAATTTTCAGTTTTTATCAAATAATGATCACAGAATAAAATTAGCCCGTTATTTTTATTTGAATCTTAGTGGAAATGTATTATTTTGTTTAAACAAAACGCGTTTACTAAAGTTATGGTTTTCAGTAATAAAAAAATTAATTTTTGCTTTTTTATGAAAATAAAGCATCGTAAATTGTAATAATAAAAAAATTTCTTTATTTTTTTATTTTTTATTTATTTTTTTTTTCAGGAACATTTTGAAAAAAAAAGCCCCTAAAAGTTTGTATTAACGAAATCAATACAATTTGAAGAAAAATTAATTTCTCGAACTACCAATATTATCATTGTATTAAGCAGTGTTTATTCAATATTTTCACACAAAAAAATAATTGGTAAAGATATTTCTGCCCCCCCCCCCTTTTTTTTCTTTTTTTTTAATATTACATGTTTTGCATGACTTTTATATGTAAGATTCAAATATTTTCCCTGCTTGAATGAACGTGTAACTTTCAACATAACATAGTTTTTGTATAATCTTTAAAAATAAAATGCTTTTTTATTTAAAAGCAGAAACACAGAAAAATTAAATTAAAAAATGGTAAAAATTACACAAACGTTCACGATAGGAATGTATGGATGCACAGCTGGCTGAGGGAGAGAAAATCAGCACTCGCTACCTCCCTCCAAATATCTGACATCATTTTTAACAGCTTTTTGACTTTCTGACATTTTGGGCTTCCATAGAACCCATTCTTAGACGACATCATTTCTTTTTCTTTGTGCAAAGCTAGATAGAATCTCTTGCTTTTGGGGACTAATTAAGCTATATTTTTGTACAAACAAGATTTTTTTTTTTTAATTCAATATCTTAGGACTTTACTGATTATCTTTGAAATAGACCCAGAAAACTAATTATCTTTTCAAGGGATTTTTGCAATGAATTTATTTAATTTCAAAATTTAGCTGAATTCGTCAGTTTCCAAATGTCACCGTGAAAACATTTTTATTATAACTTTTTTTTTTTCACATGTATAAATATTGTTTTTTCTTTTGGAAATTAACTTTAGGCTTTAATCTTTCAAAAACAATCAAAAAGTTGTCGGAAACCTACAAAAAAATTATGATAAACCAGCTTTCAAAACTATCATTTTACTGCCATTACTGCCCGCACCAAAATATCAATATAAAATAAATATCATCATAGGTAATGTCGATGCTCCCACAACAATATCAAAAATAAAAGATACGGTAATCCTACTTAAAAGCAAATAAAAACACGAAAATGTAATCGTCCAAAAATGAAGTACGTGACAACCTTGTCATCAGAGATTTTGGCAGAAAGGATATGAAGAGAAGATATACTGCGGATATTGAACACTTTTTATGACTATTTACCAGCAGGTGGGTGCCCAGCATTGCCTGTGCCCCCCCCCAATCAAAACAACTCTTCTGTTAATCAAAATAGCAGAGAGTGCTTGTACGACTGAAAAGCAAAAATGAGCTGCGATGGCTGGGCTCAAACACGAAAGAGGGGAAGAAGGCTAAAACTTACGGGCAAACGCTTTTGCTCACATGGCGATGAGTGCTTATGACGTCATAACTTTGTAAAATAAGTGTTTTAAATATAGTTTAATACGCATGTGTAACTTTATAGTCTGTACTGGAAATAAATAGAACTGTTTTTAACTGAAATAAGCGTTTTTATGTTAAAAATGATTACTTGTGACTTATTGTGTTATTAAAAGAAAAAAAATGTTATTTACAAAACCCTCGCAATAAGAAAAATGTTTTGTTTTAATTTAATTAACTGCCAATAAAAAATGCCAAATGAATAATACAAAGTACAAAACAAGAAAATATTTTAAATCTTTTAACCATGTTTAAATGCAAAAGAAAAAAAAGATGTTAAAAAATGAAAGAAAGTTTTCTGTTTTAATTAAATATCGTAATTGGATTGGAATTTTTGTTTCTTTTAAATAAAAATTTAACCTTCAGTTGATTTAAACGTCTGTTAAAAAAAAATCGAAATAAGGAAATTGTTTTTTGTTTTGATATAATTAGCTGCCAAAATTACAAAACAACCCTGTTTAAATGCTTTTATTAAAAAAAAAAAAATTTAATTAAAAACTTTTTTTTTTTTTTTTTTTTTTTTCACTCCAAACAAAACATTGAGACTTAAGAGGCTATTCTGATTTGAGGCTGCATTTCTAAGAAGCATCCTAAGTCAGTTGTCACACGGTGCCTGTTTTAGATTTAAATTTCTGCATGTTGATGCAGTCAGGAAACAGGAATGGAAGAGGTAATTCCAAAGACAATCAGTCTGAGGTAAAAAAAAAAAAAAAACACTATTAGAGTACAAAGTTTTCCAGTATTCAGAGAACCTCTCTATAGTGAAGGTATGCTGCTATTCCTGTTGATCAGGGGGTAGGGGTCACGTACAAGTGCAGTAAGATCATGGGAGCTCATTCTGTGGAAATGCTTGCAAAACAAACAGGAATTTTATCACTATTTTTTCTTTTCGTTGAAAGGCAGGAAACAGATTTAAAGTAAATTACAATTTTATTTTCAAACTAAAAATGCAATTTAAGATCAACAATTTATTCAGTCAATGTCGATGTAAACAAACCTAAAATTGATTGGTCAGCAAACAAATCATTTGCATAAGTGGACGTGACTTTCTGTCTCGATGTCTTTTTCTGCAACAACAGCTTGTTTGCAATAGCGACTGTCTCTTTACCACTACAGACTTAACATATTATAAGTTGGTGGTGTTTCAACCGCGTAAGTGATTGTTATCAGTGAGCAATTTATTGGTTGTCTCGGCTACACTACAGATTATATGATGGTTCCTAATTCGTGCATAAAAAAAAAATGCTGGATGGAATGTTGACAGTTGGACACTCTGGTTTAGATTGTACATTTTTATTTATACTAAAAAAAAAATTGTAAAAATCATTTAAAAAAAAAAAAACTAAGGAATGTTTGTTTAGCAACCAACTGATGTCTTTATTATTATTTTTGTTTAAATTATTTTATAACAAAAACATGAAACTTTTTTTACACAAGAAAAATAAGCATTTAGATTATTTGTACAAAAAACAACTTTTTTAAGGCTGGGATCAATGTGCAAACTTGCTGCACTTGTCCTCCTCAATGTAAATGTCCCTGACTAAGCCAGAAGGCTTTCTTCTCTAATAGCTTTTTTCTTGGACTTGAGAATTCCCGTCCTGATTCCCCAACTGTACCAAAAAAGCAAAAATATGAATGTAATGGTAACAAACTTGCTGCGCAACTCCCCACTAAGGATGCTTCCTGTAATTCTATGCCCTAATTTACAATAGCCCTTTCTGACTCTGTAGTGTGCCTTGTTTGCTGCAAATAGAAGTAAAAAAATAAAAAATAAAAAACAACTTTTGTCTCTGAATTTTTTAGATGTAGATTGATAATTTGTATTATTTGGATGATTCAGATGACAGTTCTCATTTTGAGTGTTATTTGCACAATGTTTGGGTCAGTGTAACCTCCGATTTTTCAAGTGTATTTTGTAAAATTCAGGAATCTTTCTGTCGAACTCTGGAATCTGCACGGAATTTTGAATGAAACCCTTTATTTAATCCATGGTAGTAAGATGCTTTCATTCTGTTAGCCATGACTGGGTAGAAGTCCTAAGTAATTCCGAATTGTAGTTTTAGTGTTACCTGCAATGAAGATTGAACCTGCAATCTTGAGAAGAGTATAACTTATAATGTAACAGTGCCCAACACGTAGCCTCAGTCGCAAAGTTGACAAAGAATAGGAAAGAACTTCAAATCGCTTTTTCCCTATGGTAACAACATTTATTTCCTTATTTTCCCATCACGTATGACTTATTGTTACAGCTGTGAAGTCATCCATGTCTCTAACGAGCTCTTGAACGTCATCCATATCTCTAATGTGATCGTCTTCCCTAGCGTGCTCTTTCTTTTTTTATAGTCTTTTATTTTACTGGTGATGTAATTTTACATGCATTTGCATAGGCATTCTGTTACAACAACTGAATACCATAGTAGCAAGAATGTACGTCTAAAAACAGAAATAGGTTTAAGGCTCCTAAAGTCTTACTAGAATTGTCAGTAAGAGCCTGTGGCATAGTGGATAAAGTACTTGGTAAAATTTAGTTTCCAGAGTTCTACAAGATTAACCTGAAGAAGGTTGAAGGTTACATCAACCAAATCGTTGTGCAAATAACACTCAAGATGGGAACAGTAGTCGAAATAATCCAAATAATAGCAGTGTTTCTCTTTTTAGGAGAATTAGCACAAGATACAGAGCTGGTCTACTTTTTAATTTACTAAATAAATAAATTAGTAACCAAGGTTTTTTTGTTTTGTTTTGTTTCTTATCTGAATCTGTTCTATTTCTCCTGAACAAAGAAATCTAAAATTGTATTCCCTGCACACACACACCCTCCACAATTTATAAGCTTAATCTAAAACGGGGCTAAATGACCTAAATTTAACATGGTAGCCATCCTCTCAATAATTTGACCTTAATTCATTTCCTCCCCTACATTTTACCACCACCTCCTTTAATTTGGTACGGTGGGTTTGCAATAACTAATTTTAGAAATAATATATGTATATAGCAAGCTTGTATCACTTTTGTCAACTGGTATTAATAAAAATTTTACACTTAAAAATCCTGCAATATACTTGCTACTTTTCTGTCTCTAACTCTTAGCATTCTGTTGAAAAAGGGGACTCATTCATATGTAATATATTGATGTTGGCATTCTGTAGATATTCAGTGCAAATGGAGACTCTCTGATATTATTTTAGCTCTTTTGTTTTAACTGCAAAAGTATTTATCTAAGCTAGCAGGGACGCCTAGCATAGCCCAGTCGTAAAGTACGCTTAAATATATTTTAATTCTTGCAGGTTTTGTATATATTATTATAGAGTTAATGTTCTATGAATTTTGATATATTATAAAGTTGCGATTTCAAAAATCAAAAAATATATCCATATGACTTTGATGCATCAGCTTGAATTGAAACCAAAACTTATGAAAAACAAGTAAAGCATGCATGCTCCCCCATGAGTGCACAGTGAATGAAACATAAAAAAAATGACTAAGTTCAGCATTTTCTTCCCAACCACCCACCCAGTTAGCCTCAAAAGTCCCCAGGGGATGTCAAATCCTGGTGAAAATGAACAAACCGTGCAGTTTAAGGCCTTAACCTATGTAAATTTGAGTTTTGCACCATGCAAAAAAAAAGAAATCATTTGCTTCCCCCCCCCCTTTAGTCCCAAAAGTCCCCAAGGGCTTAACATATTTAAATTTGTGTTCAGCACCATGCAAAACTGCTAAATAGGCATACACAGAAAATTTTGGGACAAATATGGTAAAATAGTTCCAAAAATGGAGTTTTTATTAGCCATAACAGAGCCCCTGGGGCACACCCAAGAGTTATCGCGAAGTATAGACAAACAAAATTATATAGAAATCAGTTACAACTTTTCAGAAAGTTTTATAAAAATCTAAGGCATCAATTTTTTTTTTTTTTTTTTTTTTTTTTTTTAATAAGCACAAAAGTATTAATTTTAACCATTTTAACCCGAAAGGCACCCATAAAGGGGCAACAGGAGTTTTCCTGGAAAATCCGTTCTATTACTTTGTTACTCATATCATGTTTAATGTTTGCAAAATTTCAAAAAATTCCAAGCTGTAGTTTTTAAGAAAAGTGCGGACGAATGGACAAGGATGAATTTACAATACCACTCTCTTTTTGTCGGATCCAAAAAAAAAAAAATTTATATATATATATATATATATGTATGTATATATATATATATATATATAGAGAGAGAGAGAGAGAGAGAGAGTTCCTTCAGCTATAACCGAAACCAAAACTTATGAAGAATTTTTGGCGAAAATGTTTATTACAAGAAATGGAAGTCCATAACAATAAAACTACAATCACTCAGATGTAAGCGTGACACACAAAATAAATAACACACACTATTAATATATCGATGATCATCGTTTTGCATACTGGCATGTATTAGACAGTTTTAAAAAAATTGACTTCTAAATTCAGCTATCTCTAACCAGGTCTTTATTTATCCCGCCCCTTTCATCCAAAGTCTATTCATATCACTTCCCCTCCCCCGTTTTCCTTGGCTTTCATCTTTGAACTGGACCTGTTACCTCAACTGTTCTATATTTATTAACTGAAAAACTTTCGTCCATTCTTTCAATGTGACCATACAATCAAAGTCTCCTGTTTTGCACACATCTCTTTATACTGTCCTTATTTAATCTTCATCATCCTGTCTTTAAGACTCGCATTAAATATCCATCATATCATTCTCATATAATTTTTTTCTCTACACAATGAGGTGGATGACAAAGCATAGAATTAATAAATAATTTTACTTTTTTTATGAACAAATATTTTTAATTTTTTAATGCTAAAAGGGTAGCTAAAGCATCCTTTAGCCTTGATAGGCAATCATCTAAAGATAATATCTTGATAAATATTTTTAATGAATAAATTTAATTAATGGTTAAATATTTAAACAAGACTAACAATAATCAGCTTTATTGTCCACTTAATTCCCCTTTTTATTATTTTTATTGTAGAAATGCCATTGTAAATTGGATGAAAAAGCTCCCAAAAATATAATACATACATAGATACATATCTATCTATCTCTCTATCTCTCCTATTAACTGTAAATTTGAATTTAAACGTAACGGGTTTCTGTTTCCTTCTTTCTGTCACCTAGGCCATATAAAACCAAGTCATGTGAAGGTTAACCAATAATTATAATGACATTTTGTATCCTTGAAATACAGCCATTTTTAAACTTTTTTTTTTTTTTTACATAGGCATCACCACATTATCAAGGCCAAGAGGCCACTCAAGGATAAGGGTTAAAGAGTGTACAGTAGAAATTGGACAATATAGTAATCATTAGTAATGAAAATTTGGTAAATTTGATAACTTATATGGAACTGTTTAAAATTTTTGTAGAAGGCGTATCTTAATTCGGAATGTGTAATATAATGGTGGCAACTTGATTAGAAAAAAAACGTTGAAAAGTTTGTGAAAATATAGACAATACATTTTTAAAGGTATCCTCTATTAAAGAGGACAATTAGAGAAAAGACATGACTTAGAAAATGGCAAGTCTCTCTCAAATGATTGACATATTTTCAAAGATATCAGGAGGAGTTAATGCTCTTTTGTTTTGCCTGCGAAACAAAACAGATGCATTTTCAAAGGTTTTTCCCTCTCCTCTATACAGGATAGATATGGATAAAGACTAATAAAATTATCAAAACCTAAAATATGAACTGTTATTATATGCTTGATGATAACCTGTAAACAAAAGAAAAATTACAGCTGCTGCTACCAATAAAAGAGACAACTCTACAGTTAATACTACTGTAAAGTTATCCCATTCTTTTATTGATCCCTAAAATGCAAAATGTGTTGCAGTTGAAATAAAGAAGCGAAACCTGTTTGTTTGTTTTTTAATTTTTATAGCTTACAATTTCTTGCTGTAGAATGTCGATATTCCCTTGATATACTCCTGCTTTATAGATGCAATTAACTCCTCAGACTAAGTTGGAGGAAGCAAAAGGCAGAACATTTGCTCACTTTGATCATAATTCTTGCTCTGAAATTTTTACAATCATCTCTAGAGTAGTAACAATTCTGAAGTTGCTCCCTCACATACTTTAAAATAAAAGTAATAAAATGTTTGTACTTTCATCTTCATCTCAACCCTGAAATAATCAAAATAATCAATCACATTTGAAACACGATGTTTACCTCTTAATCTACATTTTGTTACAATTTCTGTATTATATTTTCCGTAGTCTGTCTGTTTTGTGGAAGACAGGATAGCCTGTTATTGTGGTTGGGGATCCCATCATGTGTGTATGGTTGGTGAAAGAAGCAAAGGTCACATAATGAAGACACAAAGTACACGGATATACAATAACAAATAAATGTAGATTTATTTACATTTAATTACAAATCAAGATTGTAAGAGTTTGTAGCGAAAGATGAATGAGTAACGTTACTTGCGTTTAGGCCTCAATATTGTTTGAGTTCGAACGCGGCCTGACTATCACCAGAACCGGGAAGTTGTTTCCATCACATCTGCATTGTCCTGAGGTCCAGCAAAAAGAGGAAGAAAGATACAAAAGGGGAGTGAATGTTGCTGCATCGCTCCCTGGTGACAAAGCATAGTGTTGCCAGAGTTGAAGGGTGATAATCGTGTTTAGCTTAAGGTCCTCTGTTTGTGTCCGCGTGTGGAAAACTCAGTTCCCATAATTTCACTTTGTCTCAGAAACTACGAGGTAAGTCTGACAGAAATTTGATATTGGTCTTTGTTATGATGAAGTGCAGTGAACTAAGTATTATGGTATTTGTTTGATGCAGAGTTAGGGATTAGTATTTACTAGCAGAATCCGTGGAAATTCCATTTTTTTTTTTAATGAAAATTCAATACACAACACTTTTTTTTTTTTTTCTGAATAATTTTTTAATATAAATTATAAAGGAACTGATGTCAATTCACTTGTACATTTTTTTTTTTTTTTTTGAATTTTAAAAAGAATCTATAAAAAGCTTAGTCTCCTTTCAGCATGATTTTTTTTTTTTTAATTATAAAATAAAATGGCCAATTTAAAACTGTAAAAAGATAATCATGTATTTTTCTTTTAATTTTTTTAAGTTTTGGAGATAAACAGGTTTTAATGATTTTTAACTGATAAAGAGGGACTATAAAAGGGAGGTAATTTGTTTCTCATTAATGTTGGCAATGTCCTTTTTTTTTTCTTTCTTTTTTGTGACACCAGACGTCAAACAAGTAAATTAATATTTAGATCTGGGTATTTTTTTTTTTATATATATATATATATATCAGTTAGAAGCACTATAATACTAAAATATGTATTGAATATGTTTGAAGTCAAAACTGCAGTTTTGGTTTCAAACGTATTCAATAAGTATTTTATAATATTTAGATATTTAATGTAAAAATTAGCACAAATGTAGCCATATTCAACCATCGATTTAGCATAAAGCACTCATTCTAAATCAACAGGCTATAACTTTTGCATGATTTTACCAGGTTAAAAAGTTTAAGTTATAATCCTTATTTACTAATCTTTTTTTTTTTTTTTTTTTTTTTTTAAGCATCGTAGGGTAATCTCATTACATTACTACTATTGTGACATAACAAATTCGGAAACAATGACCGAAACAAGACATATGCATTCCATCTGTTTGCATAGTGAAAATTCTGTCCGATTCTGCTTTTTTTTTTTTTTTTTTTTTTTTTTCTCCTTTCAATCATGATAAATGTGTTTTATTTCTACTTGCAGGACGGCGTTGCATTGGGCAGTTGTGCGGAACCATCCGTCAATTGTTGCCTACTTGTTGACTCAAGGTGCTGATAAGACAATAAAAAATCATGATGGTGATGTACCAGCTCAGCTGACGAGAGATACGACCATCCACAAAATACTAGGCGGTAAGTTAACCATTTCGGAAAGGTTGTTCATTAATACCCACAAACATTTATTTTTAATAGTGAACTAGAAGAATGCTCGTCCCAGGACAGATAAAATTAATTCAGAATAAAAACTGTTGGACATTCATGATGAAAACTTGGTGGACAAGTCTGCATAGAGTGAAGTTTATTTGCTCCAAATCTGGTTGAATGTGAATTAACAATTCCATAAATTATAGTATTTTGGGTTATTCTGTAGTTTTAAAATGCTTAGCAATGCACATTTTAAAATACAATAACAAACTGGTCTCAGCAATGGTAACAAGTGTAGGTTTTTCCACACAGAAGTAGCAATATCCAGTTGTAAAGTTCTGCTGTAGTTGACCATTATACAACGCAATACTGTGTAAATATCTCTACTGGACCATCTGTAAAAGGTTGAATATCCAGTGTAGCAGCAATTCGTGGGAATATATACTGGATATATACTGGAAAGAACAATTGGAAATAAGTCGTACACCATCCACTATCACTATGCAGTTGTGTACCTAGAAAATGGAGTTGCTAAATCTGAAATAGTGATATGGGACAAGAGGGAGAAAGTAGCAACCCTAGTTAAAGTCAATAGAGAGGAAGATGAAAAATGTCAAGGTTTTGTGTACATGATGATGATGATGGAAACCTTGTAAGACAATGGCATTCTGCATCTAGTCTGGTGTAATGCAGCATCTGCTGTGGCTATACAGTCGAAGATGCAGTTGTCTCTCTAAATGCAGGCTTGGGCGGGTGATAAGGAGACCTAGATTTACCCAGTTATGAGGGTTCTCCCTCTCGGCGTTGCAGACAAGGTCCAACGGAAAGGTAGGCCAATACTGTCGGAGCTGTAAGAGTTGCCTGAAAGATGTTGCAGTGCTTCACCATTTAGCTATCGGGACTCCAAACTAGATTTTTGTTGGGTTTATTCCCTTAGCCGTTGCCTTTCCCAGGGCACCCACAAGGCAGTGGAGCTATTTTCCCAGAGCTGTTTCAAATTTAAAAATATTTCCTATTTTGATGAAAATAACGTAGGTCCTCATCATAGTTATGGTTGTATCAAAATAAAAGCAAAATCCTTAAGTGATTTGTGTACAAGAAAATCTCCATCATTCCAGTAATTAGATGAGCAACTGGACTTGTGAAAAAAGAATTTTAAAAAATTTCTAGTGAATATACCCAGTGAACCAAGTGCAAGAGAAACATAAACAATTTCACTTAAAGGGGCATACCTCATTCCCAGCAAAAAAAAAAATTGTAAAAAAAACTAAAGGTGATGATCAAATATGATAAACAAATATACTGATGATCGCTATTCGTAGTATTAGAAATTCTTCAGAAAGAGGAAAGTTCTCCTGTTCTGTTTGTGGAAAAGGAGTTGTAGACAGTTTTTTTTTGTCATACTTGTAATAAGCATTGGGTACACAAAGGAGGCAATAAAAGTGATTGATTTTTGTTTCTTATGTAGTTAACTGAACTAATATATTATTTAGAAATTAGAAAAACACCAATCCTAAGATGGGTAAAATTAATTGCTTGAATAGAAATGGATTAAGTCTATTACGTTTGTGTTTTAGAAGCAGTGGGATAGGTAGTTTTGTGCAGTAAGTGGTACTATAAGCTCATAATTTAGTATGTGCCTATGAAACAATGGTAGACCTACTTATTATGTTAAAAACTTGAAGGAATGCTCTGGAAAGTAAACATCTGGAAGCAAATGTTACCAAGACCAAAGTGATGATGAGTGATTGTAGCATTGGAAAGCACTCCAAAAGAGGAAAATTCCTCCAATCAGTTTATGGAAAGGGAGTCACGTGCAATTCAATATTCTGTCATACTTTAATATTATATATATATATATATATATATATATATATATATATATATATACTTGGGTACACAAGAAATGCAGTTGAATTACTGGTTGAGAGAATATAACCAGTTTATCTATCTATATTCCTATAAATTCGTTTTTCTTTTGTGTGTATAGATATTCATATTAAAAACACTCTTCTATTTATTTAAAAAGAAAATACAATTTTCTTATATATAGGTTGTGGGGTTGCATTCACTAGCAAAAGATCTAACTAATTTGCATATTTTTTTAAACATTCATTTTAATTAATTCCCTATTAGTTTTTTCGGTTTTCTTATGGGATGATCATCTTTAGTTAACTATTAAGTGTAATTATATTCATGCAGATATTCTACATGATTTATATTTGCATAATATTTGCGTAAAAAGTTTACAGTAAACACAAAATTTTTTCGCCAATATTTTTGAAAGTCATCCTCTCTTTTCTATTGTCTAGCCTTAATTAAAACCTACGTCACTTCCAGTTTGGCGGTGGTTGTAACGACAAAGACGTCGAGGTTTTTTTCCGTTCTTTTCATCCTTCGCGGTACGAGTTCGAGCCAGCCTTTCTACTACCACTTTTTTTTTTTTTTTTCTCAACACACACACCCAAACACCCAGGCAACGCCAGGCTGAAATGCTAGTGTATCTATAAAAGTGAAAGTGTCTGTGTCTGTCTGTACATTTCCCCAACACAATAACTCGGTCAATTTTCAGTCTACAGACTCAAAATTTGATATATATGGTATTGAGATTTGGGAAAATCTTCGTTTTCGGCCAGAAATTTGACTGTTAAGGGGTCAAAGTTTAACGATTTAACCTTTGAGAACTCTACCAAACTCCTCCCACAATTTTGGGTATAAACAATTAAAATTTTAGATATAGGTTCCTTGGGCATGAATCTAACTTAATAACTTGATTTGAGTCCAAAACAATAAATGTTTAGGGGTCAAAATTAAAAATATTTGACCTCTGGGCTCTCTGCCAAATTACTCAGACAATTTCTGGTCTAAACATTGAAATTTTACATAAAGGGTATTCAGAGATAGGGCAACCTTTTTAATCGGTTTGGTTTGAAAATTTGAGTTACCAATATATAAATGTATGTATGTATGTTTGCATATCTGCTTAAAACTTCCGATGGAGGCGACTGATTTTTACAAGATCAGTATCGTTTTGAAGTTCGACTTTTTAGATGACAAATATTGAAAAATTGACTAAAAACATTAATATATTCACCTTCAACTGGACACTTTTCTACGGCGAGGGGGGGGGTCGCTTTTTTTGCCAATATTTTCGAAAGTCATCCTCTCCTTTCTATTGTCTAGCCTTAATTAAAACCTACATCACTTCCGGTTTGGCAGTGGTCATAACAGCAAAGATGTCAGTTTTTTCTCCGTTCTTTTCCTCCTTTGCGGTACGGGTTCGAGCCTGCCTTCCTACTACCACATTTTTTTTTTTTCATCTGCTCAATATACACCTACAAACACCCGGGCAATGCCGGGCACCCATATTAGTATGCAAGAAATATAAAACAATAGAAATGGATGAGAACTTAGATGTGGACAAAGTATATTGTGGTTATCCAGAAGTTTTTTTTTTGTTTGTTTGTTTTTACCGTAATGATAACATTGGTTTAGTTCTGATAACCTTAGGGGAAGATTAAATTTGAAAAGTTTCAGATGTATGCAAAAAAGGATGCTTTGTTAGTTTGGTTACATTAAAAGAATCGATAAGTGTTTGGCTTAATAGATGTTGAGATGGTAGGGTTAGTTGGGAGGGGGAATGTCAAAGAAAATATGGGCGAAATTGATTAATGATTCCACTGAAAAAACAGTGTTAAATAAAGACATGGCCAGAAATACATAGACTAATTTTTTAAAACCCATCCAGCACATGCCATCATGTATAATGGACATTAAACTGAACATGACAATAAACTAGTCATTAGTATATGTTTCAATGATATTTCAAAGTAAATCTCTTTTTCAAATAAGATTGAATACAAAACTTCTTTTTTTTTTCTCCAGTTTTGCTATTGGATATTCAGTTTACCATGTGGTATTAAGTGTGTCGGGCAAATGGAGCTCAACAAGCCTTGGAAGGCAGTCTATCTATGGGAAAGTAAATCCTTATTCCAAACCTCCCCTGCCTTGTGGAAGATTGCAACCTCCCCTGCCTTGTGGAAGATTGCATAGGCTATGCATAGAAATAATATAATGCTATCATTTGTAAGCATCATGAAGTCGATAGGTAATTTTTGAAAGTCTTTTGAAGGCACAAAAGAAAAGATATAGAAAAGAAATTGGAATCTTAGGAAGATCTATCATTCCAGTAATTATAGGAGTAACCGGACTCATGAAAAAGAATTTCAAAAACTACTTGTCGAATGTACCCGATAAACCAAGTGCAAGAGAAATACAAACAATTGTATTCAAAGGAATGGTTAGAATCTTTAAAAGATCTTTCAGTTGGAGGGACTGAAATTGAACAATTGTCTGACATCTGGTAGGATGCACCATCCCCATGAAAAACCAAATGATTAAATTAAAACGAAAAAAACTCTAACATTATTTTCTTTTTTACCAGTCTGACATTGGTTGACTACTTAACGACAGAAACCGATGAAGACATTCACTGACAAACAACTTCACTTTCTCCATTATTCACTATCTTGAACAAAATTTGATTGCACTGCAACAAAAATGTACAGAAGGCAGTTCACGGGTAGCTGTGATGAGACCACGTTGCCCCCACTCGACAACTTGCCGACCCTAACATGATGTGCTGTGGATTTGTTCTCCTTCATCTTCTTTTCTTATCATGGCCATGTTGACGTTTCTTGCGTATTGGTGGCCGTCGAGAGAAACGCACGGGTTCACAAGTGAATATAAAAAGTACATAATACAATTCCATAGGAAAACACAAACTCTGAAAATGTATTTATTTGTTGGACTCTGAATACATGTGTGACCCTCGCCCCCACCCCAATCTGGAAGACTACCTTCTACATGCTAAAGTCCACATGTACGTTCTGTCAATACCCTGTCTGTCCGAGGTGTCTCTATCTGTCCAAGGTCTGTCAATCTGATCCCATTCACAACTGTCTTCCACTGAACTCTGTCATTTGTTAACCATTGCTACTGTCATTAACTCTAAACCATTTCCAAACTGTTCCCACTGTTATTAACTTATAACTACTGTCCAAAGTGCTTGCAAACCAAATTTAAATATATCTACATCCATTGTTCCGTCCTTTTGTTACTGTCATTGCCACACCCTGATCAATAATCCCATGTTAACATTCTTTTGTTTACCCTAGAGACAACTTTCAAACTATTGTTTGTTCATCAACCCCCAATTCTTATTTCTTTTATTGCCTGATAAACTTATTTCCTTTTCTTTAGTTATATTTCCTTTTTCTTTTCTCTCTAGCACTTGGGAATGGAGGGGGGTGGGGGTGAGCATCAAATAACCATTTCTCCTTTGATTAACATTGGCTTAATTGAATTTGGAACAAAAACCCACTGAAGGCAGTTTTCAAGCAAAAGTCATTTCCTCCATGATGAAAAGAGCCAGAACTAATGAATGTAAGCATAAATGCAGTTATTCAAGTTTATCTGAAATAAGTTTTTGTGAAAACATGTCTTGACAAAACATTTCATGCTGAACAGTCACCAATTTCTTTTGTATATCATCTATAATATAAATCTCACCTGTCTGTTTAAATGTATGTATATATGTATGTTTGTATGTCTGCCTAAAACTTTCCACAGAGGCGATGGATTTTCATGAAATTGATATTGTTTTGAAGCTCGGCTCTTCAGACGACAAATATCGAAAAATTGGCTAAAAACATAATTCCTTCACCCTTAACTGGGTACTTTTCTACAAGGAGGGGTCACTTTTTTCGCTGATATTTTTTAAAGTCTTTTCGATTAACTAGCCTTAATTTAAACCTTCGCCACTTCCGGTTTGGCGATGACTGCAATGGCAAAAACGTCACCTTTTTTTTTTTTTCCACATTCTTTTCCTCCTTCACAGTACGTTTGAGCCTGCCTACTATCACTTTTTCTTTTTTTGCTCAACACACACCTCCAAACACCCGGGCAATGCCAGGAACCCAGGCTAATCTATATTATATTTCACATTTTCTGTCTGTCCATTTCACTTGTCGTAAACTACTAGATCTGGCTGAGATTTCGTATAGACCTTTCTTATAAGAGGCAGTGAATTAAGTATTATGGTATCTGCCCGATGCACAATTAGGGTTTAATAGTGATTAGTATTTAATGCTAAAAATGAGACCAAATTTAACCATATTCAATAATCAGTTTTAGATAAAACACATAGTCTAATCAATGTGCTATAACTTTTTCCATTTTTAACAGGTTAAAGTGTATTTCTTTTATTTGCCAAAGTAAAATTGTGAACTTAATATAAACGGTCATTCTTCCTGCTCTTCAAAATCTGTTGCTTCCATTTCAAATTTCAGCGCCTATTCACAGGGATTATTTCTACTTTCTGACATGCAAAAAGCGAATTTTATTTCAGGATAAAAATCACCCCCAGGTGACCACATAGGGAAGCAGTTATTAAACTTCTAATTTAAAGGTTGAAAGTTCAATCACCAAATGGAGCAGTTTAGTTTCATTTTCTTAGAAAGTTGGTTCAGAAGTTCTAAAATCCATATTCAGTAGATTGAAATAATTGTCTTTATGCTTATAAACAATAAAGTGAATGCTGTATTCCTTACATTAGTCATATTAATAGAATAGTGTAAGTGTTATTTATTTTGTGTGTCACGCTTACATCAGGGTGACTGTCATTTAATTGTTATGGACTTCCATTTCTTGTAATAAATAATTTTATCAAGAATTCTTCATAAATTTTGGTTTCAATGATAGCTGAAAGAACTCAAGTTGTATATACATATATTTTTTTCATAAATTTTGGTTTCAATGATAGCTGAAAGAACTCAAGTTGTATATACATATATTTTTTTCATAAATTTTGGTTTCAATGATAGCTGAAAGAACTCAAGTTGTATATACATATATTTTTTTCATAAATTTTGGTTTCAATGATAGCTGAAAGAACTCAAGTTGTATATACATATATTTTTTTCATAAATTTTGGTTTCAGTTTTTATTCAAGCTGACGCATCCAAATCATATGGATATATATTTTATTTTTGAAATCGCAACTTTATAATCTCCAAAAATCGATAGAACATTAACTCTATAATGATATTTATGAAATCTGCAAGAATTGATATGCCATATTTAAGCGTACTTTACGACAGGGCTATGCTGGGCGTCCCTGCTAGCTTAGATAAATACTTTTGCAGTTTTAACAAAAAAGCTGCAATAATATGAGAACGTCTCCATTTACGCTGAACATCTACAGAATGCCAACATCAATATATTACATATGAACGAGTCCCCTGTTGAACTCTGAAATCGAATTGGAAACAGAATCCTTTATTTAATCCACATGCTCTTGTTCCATCAACGAAGACGGGGTAGAAGTCCTAAGTAAATTGCAATTGTATTTGGAGTGTCGCCTGCACTGAGGATTGCACTCCAGAAAAGTGTAACTTACAACTGAATTTTACCAAGTACTTTATCGATTACACCACAGGTTCTTTCAAGATGAGAACAGTAGCCCAAATAATACAAATAATTAATCCTCATCTAAAAAAATTCAGAAACAGCAAATTATTCATTGAAATCAAAAATGCAATAACAAAATACTAAATAAAACTTTTAAAAAAAAAATCCTATTAAAAACTATTTTTTCCTGTTTTGTTTGCTAATGAGTCATCACTTAAGGCCCAAAAACCACTCGAGGATACCAAGGATTAATGGATTTGTGTTATATGGATGGCAAGACTAACACCTTGAGTATTGTAGACTATGATTGGATATATATTGAAAGTGATTACTTAATGGGACAGTTCAATTAAAATTTGCTTACATTTGACTTGAAAATGACCACGTTGTTGTAAACTGGGATGCAGCTCTGTGGTATTGTGTTCCAGATGGATTTTATTTTATTTATTTATTTTTTTTTTTTTGTTAGAAAAAAAAAAACTTTTATGGAAGTTTTAGGTTTTAGGTTACACAGGAAGAAATGAAAATTATTTACAGTGGTTGTAGTTAGACGAGTTTTTGCTGTGAATGTTTTGCTGGAAGAAAGCAGAGAGTGGATCTCTGTAGAGCACAACAATGCAGTAATTATTAAATTAATTCCACTTCGGGTTCTTCATAAACTAGTGAGCCATTTAAATCTGTTACTAGTTAATAAGACAAAAATATTACAATAAGAATTAATTATAATTATTCATTTTTGTTCATCATACACTATCTTAACTTTTCCACATTGCATACATCTTTATTAAATATTTATCCATTTATCTACAAGCAATGCTTCAAGCAAATTACTATACTCTTTTAAGAATAATTTTCAAAAATAACAAAAATTAAAAGACTCCTGGACAACGTTGAGTAGATACAACCAACTAGTTTCACATAAACCACTGAAGATTATCGATTCATTCACAGCAAATCAAACAAAATAATAAAGCAAAATATTCTCTTCTAAACAAACAAAAAGCAAAACTTCTCAACCATGTGTGATTGATTAGCATATGAAATGTAAAAGCAAATGCTGAGATAAAACGTGTTGCTACTTGTGGAATCCCAATTTGGGAGTTATTGAGAGAGAGAGAGAGAGATTAACAAAATTAGTTATAACTTCATAACAATGTGATACAATAATTAGCTACAGCCACTGTAAAAAAATATTTTTTTAAATAGTTCGTTTGTGGAACATATTACCACAGGACTGCTTCCCAGTTGAGTATACCATGTTCATTTTCAAGTCTGATGTAAATGGATCCTTGTTGAGCTGTCCTCTTAAATATTCTAATTTTGCTCAGATCTAACCATTGTCTCCAACCCTCTAAGTGTTTGTCACCATCCACCTGATACAAACCATTAATCCTTGTCCTCAAGTAGCTTTTGAGCCTTTATGAGCAGTGACTCCTTAATAAAAAAAAAAAAAAAAAAAAAAAAAGCAATTCCTCGGAGACACATTTGTGTTCCTCAAAAAATGTTAGAAAGATTTTATATGGAATGCAAAAGAATTTGGAGAAGAAAAAAGAAAATAGTGATATGCAAAGTCAGCAAAAACATAAACATTAAAAAAAAAAAAAACACTTATTCTAGTGTTTATAGCCCCCCCCCCCCCCAAAAAAAAAATTATTGAGTTCAAACCACACTTCAGAAAACATCTTATGTTGCCACATTGAAATTTTAAAAAGTTGTGTGTTTGTTTATTTTGTACCTGTTAATATTTCTAATATCCTCATTCACTTTCTGGTTTATGATTCTAATCATTTCCACAAAGAAAGCACCAGATGTGACCCACTCATATGCAGCTGTGTCATGTTAAAATATTGAGTGGATCATTGATTCAAACTTGATTATAACCATATCAATAATCCTGCTGGCAACACTAGTGTTCATTGTCAATAGTGGATATTTCTTAAGGTCGGTAATATCCTTCTTTTTTTTTTTTTCTTTTTCTTTCTTATCTGTTTAAAGAACTTCTTTTATTTTTTATGATTACATTGAATTTATCAATACTTTTAAAACTGTGCAGGTTGAATAATTTTATTGTTAATACAATACAGAAAGTTTATTTAACTTTTCATTAAAAGGATTGGTTAATTTTGAGAGCAGAAAAAAATATTACGACTATTAAGTCGAATCTCATGACAGACTAAAAATATAATGCCTGTGGTTATAAATTCACAGAATTTCAAGCTAATTCTTTTTTCTATATTTTTTTTATCCACATCTAAAATATTAACATTTTTATTTTTCGTCAATAGTTTACTGTTAATGATAATATTCCTCTTGAAATAACAAATGTCCATATGGTTTAAATAATGTTAAGAACACATTTTCTTACTTTTTTCCATCAAATGAGTTCTTGTCAGCTATTCTTTAAATAAATGAAATTAATAAAATTTTATTTAATGAAAACTAACAATTTCAATTATTTAAAAAAATATATATATATATATTCACTTCAGTATATATTCCAGTTTCCTAATCTAAAATGCTCAAAACGTTTTTTTTTCTTTCTCTTTCCAAAATTCAATTGTATTCTGCAAAACTAAAAACAAAAACAATTTTTCTCTAAAACAAAAACCAAATCAAACACTATGAATAAATATTTCAAATTATAAAGAACTTAAAGTAGAAAAACTTTTACCAAAAATACTAGTACTGGCATCAAATAATCTGAAAAGGGTTGATATGCCATAAAATAAGATAACCAATCTTGTTACCATAAAGATAATTCTCAGCTAAAGATTCTGTGAATAAATCAAAGGAATGTTTTAATTACATCAAAATTATTGCTGTCGTTGGTAAACTGAAAGCTTTTACAAGTAATGGGAAATGAAAGTGAACTCAGACAAATGCAAAATACAATCTTAAGCGACAACTTTTTGCTTCCTTTATTTTGCCCTTTTTTTAAAGGGAGTCACCACTTATCAAGGCCCGGAAGCCACTTAAGGATAAGGGTTAAGAAGTGTACAGTAGTCAATGGGACAATATCATAGTAATCGTTAGTAGTGGAAATTTGGTAAATTGGATTACTTAAGGGGATGGCTCATCAAGAACTTGTTTACATTGACTTAAAGATATATATATATATTGAAGATATTGTAGCGTGGCTACCGAGAAAGAAGGCCGATGCATATGACAGCGTAACGTCACTTCCTAATTAAGTTGTAGGTATAGACAGCTTCTGGTATTCAACCACGTGGTCATGCTAACAGACATAAAAAAATATGGCTACCAATATGTGTTACCGATTGTCCATGTATGTTCTAAAGAAAAATCAATTCTCCATTCGGAAAATAATTATTATAATTGCACATTTGGGATAATTTTAATCAAAAAAAATATCGTAATTGGGTTCGTGTTTGAACTTTTAGTTTTATTGGAGAAAGTCGAATATTTCATTTTATTTATTCATTTTTTGTTTACTGCAAAACAAACAATTTTTGAGTTTGTATTACTGTACACATAGATTCGAAAAAGTTTTCAAAAAACAAATATATATAATGTTATCAAAAACAAGATAAGTTACTTTTCTACTAAACTGGATATATTTTTTGTGTTTTTATTCAATGTAACATGTTTATTCAGCTCGAAAAACATACTGTGTTTATCGATGTATTGGAAAATTCAAAATGGCGCCCAACTCTCTCTCTCTTTAACATGGTAAGTTCGGGAAAAGGTATTATAAATAATAAACTAGACAAAATACTATTAAAAAACCACCGAATATATGTCAACCTATGTCACGGTAATATATATTGAGCGAGTTTCTAACAGTATTTTGTTTAGTTTTATATTTATAGCACCTTTTCCCAAACTTACCATGTTAAAGAGAGAGAGAGTCGGGCGCCATTTTGAATTTTCCAATACATCAGTAAACGCAGTATGTTTTTCGAGCTGAATAAACATGTTACATTAAATAAAAACACTGAAAACATATCCAGTTAGGTAGAAAAGTAACTTATCTTGCCTTTGATAACATTTATTTGTTACATATTTGTTTTTTGACAACTTTTTCGAATCTGTGTACGGTAATACAAACCCCAATTTTTATATATTTTTCAGTCCGTTCTTTTAATAATAAATAAAACTTTTCACTGAGTATTTTCAAATATTTTAAAGTAAGCATTTTTCACGGCAGTGTTTTTTTTTTTTTTGCTTTGTTTTTTTTACGATTGGTGAATTATCAATATTTTAGCATGGGGCATAATTCATTTCTTTGAAATATATTTAAAACTTCAATTTTTTGTTTTTTATAACATTTTAACTGTAAATAATTTACATAACGAGTTTGTTTTACTGTACACATAGATTCGAAAAAGTTGTCAAAAAACAAATATATAACAAATAAATGTTATCAAAGGCAAGATAAGTTACAAACATGCTAACATTTTTCTTTTTAAAATATATTGATAAACATTGTATGATTTTCAAAGCGATTACACGTTTTAAAGTGAGTAAAACCACTAAAAACCTTCCCAGATAGGTAGAAGAGTAACTTATCTTGCCTTTGATAACATTTATTTGTGATATATTTGTTTTTTGACAACTTTTTCGAATCTATGTGTACAGTAATACAAACCTAAAATTTAATTTAACTTGAAAATATTTAAAATACACGTGCATACACGACACAAGCACCCTTATTATTATCATAATAATAATAGTAATAATAATAAAAAAAAACTGGTGTAGATGACATCGACTGGCGCCACACCACACGAACTAGTTGTGAAGGGTCAGGGAGGATAGAAAGACCGAGGTGAGAGAGTACTGACAAAATCTCCACTGGAAGTGTGCAGTTCAAATTTGGTACCTTGGGGAGACATTTTGTCACCCAAACCCCAGGAAACACCAGTGGCCGATACCAACACGAAATCAGTGACAACGACTGTTGCGATAACATGCAATCATCTGCACAAGTGGTCAAAAGGTGGAGAACACTGGAAATCTGGGGAGACTTGTCACTTGGTCTCCAGGGAACACCACAGGTTACTGCCAGTGAGCAATCACTGATGATGGCTTGTGAGACAACTAATACGCTACACATTTTGATGAAAAACATGGGAAAAAAAATGGACATAGAAGAACAGAAAACCAAAACTTAAAATATAATTTCTGTATTTAAAGTAATAGTTATTTAAATATTTCAACATATAATCGTGTGGGCAAAATCCAGCTTCCCAATAAGGGTCACTCTGGATAGGAACAAAAATAATCTCAGTCATGAAAGATTTCTCCTCCACCGACCAAAGACAGAAAAGGTAAAGTGTAGCATCAAAACAGATACTACACTGATCTTGTTCCGAAGGCCAAAAATATTTGTTTAATGTTTCTTTAATTGTTTGTTCCCTAAATTCATAATTCAGTTTTATCGGTATTAAATTGTATATTGCTTTAAAATTACTTAATTTTACATAGATAATGTTTATATTTTATATTGAATAAAGTTCAGTTTAAGTAGTAATCAAACTGTGTTCCTTTTTCTTTTTAAAAATGTTATTTTGCTCTTTTTCAAATGGCCCTCATATAGTACTGACAGTCTGACAAATCTTAACTACATTGCCTGCAGACATTTTTCAGTTAACAGGCTTTCTTCTTACTCTCGGTGGCCGTGATTGTAGTCAGTTGGAAAGCAGGGAAATGGAAGAGAGTTCCACAGACCTGCAGTTCTAAGAAAGAAGCTTTGTTCATGAAATCTACGTTTAGGTTTAGGCACAGATAAAGAGTAGGGGAAATTATTGATAGTGGTTTCAGCGAGTGTTTATTTGTTTTTTCTTTGTGAAAGTCAGAACAGAGGGGACCATAGATTGGATCTCAGACGAGCACTTGCCATGTGGGAAAGATGTTGCAGGGAAAAGAAAAGGGCATCCCTCACTAGGCTACAAAGTCTATTTTGAATTCAAGGTAGGCTAAGGTCTTTCTAGCAGCTCCTGTCCAGATGTGGCAACAGTACTCCATCCTTGGATGTACTTGGCTTTTATGTAGATAGAGAATTGCATCAGCAGTGAGATATCTACTGGAGTGGCAGAATGATTTCACCATTTTTCCAGCGACCTTGGCAACAGATTTGATGTACATGTTCCATTTTAGATCAGGAGTAAAGGTCTGACCCAGAAGCTTGTCAAAGCATGAAGTCTTCCCAAGACAAGAGCCATTCATTTCAATTGATGCCAGATGGGGATCCAGAGCATTGATAATGTAAAGATAAAAGCTTGGTTTTAGATGTAATAAAATTAACTAGCAACGTTTTCCCCATTGTACCATGTGCTCAAAGTCAGAGGAGAGAGAGAATCAGGAAGACTTGGTCATTTACGCCCTTTGAAGTGTTGCCATAGATGGTAGTGTCATTAATATAAATGTTTACAAATGATCTTAGGGTGTGATTTGGGAGATCATTGATGTAGATCAGGAAGAGAGTTGGGTCCAGAATGGATCCCTGGGAGACTCCAGCATTAATACTGTGAGCCTCTAATTTCTGCCAATAAACTATTACTTTTATAAACCTATCAGAAAGAAATGATTTAATAATTAAGACATTACCAGCTATAATGTAGCTGGAGATTTTGTGAAGTAGATCTGTATGCCACGTACTATCAAAGGTCTTAGGTATGTCAGGAGAAATTGCCCTAGAAAGGAAGTGTCCATTGAGAGATCACTAATCCTGTGAGATATAACCTTGCTGTAGATCTAGCAGGACGGAAACCAGATTGTATGTCACTGAGGAGGTTATTTTTGCTGAGGTGTTTGACTACTACTCTATTTAACACAGATTGCAGAACTTACTCATGACGCACAGGAGACTTACTGGTCTGTACTGAGGGAGATGAGCGATCACCTGAATTAATATGGGACATACTGATGAGGTTTTCCAGGGTGTTGGGAAGCAATTCTCCTTTAAGAAATGCTTAAACATCTGTAAGTATTTAATCCTCACATCCCAGCAATATTTCTAACAAAGGGGGAAGAATTCCTGTTATCTATCCATCTAATACTTATTGTTAGTCTTGAATCCTGAACTAGTGTTTTTATTTACTTTTTTTTTTACGTCAAGTGACTTCATGCTTTGTCTGGAGCAATAGAATATTATGTGAGAATTGAATATGATGAATCAAATTTGATGACGGTTTATGGCAAAATGTTATTTATAGACTGCCATACAAGAATTTCTTAAATCAGTTTGTCTTTAAAAAGTTATGACTAAAAGAAAAGGAGTGTCTAATTGATTCAAGATGATTTTAACTGGAAAAGTGTGGGATGATATTGTTAAGTCATAACTGTGATTCAAGAGGAGAGACATTTAAAATTAGGCTGAAGTATGGTTGAGTGAGGTAAATGAAAGTAGGTTAATATCTTCCATTAAAAACCAATGTATATTTATTTGTCTAAGTATGTGTGTATATATATATATATATATATATATATATATATATATATATATATAATATATGGCTCATTCCATGTCAAATCAGCAGGGGGTGAAACCATGTCCTACAAATTTGCTACACTTATAGATCTCCATGAAAGGAATTGAATGGCACTTGTTAAACATCTCAAGGTCAAGGGGTTCCTGAGATATGACCATGACTTTTTACAAAAATGTGAATTTTTATGAAGTGACCAACTTTAAAAGATGTTATCTCTACTGTTTATGGGCCTACAAAGTTCATTCATATATCATTTTAAAGTACTTGGATAGATCTATAATTTTATCTGGGAATATTTTTTTTACAAGGTCAAATTAAAAAAGTTGGCCTTGACCTTAACTTTTAACCTGAATTATCTCAAAAACCGTTCTTTCAATTTCTTTTCAATTTTGACAGAAGATTTCGCTATCTTATGACAGTATATATTCCAAATTTCATGATGGGCCTTTCACTAGAACTATCATTACAGGCGTTTTAAAGAAGTGGGCAAATTCAAAATGGTGGAACATAGTACCTGCGACTTCATATAAAACATTTTGATATTTCCCAATATGGTCAAGTTTGATATCTTTGCAAAGCTATTTTGATGCTGATTAATATTTACATAAAGACCATGGTCAAAAAGTTTTTTAAAAATTTAAAAAAAATTGTTGATGAAACTGAATTTTCTTCATTTGTTTTGTTTTGTTTTGTTTTTGTTTTTTAATGCAACACAGATTTTGTTATGGAAAATAGTGATATAATTAGTGTTGAGGCAGTTAATCACTCTAGAACATCTAGAACTTTTTTAGGTATCAGAATCAGAAAACTTATGTGACAAACCAATGAAAAGAAGTATTTCAAACTTATGTGACAAAACGATTCCAAAAAATGTTAAACATTTCTTTTGCTTGTATTAGAAGATAATCTGTAGAACATTTATTTTTAAGCTACTAGTGAAAATAAAAGCTAAGAACATAAAAATATGATGTGGATTTATTTTAGCAGTGTGGATAAACCCATAAAACATGACCTTTTTCCTGCCCAGTCCTTCAGCATTAACCAATCTGACAAGAAAGTGCTAAAAGATATTAAAATACTTTGGTTTTTCACTAAGTGAAACTTTTTATCACCTCAATGTTAGACATCTTTTAATTTTTGAAGTCACTGTCCCTTTACTTGAGACTACTGCCTGTTGTAAAAATAAGTTCTCAATATATGTAGTAGAGGGATTGGTGAAGATGAAAAGCAATAAAAATTATGAAAAAAAAATATTATTGAAATCATTTTGCCAGTTGAGTTTGACTTTGAACAGATAATACACAAAAAATCATGCTACAAGATTGACATTTTGCCGGTCAACATAAAAATGTAAGTTCTATTTTCATTAATTTTATGTAGAATTTTAGTAGATATTTTTATTAAAATGGTGAACCTGTAGGAGCGTCACTCCTACTAAAAATATGTTTGTGTTTGGTTTATTGCTATTTTTCAGTGGATTATTATTGAATGGACACTTATATGCAAGATTATTAAAGAAAAAAAAGTTAAAAGTTAATATTTCGACATTTGTAAGGGGTGCTCACTTTTTAGTTACGACGTTATATAGTAAATCGATACCCTATTTTGTAAACAAGGAAATGAATTTGTTTCTATTGCCTATTTTTTGTACTTATGTATTTTAGGTACTGTGCTGAAATAATGTTATTATTTTGAAAGCCATTCTTAACATGGAGAGGGGAGGTTGTTTTGTAGGGACCTTTAAACGTTTGTGAAGAATTTTGTACATAATCCCGTGACGTCAGACTTGTGTTTACTTTATGAAATATGGAACGGCAGAAGCGACTTAATGTTTTTTTTAAAATGGCAACTAATAAATAATCTTTGTTATAATTTTGTTAGGTTTTAAGTTTTACACAGTTTAATGATTAGTAATATTATAAACATTTATATATTAACTATAAAATACGGTTTTACTAAATATTTACGATTGTTCCTTTGGTTAATTATGGATTTCCATACTTTGGTAAAAAGGGACAAACTAGAAACTGTAGTGATCTTTGAAATAGTTAATTTTTTACACAATAATATTTTTCAATCGTTTTTAATCTGGTGATGAAATAGATGGCAAGAGTCGTGTTTATATTATAACTTAATATTAAAATAAAATTTAAACATTTTTTTTTTTAATCCATCTTGTAATGGAACATTTTGAAATAATGGAGTTTTAATTTTTTTTAAATTAACTTTTAGGAAGTTTTTTTTTTCTTCGCAATTCAACGGGAGAAAAAAACGTTTTTTTAAAAAAGGATTAATTTTTTAATTCCAAATTCAAGGTAAGTTTTTGTCCAATTTGTGCATTTAAAATGTAAAAAAAATAAATATTTTGTATTTAATGGAACTCTTATCTTTCATAATAAATAGTAATTCTGATCAATTTAAATATATTTCGTTAAACTTGTGAATGAGGAAGGAATCTTATCTTTGCCAAATACACGAAACATTAGATTTCCACAATTAATAAAGGTAATTAATAAAGTAAAGCAGTTTTACAAAAGTGAAGAAGTCAGTCGAGTGATCCCTGAGAAAAATGATTACAAGACTGGTTTTAAAGGATGGGGAACGGGTTCAGGAAAAAAAATATCTTGTTCTCTGTAACCTGAAAGAGGCATTTAAATTATTCACATCAAAGCACCAAGAGAAAATAGGCTTCTATAAATTCACTGAGCTTAGGCCAAAAGAATGCATGCTATCAGGTGGTGCCGGGACTCGTACTGTTTGCATTTGCACAATCCATCAGAATATAAAGTTGATGATTACAGGATCTCATCTGGCTAAGCTGACTGAAGGAGAAAGTCATCATTTAACAGTTTACAACCAATGCATACTTGCTGTTACATGCAATGAAGCATTGACAAATTGTTACTTGGGTGACTGCTCATCTTGCAACAAGCTGATGGATGATTTCGTTATGCAAGAAATTTTTCAAAAAACTCAATTGATGATTTTATATACAAACAGTGGTTATCAACTGATAGAACCATTCTACAAACTATCACAATCTACAGAGGAATTTATTGAAACTTTCCATGCAGGCCTTCAAAAATTGAAGAAGCATAATTTCATTGCCAAAGCACAATCAAAATTTTGTTCTGATAGAAAAGGTTCTTTAAAGTTTGAAGTCTTAGCAATAGCAGATTTTTCTGAGAATTATTAATTTATTTTGCAAGATTCAGCTCAAGGATTTCACTGGAACAATCATCAAGCTACATTGCACCCATTCATCTGCTACTATGGAAATAGAATTGACTTTGAGTATATTAATTTTGTTATAATATCTGATTGTCTTGAGCATGATGCAGTAGCTGTCCATTTATTTCAAAGAAAGGTTATAAAAAATTAAAAGAAATAATAAATTTTAATGTACAAAAAATGATATATTTCTCTGATGGGGCTGTTACACATTATAAAAATTTTAAAAACTTTATAAATCTGTGCAACCATAAATCTGATTTTCGTTTTGATACAGAGTGGCACTTTTTTGCTACTTCTCATGGGAAAGGACCATGTGGTGGATTGGGTGGCACTGTAAAAAGGTTAGCAGCAAAAGCCAGCCTGCAAGCAACCCTATAATGAACAAATAATGATGCCAAGGCAGCTGTATTTTTATGCAAAAAAAAAATATTTCTGGAATACATTTCTTATATTCCTCAACTGCAGAATGGACAAAGGAAGCAAATATCTTAGAAAACAGATTTAGCAATTCCTCCACGATTATAGGATTGGTGTGTGAAACATTTGTTGACTATCATTCAATCCCAGGCAACATCAGGTCTCCCTGCTAGTTGGGTATAATTTGATTATTTAAGGGGACGGTTTAACAAGAACTTGTTTACATTAGACTTGAAGATGCTGTGTTGTAGTCAGCCGGAAAGCAGGCTAACAAAACAGTTTCACAGGTGAGCAGCTCTAGGAAAGTAGCTTTGTTCAAGGAATCTGCATTTAGATTTAGGAACAGTTATAGATTGGGGGAAATTGCTGATAGTGGTTGTATCTAGTTGATAATGTTTGTGGAAGTTCGACAAGGAGGGTACCATAGATTGGAGCTCAGACAAGCACTTGCCATGAATGCCACAAAAATAATGATAGAGTAGAGACAAGCTCACAATGTCTCTTCTGTGGAGGAGATTGAAGGGAAGAGCTTTCGTTCGTTATCTCCTTATATCAGGTAACTTTATGCCATGGCTTCAGGAATTTTAGTTTGCAATCATCAGTGAAGTTCATGAATTATTTTCATGAGTTCTGTCATGTTGCATTCCAATCTGTTATCATACGTAGATTTAACTCGCTTGCACTGAAAATATACTCACTGACCTGTCGCAATTGTTAATCTCTCATGCAATCGCTGGCTAACTTAGAATCAACATGTCCACAGCACGTCAGAGCAATGCCATCTGGTTTGATGAGTCTTAACTTTTTGAACACCATCACACTCAATGCCATCCCGCATTAATCGCACTATTCATGTTATTGACTTCCAGCAGAGTATTACCACTGTTGACCAATGGACGGCTGTGTATGCAGTATAATGATGCATAGAAGTAAAACCTGTGAATGTTGAGGACGTGTTGCATGGGGGGAAATAACAGGCACTTAATACCAGGATTGTTGATTCATTGCTGTCAGTTTGGGTAAAAATTGATCAACTCTAACTCGTAGGTAGTGGTCATCTTTGAGAATGTGTGAAGGGAAAAGAGTTGAAATACAATAACCACTTAATAACAAAGATGTTGACAATTTTTTTTATTGTTTTTGTTTTCATCTAGTTTTAAGAATCAGAAAAATCGTAATTTTTTCGCATATCTAAATCAGAAAAATTTGAGCTTTATTCTAAGTTCAAAAACAATTTCAAAAAATTTTTTTTTACAATAAAAAAGTGAAACAAATACAATGTATTATTATAATAAAATTGTTTATTTACAGCGTAAAACGAAGGATCACAGGAAGAACCATTCCCAGATTTAGTATTGACTCTTCTTGCTTGAAAAATGATGCTGAATAAAGTTCATTTACACCTGTTCTTTTATCAAACATTTTGAAATGTTCATATTTCTTTTCACACTATTTGTTAAACGTCTATGTGACGCCTCTCAGAGTTCATGGTTGAATATTAAAACACTCAGGGCAGGTTTGTTTATTTTTATTTTGCTGATATCGTTATGACTAGCGTGTGTGTGTGTGTGTGTGTGTGTGTATGTATATATATATATATATATATATCTATATATATATCTTCTGAAAGAAATGTTTTCTGAAATAATGTTTTAGTTTGAAATTCTTTAAACCTAATGCTTTGCAATACAAATACTGGACAAAGATTTTTATATATATAGATTGCTTTGTTTTTCTCATTTTCCACCCTTCTTGTTTGTTTGTTTTTTTTTTTCTCTCGCCTTTTTGTTTCTTTGTGTTTTCTTTTTATTCTCTTTCTGATCTCTGATTCCACATCTGCCTCCCTCTGATATCTATGCCTATTTATATTTTTCTTTTCTATTTTTTTTCCAGTTTCTGATGCGGCTAATTTGAAGGTGAAAGAAATCAAACTGCCAATCACAGCTAACTATTTGAAGTACCCGTCCGTTCCATACATGAATTCCCACCAATCGAATGCCAACAGTGCTCCACCACCACCACCTCTTCCTCCTCCACAACCACTACCACCGAGAAATGTACATCCCAGTCCATTTATATTCTCCAATAGTGATAATGGTTAGTATTGCTTAATCTCCTCTATAACACACTCTCTCTCTCTCTCTCTCTAAAAAGTTGGTCAGAGGGGAGGAGTCTTAAATACAAGATGCATCACAAAATGAGATCTTTTGTCTGTTATTTATCTTTCAATACTAATCCAGAACCTGAGCCAAAATCACAGTGGCATCTTCAGACACAAAATCTTGACACAAGATAAAACTAACTGTAAGTTTAATTATATGAAAGAAAAAAAAAATTTTTTTTTCAAGAAAAGTATGTTAAAAATGTTTTTTTTTGTTTTTTAATTTTATTTAAGACGAAAACATGGACACAAATATGAATGAAAACTTTTTTTTTTTTCATAGAAAGTATCAATTTTTTTTTTTTTTTAATAGAAACAACTATGATAGAAAACAATTTTTTTTTAATTTTTTTTTTTTTTTTTTTAAGGAAGAGTATGAGAAAAGTGTTTTAGGATGAATATCCATGTTCTACATTTTGTTTGCACACCCACCTATGTGCAAATTTGTCTGTAATAATGTTTCCTTTGGTCATCTTACAGAGACTTTCGCAGTCTTTACATTTCTTATTTATTCACGGAAAAAGATTACTCCATTTCATATATCGTGCTGTGTTCATTGTTTTTAATGTAAAATTTTCTTGTTGCAATGAATCTATTTTATTGAAATTGTAAACTTGTTTGCTGATAATCATGTGGACTTTTTCCAGTAGTTTATTGTAAACTGACGGGAGATGTCAACACAAGTTTTAGTCAGATTCTGGGTCAGTACTTATCTTTTCCTCTCTCTCGCAACCATTCTTTCTCTCTCAAAATCTTTTCTCTTCATACATCGCAAAAACCGTCCCCTCGTGACAACAACCGGTTCTACGCATGCGTCAGATGACGTCATGACCTGATTTGCTTTAAATAGTTGAAGAACTGACTAAATTTCATGTACGTCACGTTAGCTCAGTTGGTTAGCGCATTGGTTCGTTATCTAAATGTTTTGGGTTCGAATCGTGGTGTGAGATGTCTGCTTTTTTTTTTTTTTTTTTAATTTAAATCTTGAACCAGTGTTATTTAAGCCATTTTTCACGTAATGTTCGTTTTTCTGTTTTACTTCACTTATCCACCCCCGACCACACACCCAAAAACACCCAGGTACCCACCGATTTTTTTTTTTTTTTAATTTTAATATCGAAACAGGCTTATTTAAGCCATTTTTCACGTGTTCGTTTTTCTATTTTCTTTTTTGTTTTTGCGATTTTTACATTTAACATCATTCGTTTGCCTTACGTTAGTTTTTTTTTGTTTTATTTTCGATGTTTTGATTACCCCACCCCCCACCCACTTAAGTTTTAACGTTCATTTTTATGTTTTCTTTTTTTACTCTGTTTATAACAAACAAACCTGGTCATTGACCATTTGCTGAATAGCTATTGCTTACGTTGTCGTCATAACGCTCTACGACTTCCGTGCGCGCACCTGTCAATTTGGTTCTTACTTAAATAAATTCAAACATCTTACAGTAACTCGTTCTGGCTGGCCAAATGGTTCATGTTTTTTTCACATTTTATTTTCCAACTTCGCCTCAGGGCTTCGGGTTCGATCCTACCAACTTTCCCCCCCATCCCCCCCGGTTTCTTTTTTATTTAAGAGCACACACGCCTCCAAACACCCGGACAACGCCGGGTACCCCCGCTAGTATGTGTGTGTATATATATATATATTTCATTTTGAGGTTTTGCAGGGAAAGTATATTAATGGTTCACCACCTACCAAAGCGCAAAAGTCACTCGAGGATAAGGGTTAATGAGATTTTCAATTGGATGATGGTACAATACTATGAAAGAATTGAGAATTATGATTTATTCACAGGATAACTCTGCAGATGTTTGTTTATATAGGACTTGAAAACGACTGTTGTAGTTTGTCAAATTCATTCTCATGAATAGGAAGTTCTTTGAGAAAAACTTTTCTTTTTTTTTTTTTTTTTTTTTTTTTTTTTTTTAAAAGGGGTTGTTATGCCTTTTCATTTAAATCTTAATTCTGTAGCTTTTTATCATAAATCATTTGTTACCCAAGCTTAAACAAGAGTTTGACATTTGCAAGCCACGAATTCAACCAAATCAATTTCTCTTTTGCATCCCTTAATTATAGGGCGTTAAAAGCAGCATCTGTTATTAATCAATTTTTAAAAAACACACACCTGAGAGTACCCTATACCTCTACAAGGCCACCATTCTCCCATGCATGGAGTATTGTTGCCACATTTCGGCTGGTGCATCTACCACTAGTTTCTCACTCTTGAATAGGGTTCAAAAAAGAGGTTCCACTTTGACAACTAAGGAGTTTAGTTGTGAAAGTGAGACATTTTAGATTGAAGACTCCTGTCTCATCATTGCAATGTTGCATCTCTATGCTTGTTATACAAATATTTTAATGGAATGTGCTCTGACGAACTTGTTGCACTTGTTCCTCCTCAACATACATATACCCGACAAACGCACTTAGCAACAAAATCACATCCCTTCATTGTTGAGGTCCCTAAATGCCAGAAAAATTTCTACTCTAATAGTTTCTTCCCTCGAACAGCTAGATTTTGGAATTCATTTCCTGTTATCTGCTTCCTTGACTGTACTGATATGCAGAATTTTAAATGTAACGTTAACCAACTTCTTATTAATCTTTTCTAGGCATGGTCCCAAATAGTAGCTGTTTACGTTCAAGTAACGATTTGCCTTGTGAAGGGTAAACATGAGTAAAAAAAGAAAACCATGTAAACGGGCGGTAAAAAAAAGAAAAGAAAAATATGTAAACGGGCAGTAAAAGAAAAATATGTAAACAGGCGGTAAAAGAAAAACATGTAAACGGGCGGTTAAAAAAAAAGAAAACATGTAAACGGGCGGTAAAAAAAACAAGAAAAACATGTAAACGGGCGGTAAAAAAAAAAAAATGTTAATATTTTAGTCATGTTTTTAAGGACATATCCTTAAAAATGCTACCTGGTCCAGAAGTGCATGATAATTAAATTTATCTAGTAAAGTGATCACCCAATTATCAAGTCTAAAATAAACTTTTTCCGTCCATGTTTTTGAGATTGCATACATGGAATTACTAAAAAAAAAAAAAAGAAAAAAAGTAGAATTACATTTCTATTTTCAGAAGAATTGCCACATACTCTAATAATAGTTCCAAACCAAAATTTTATTTTCATTATATCTAAAACAAATTTATGTCAACACAGATTTTCGTATAATATAAACAATATATATAAAAAACAATATATATATAATATAAACAATGGTGCTAAAGTTATTTCAGTAGTTGAATTAGCCATGGAATTATGACCGTCCAAAATCAGAAAATTTGTTTCCTTGTGTGCTATTACCCACAAGCCAATTTTTACAGTGTATAACTAACAATTTAGGTTTCAAACAAGTGAAACATTCATACAAATATATCGGGTCATTTTGTGGTAAATGAAAATTGATTATTTTGAAAGTAATGATCATTAGATAAAATGTTTGACAAAATCCTATTACCCCCCCCCTCTTCGAAAAAATATATGCAAAAAGCACACAGCACCAAAACTTTGGGTTTGCACTCCACAGAGGTAAGAAAAAGTGGTCAAAAAACAAACATATAACAAATAAATGTTACCAATAGCAAGATAAGTTACTCTTCTACCTACAGTAATAAATTTTTAGTGTTGTAAATGTTTATTCTGCCGAAAAACAAGTAGTGTCGAGCGTTACATGGGACCAGAACAAATGACCGCGATGTCTCTTGAAATCTTTGAAGTCTTGACAATGACTTAAAAATAAAAAATTATACAAAATAGTAGTAAAAACCTACCCAATAATTGTCACGGCAACTTGAATTCATTAAAATGAAACTTAATCATGCTAATTAGTTTAATGTACTTATAAACATAATTGTAATTTGTACAAAAATTTCCTTTAATTTGATATGCTACAAGCCATATTTTGTTAATTTCTTTGAATCGTGTTGTGGTGGTCATCTTGAATTTCTTGGTCGCCATCTTGGATTTTTCACGATTTAATGATGACAATGATAATGTCCATATAGAATAATACTTCTTATAATGATAAAGTCTTGCTTACCATTTTTCTTAGCTGTTTCTATGATGTTTCTACTTGAAGCTGTTGAAATGAAACTGAAATATGCTAATTAGTCCATAAGTTACCAAGTAAGATTGTTATAAATACAGCTAATTGAACCTTCATGGTATTATAATATGCTTAAAATTTCATCATAATACCTTAAAAAGATCTGAAGATACAGCTTTTTAAAGATGGGTTAGTCTGTAAATTTCATACCATTTTCAGTCACGAGCTTATATGCATTTGAATAGGACTGACAAAATGTCCAGTGGCCCACACAGTTTTTGATAGTTTTAATTTTCATAACTCCAGTTCTAATGGGCCTTTTGTAAAAAAAATAAAGATAATATTTCTTTGTTATTTATGCTCTTTTATGCTTCTTTTCAATAATACTTGATTTGAGTTTATTCGATGTAAAGAAAAAATGGTGTGGTACTGCTAATTCTACCCAATTTACATCATTAGTGATTACTAAACTACCAATTTACATTCATTAACCCTTATCCTCGAGTGGCCTGCAGGCTTTGATGAGTGGTGGTTCCCAAGTAAAAAAAAAAAACAAAAAAAAAATTACCCAATTTGTAATTCCTAATAATATCAAAAAAATTTTATTCAGATTTGATACCAAAAATTTCTTCAAAGAAAATTACTTCAAAGATGGATAAATTTGATATGACCATTGTACTATAACATGAAATAAATCCTTATTTTATTTCTATTTTTAGAAATGGTCCTTAAAGCCAGAGTTGCTAATGTTGAGGAGAAGGATTACGTCGAGATAGAATTGGACCGCTCTTCTTTGACCTTTGATGCCTTGTTGAACTTGATGTGTCATGAGTTGTGTATCGACAAACGCCTTGTACAAAAAATCAGGAAATTACCGGACACGATTATTCGGAAGGACAAGGACGTCAAGAGACTCGTTGATTTCCAGGAAATGGAACTTGTTCTCACAAGCAAAGCTCTCAGTGCCTCTTCGCGAAACTATGGAGTTGGCGCCGGTTTAAAACCTGAACAAATTTTGTATTAAACACACGAGCAAAAATTAAACAAATATTTAAAAAGATAATGGATGATGAGATGGTTTTATCTTGGAATCTCCATGGAAGAATAATCTGGAATTGTAGTCAAGTCATCCTTATTTTTGACAATACCTAAGGATTTTTTTTTTTTTTCAATTCGTATTGAACTAGTTTTGTCATTTTATTATTTATATTCACATTTCAGTTGTACAAAATAAGGATCCTTTCTTGGATATGACGGAAAAAAGTAAGATTTTCCGGTGCTTGTCCAGAAATCAACCTAATTAAAAAAAACATTAAAATATACAGAAAAGTCTTTGTACATATTCCAAATATCACGCAAATTTATCATGTACGTTTTTTTTTGTTTTGTTTTTTTTTAACTAAAAATCAAAGTTTATGTTTTAGTAATCAAGGAAGATAACTCAATTTGACTACCAAAGATTTTTTTGTTTGTTTTAATCAACCTTGTAATGACTGAAATATTAATTACTAAAAATTGTAAAATTTCATTTTCTTAATTAAAAAAAAAAGCAAAAACTACTTGACCAATTTACGTGAGTTTTGGAATATGACATTTTCATTCTTTGATGTACATCATAAAGATTTTTCGGCATTTTTTTTTTTTTAATTAGGTTGAATTCTGGATAAGAACCAACTTCCCTTTTGTGTAGGTATGGCATAAGAGTTACTATACAATATATAATTATATAAATTTTATTATGAATAAGTATATAATATACAACATATAATTATATTCTAAAGCTGAGTTCATCAACGTTTGTTTTCCTTAAGCTTTTTATTTTCTCATATTTTAGTCAGACAAGATACATCACAAAATATTCTTTCGTTTTGGGATTGAGTTATGTTTAAAATTAAAGTATGGTTCTTGGCCAAAATTCTCCCTATATTAAAAAACAAAAATAAAAAAAAAATTGTATGATGCATGTACTTGTGATGATGAAACGTAAACATCATATTCCAAAAATCTTGTAAATTGATCAAGTAGTTTTATTTTTAAATAAGAAAATCAAATTTTATAAGTAACCAAAAAGGGGCTGTTTTGTTTGCCATTTCGAAAACATAAATAACAAGGGAGATAACTCAATGGTTCAAAACTGCAACTTTTATGTTGTAATGCCTATAAATTCCCATTAATCACTTACAAATGATTTCATTTAAAAATAAAACTACAAGATCAATTTACATCATTTTGGAATATGATACTTTTATTTTGTTATGGGTATGTACATGGTACAGATTATTTGTTTTGTTTTGTTTTTTAATATAGGGGGAATTCTGAACAGGAACCCAAGCTACTTATCCAGTTTTACTTCAATATTAAAAAAAATGCCCGTAAAAAGAAAAAAAATAGCACAAAAACTTTTATGTACTTTTTAAGTTAAAAAACAAAAAAAGAGCAGTATACCAAAAGATGATGCAAATTTCATCCAGTATTTTTCTAAAACAAGAAAAAACACATTTTAATGGTAAAATGTCTCATTCAGAACTTTTTGCTTATATTAAAGTCAATAATCAAGGGCATAATTCAACACACATTCATCATAATAATGCCAGCTAGAAATAGTTTACGATCAAATTTTATTTTATTTTATAAAAACAAAAATAAAAATACTGGATGAATTTGCTTAAATTTTGGTGTACAACCTTTTTTTTTTTAATCTAATAGGTATGTACATGGTGAAGTTTTTGTGCAATTATAATTTTCCAATATTGAACTAAAACTGGATAAACACCAAAAAAAAATTTTATTTTGATTAAATTAATTATAATTTAAAATTAACTTAATTCCATTTTTCTCGCCCTTTCTAACAGGTTTTCACTTTTCAAATATTTTGCAAAAATAAGGACCTTTGCCTAAATATAACTTTCTATTTTGAAAATGGGATCATGTTTTGGTGATACCAAACGTTTTAAATTGCTGTAATATGTGGATATTTCATAAGAGTTAATAATATATATATATTTTACAATGATATTATTGGAGTACATGGAGGACTTTGCAAAATTTAGGAGTGGGTTGAGTAAGTTATTAACTAGAAGTGTTATTACTGTCGACCAAGGGAAGAGTCTATTCAGCATGTATAGAGTGCAATGATGTATGGCAGTGAAACTAGGCCAGTGAAGTTTATGCGTTACAATGAGAGAAGTGATAGACTATGATGAGCATGTAATATGAATCTTAAAGACAGGCTTAGCTCTGATGATATAAGATGATGTATGCAGACTAGGAGATTTTGATGGTGCGGCCATGTTGAAAGAATACTTGAGTTCTTAGGTTAGTAGATATAGAGCAGTTGAGGTAACGGGTTCAGTTTACAGGAAAATGCCAAGGAAAACGTGGGAGGAAATGATTAAAATGGATTTGAGGGAAATGAAGATTAATAAAGACCTGGCCAGGGATGGGTTAGTTTGGAAGTCTATTTCTAAAAACCATCCAATACATGCCAGCATGTAAAACAGAGGTTAAACAGAATATGATGATGATGATGATCTAAGTTAATAAGATAAGAATTCTGGGGTGCTTTTTTAAAATTAGGAATTATAATTTCCATCATTTATTATTGTGCTTCTTAATAACCCAGATAACATTTGTAAACATGATTTTAATTTAATGTTAATGTTTTCTTTTTGTTTTTTTTAACGTTCAAACAAATGAGATGTCTCAATATCATGATATGGTGATGAGGGGGGGGGGCGATAAATCTACTTGTTTTTTAGAAAAATAATATTTCAACTTTATTTCTAAAAGCTGTCCAAGATGTGAAGAAAGCCCAAGAGTGAAGTGTGAGGAAATTATACTTTTTTCCCTGGAGTTAATGCTGAAATATTAAAGAACCTATAGGATTTGTGAAATATAACCTAACCTTGCCAGACAATCCTTTGCCTCTATCTGTCCTTAATGCATCTAAGAAACTTTGAACAGAAAATAATTGTCATATTATGTTAACTGAAATACGTATTCTTCAGTATATAAAATGAGTTTGAATAGTTCTACATAACAAGTTTGCATTTTTTTTTTTCTTTAATATGGAAATCCTTCCAGAGCAGGTATAAAACCATTTAATGTAAGGAGCTTAAAAATTTTTCAAGATCAAAAACTAGCCAACAGTAAATGTCGAATACATATGTTGATTCCTACATAGAAAACAGCAATTCTTCCCTCTTTATCAGAAACATCACTCATGGAATGTGAGGACTAAAGGACAAAATAAGGGAAGTGAGAGTGACAAGGCTGTTGAAAGTAAACCAGTGGTCCATTTTTTTTTATACTCTTGTATTCATCCAAACTCGATACTATAGTAGTGATAATGCAGCTTTCTTTGTAAACATGTATCGGGGGTGACTCGGTTTTAAGACGGCTTTTTATGTCTACTCGACTCTGTTACTTCTTATTTAGAAACACTAACTTTTTCAATGTCATCATTCCTCACTCTTTTCTCAGTTCCAGGTTTTCTGTTCTCACGTTTTCGTCACATATAACCATATTACTTTGCCAGACAATCCATTGTTCCGTCTGTCCTTGAATGCAAATAACTATCGTTAGCTGAAATACTCACCCTCTCAATATACAAAACAAGTTAAATTTTTCTTTCTATATAAGTTTGTATCACAGAAATTAGTGTTGTATTTGCTTATCTTAGCGGGGACAGTTAAGTAAATAAGCACCTTTTTTTTTTCTTTTTTTTTTTCTCTCTTTTTTTTTTTTTTTTTTACATTCACACTAGTGTCCTTCGCTTGGTTGCAGGCCGTCTGTAAATAATCTGAACGTCATAATATGCATTTTTTATTTTTCAGTTTTCCTTTTAAGGACAAAAAATACATATTTTAAATTTGTTTTCATCTTTAATTTATTAACATCTAAAATACAAATGCATTATTCAATAAATTGTGTTATTTGTTTTTTAATTTTTGTTTTTAATTAAAAATGTTTCGGAATTTTTTAGATGAAGATTGATAATTTGAATTATTTGGATTACTGTTCTCATTATGTATGTTTTGTTTTGGCTAACAGAACAAGAGCAAGCTATCCCTGTTAATTAAACAGTACTATTTAAAACTTTCATACAGATTTCTGAGTTTGATAAAACACATCTGAAGGTTGCAGGTTATATAAACTGCAACATTGTGAAAATAACATTCAAGATGAGAAAGGTAATCAGAATAACACAAATTAGTTTGAAAAAAATTTTGATTTTATTTTTTTTAATCTAGTATTTTTTGGTTTCGTATTTTAAATCGTCTAATTCCCTCCACAAAATAAGTTTGATTGCGATCGGTATTTTCATTATTAAAAATGGCTCATGTGTCATAAAAGACAAACCTAAAAATAAATCTGCATCTATACTTGTATAGATATACATTATAATAGTTGACTTCTTCATTAAATAAGACTATAAAATAAAAGGAAGAAAAGAAATTAATTCGCCTGAGCAATTCTGTGTGAGTGAGGAGTCTGTTTTTTTTTGTTTTGTTTGTTATGTTTTTTTTCACTGAATTTAAAAACAGTAAAAAAAATAAATAAATAAATATGGCATTGCTAATCGAAGGTAGATATTGCCAGCAGTTAGTCAACCTCTCCTCTTTCTGATCTCTTCCTTTCCTTGTCAGTATATTTTTCTTTTGAGTTACTTTCATTTAAATGACTTAGTCAGCAAATATTTTAAGAAAGATTTTAGTAATTTATTTTTTTTTACTATTAAATCACTTTAATATCAACAAAATATGTATATGGGAAAATGAAATTACAACTGAATAACATTTCTAAACAGTTTTACTAAATATGTACAACCAAATTATTTGCCATCATTGTACGACAGACTGTTTCTGCTGTTTGTCATATAGAAACAACGTGTAAAGTTGCTTGAATCATCAGCAGCTGAATCGGACATATAGTCGTGCCAAGTTTTGATCATACATAAGGCGGTTTACTAAAATTGTATGACTAATTATGTATGATTATTTGCTCCTGCTGTTTTGCTATTAAAGCAACTTTTACACAAACTTCCACTGGGTTTGTCAGCGCAAAATATAAAAATCTGTGGTATTATGAAAATAAACAATAAAATGATTTTATTCACAAATTTCAATCGAGAGGTTACTTTTGGCAAATTTTTTTAATTCATATAAAAAGTATTCACAACAATTTTTTTTTTTTTTTTAAATATTTTTTCCAATTCTGTGTGTTACTTTTATTCCGTTTTTGTTGTTTTTTTTTTTGTTAAAAATATTAAAAATAAAAAATAAACAAGTTTGTTTTTAGAAAGACTAATGGAACACTAGTGTCTGTAGGTATTTAATAATTATTATAGTAAATATTTTTTTATAATATATATATATATATATATATATATATAATTTCGCACTTGTATATGTATATATATATATATATATATATATATATATATATATATACAGATATGTCTTATTCCCTCCCCCCCCCACAACCTCATTTTAGTATGTTTCAATTCTTGAATAACTAAATTTTACTACGTATAATTTAAATGAAGAAAAGAGCCTGACACCCAATGACGTTTCGCAAATGACCATATATTTAACTCCTTCTTTATCCCCTTATTATATACCTGTACATGCATAAATGTATATTCTTTTGTATGCATACTTTATATCCATACCTACTTGTGTTTGCATCTCTATATTTATACATCCTTTATTATCCTTCTTACTATTCATATAGGATTTCCAATTCCATGGTTTAACACATGTACCACCTAACTCTAATCTACTCATAATAAAATAAAATAAATATTATAAACTTTAATTAATAACTTGTAAAATTAATACTTTACATAACGCATAATAATTTGGTGGAATTTAACACCTTTTAGAACTCATTATAATGATGATACTAATAACTGCTTATTATTAGCAATATGCATATATTTTCATATTTATATTTAATTTTCTTAATAATTTTTTAATAATTCCATAATAGTTTCTAATCGAAAATTTTATCTTAAATATATTTCATTTTAATTTTTAATATCCTGATACTATTCAACTAAATATATTCTTATGTCTGTATAACAGTACCTCTGTACGTAGGTTTATTTCGCTAGATGCCCATCTGTGTATATTTATTGTGTATATATTTAGATGTTCATATATTTGCTGATGTATTTATGTGTGTGTGTTTGTGTATCTGTATTTGTATATGTGTGTATATATGTATGGATATGTGTGTGTATGCCTGTATATTTGTACGTATTTGGATACATGTGATTATCTGTGTATCTATACATATAGCTGTATTCTTGTGTGTGCGTATGTTCTTTTATGTATATACTAGCATGGGTGCCCAGCGTTGCCCGGGTGTTTGAAGGTGTATGCTGAGCAAAAAAAAACAAAAAAAAAAACGGTCAATTCTTTTAAATTTGACCCCTGTTATGACCTCTTACCATTTATTGTTTTGGGCTCAAATGAAGTTATTAAGTTAGATCCATGTCCAAGGAACCTATATCTAAAATTTCAAGTATTTAGACCCAAAATTGTCAGAGTTTGGTAGAGTTCTCAAAGGTCAAATTGTTGAACTTTGACCCCTTAATAGCCAAATTTCTGGCCGAAAACCAATCACATAGATTTTCCCAAATCTCAGTACCCTGCATATCAAATTTCGACTGTGTACATACACACACACACACTTTTATAGATATATAGATTTACATGTGTATGTTTGTGTTACTTTTGCACATGTGTGGGTATTTGTATATTTAGTACGTATGTATGTATGCAAATATATGCCTCAGCATGAACATGTCTGCATTAGTCAATCCCCCCACCCCTAACTTAACGCATAACAACACATAACTCTTGGAGTAAGATCACACAAATGCAAAGTCCTTTTCTTTCCATGACCCGTTCAATATAAGTAAAACCCCTCCCACACCACCTTTCTGTACAACTCACAGCCCCAATAAAAATATGACCCATTTTTAATTTTATTTCAAATTTACATTCTGTTGTGAAATGTTTTGAATATCTTCCAATAGTTCCTAATGCAATCTTTCCGTTTTCTTTTTTTCTATCCTCTTTTTAGAGAGCTCGCAATTTATTATAAACTTTTTATGAACTTTTTATACTTTTTTTGAAGCGCTCCATTTTTCTTTAATTTCTCTCTAATCTGTCCCATTGTTCACTTTTCTTTTTGACATCAAGAGGTTCTAGGTCGCCTGATGAAGTCTCTTTGACTGAAACAGATGGCTATTTGTAACGACCATATGTAACTGTTTACTCCAAATAATGATAAAATATATATATATATCCAGAAAACTTGTATTACAGGAATAAAAAGTAGAGGGTTTTAATGAAAAGCTCCAGTTTGAGGATCTTGAAAGAAGCTTTATTTTACTGAGAACTATGCAGATTGCAGGGACGAGTCACAATGAATACTGCCATTGATTTAATAACAGGAAGAAAGTTCAAGGGAAGTTACTCACTTCTGGAGAGTATAAGCGAAAGTTTTTTTGTTTTTTTTAGCACAGGGGTTCACCCCCAAACAAGGCACATTGCCACTGAGACATAAGAGGCTATTGTGACCCTCTAAATAGGGAGTTGAGCAGCGAGATCTATTTACATTATATTTAAATTTCTGCATGTTAGTACGACCGGGGAAATAGGGAGATAATTCCGAAGTTTTGTATATCTCCCAAGGAAAAATATGACCCTGTGTTTAACTTTGCCATTGGGATGAGCCAAGAAAATAGGAACTAAGATTCTGTTAATCCAGACAGAAAATAAAGAAAAGGTGAGATTTGTTTGTAGAAAAACGTAATACTATAAACGCCCCATCCCTCTGCCCAAAGCCAAGATCCCCAGCAATGGGACGAAATAATTCATTAGTAGACCAAAAGTATAAGTGAGATATGTAAAAAGACAGGCCTCCAAGGTTTTTTTAAACTTTCAAAACAGGAAGATGTCTCGCAGTCAGTGATCATTTTCCATATAGTCAGCTAGGTGTGGCTGATAGAACAAGTAATCAGTTTCTATTAATCAGGTGTGGCGGTATCTAAGACAACAAACTGGACATAGCATTTCCGATTTTGAGTCAATAAATTTAGCAGTCAGTTAATTTGGACAGTTTTTCAGTTGAGGACAGCTGACAGATCGAAGGTTCCCTGAGAGAGATTGAAGTCAAAGTTGGGTGAGAGTAGGTTGAGCTGAGAACACTAATCACTGGGAACCACCGCAACCAGATAACTATCAATGTATGTTTGTGGTTCCTCTTTTCTATGCTATGTGACAATATTAAAAACACAAACTTGAGTTATATCAAAAGCTCATCTTGTGTTTTATTACAACCACAAAGATGATAAAAAAAAAAAAAAGTGATTTCAATTCAGTAAAGTCAGTTTTTCTCCAATTATACTCAACAAACCTGCTATTTTCTTTGCTGACAATCTTCTGAAACCAATCTTGAAATCAACCACAGGTCTTTTGCACTCTCTTGGTGATCATGACGCTCTTTCATTTTGTAATGGAAACAATTAATCTTACAAAGACGTTAAATGAATTCGGAAGCTAGGTGTAAAGAGGTTCTCTGACCTTGTCTGCAGGGCCACAAATTTGTCAACTGTAACCCCGTGCTCGGAGGTAAAAAAGAATGGGGCCACCTGTAGGTTGTGGGTGGCAACCTGTGATGCCTTAGGGTGGGATCCTGGTGGCTGAAACATTCTTCCACTTCAGCCCTTACTTTGACTATAAAAAGAGGTTGGAAAGCCTCAATCCAATCACATCATAATCTAGTATCTATAAGTTCATTCCTAATCATACTTTTCCATCTGATCTTTCAAAAAACAAAACAAAAAAAATCAACACCTTTTTATTTTTTTCTCAAATACTAGAAGATGGTGAGTGAGATCAATGGTGTGCAAAACAAGATTACTAATGCCAAAGAGTAATGTCTTTAAAGAGTAATTTTTTCTGGGAGTAATTGCCCCTACCTTCTCTAAAATTTTTAACAACAATGATGGCCTTGATAAACAAGGGGAAGTGGTCATAGCCAGCCTTCTAGCAGAGTAAGAGGAGTTGAATGCCTGACAGAGGCAGTTGACTTTTGATGGTCCTTAAGAACAGAGGTTTTTTTGTGTTAAGTTGGACTAATATTTTTCAGTTTGCTGGAATTCCAAAAAAAAACAAAAAAACTTTCGTTTTATGTCCAAAAAAATAAATAAATGTTATTTGTTCATAAATTGAGCTTGTGATTTTTATTTTGGAGGGAGAATTTTCCTGGCACAACGAGTGGGATGATCACAGCCTGTGTAATGAATACACAAGAGCATGTTCATAAGAGTAAGATAGACAAATACATTAGGTCAGATAAAGAATGACCCATTTCCCCCTACATTTTGATGGTCTTATGCCTAATTTGTCAAAATCTATATTTTTCTACAAATAAATAATTCAAAATGTCTATTGTCCTCAGCAGAGGAAAAATCCTGCGACAGTTTTAATTTTGAGCCCATATAAATATGAGTCTGTATCTAACTTTGCCATTGGGAGTTAATCCAGACAGAAAATCAAGGAAAAAAAGAACGCGAGATTTTTGTTTTTAGAAAAATGTAACACTATGATCACCCCCCCCCTCTCAGAGCCAAGACCACCACCCGACAATGAGAGGGAAATTATTCATTGTTTTCTAAGATTAAAAGAGTAATGTATTTCTAGGAATATAAAAGAATTTTTCTATTTCTTGAATTATATTTGACAATTTTATTTGGAATTATGTAACTCATAGATGGTGAATTTGCTTTAAAACAAACCAAACCAAACTAAAGAACTTTTCTAACAACCAGACCTGTGACTTTCAGCTGGCATGAGATGGTACAAGTCTTGATACTATACATATTTTCCAGTTGATGAAAAATTGCCTATAGTTTTTTTTTGGGGGGGGGGGGAATCCCTATTTTAGCCATGTATATTGTTTTGACGTTGTGTTCATGTTTGACAAAACGTTGGCTTATTCTCAAAGTAGAGAAATAAATTTAAAAAAAGTTGAAACTCTTATGTCTTGTACTTAAGAGATCTTTTCTCTTTCACTTGTTTGCTTCTTCCCAACCATTTGTCATATTTTCTCTTTTCGTCCTTTTCCCCGACTAACATGAGCGAGATAATGTCACTGCCATGGAACAAAATAAACGGTAATTTTATACTTCCAATTTCAACCTTGGTAGCACCTATATTTGCATTTATCTTATTTTTGTATTATTTTTCATATCCAACTGGTTTCAGGTTCAAGTGGTAGTGCTTCTCTACAGAGGGCACATGCCAACCATGGGCACTTATTGCTGTGGCTCTCCACACCCTTATTATAGTATTAACTAAGACCCAACTGAAATAATTTGTTTCTCAAGTCCATCATTGTTGTTCGGGTGATCAACTCTTCTTATCGTTTTCTAAATCTGCCAAACTCTGCTCACTTCCATTCTTTGTTAACCTTCAATATCTTAACTTACAACTGGAAATCCTAAAAGTCTCGTCTTTTGTCTCAGTGACTGATAAGTGGAAATGACTCAGCTACTTTTGGCTGACTACTCCTCGATCGCCTTTCCTTTTTAGTGAATCATTTACTTATGGTCTTGGTTCTGGAGGGGGTTGGGGCCTTTCAAAGACAGAAGGTAGAAATAGAAAGACTAGCGCACCAGTAGTAATCCAAAATATGTTTGGGCGGCCCCATTGGCAATAATCCAATCTCTTCTCAAGCCTAGATGGCAAAGCCCGAAGGAGGTGTACCCCTCCTAGTACTATACAGAACAATATCTCAATCTGATAGATCAGCACATCTGATGTCACAGCAGATCATCTAGCTGGGCTGATTGTCGATAGATGAAACTAAACAAAACTGCTATTGATAAACTAATAATAGTCATTATATTAACAATAGGGATTACACAAAATGGATTAAGATATCTGTCATTTATTTGGCCAATTAAACAATTGTCTCAATTAGTTAGCAGTTAGTGTGTGTGTGTGTGTGTATATATATATATATATATATATATATATATTTTCCATATATCGAGATTAGAATCAGAGTTATCTCCCTTGAAGATAATTTGGTTTCAACATTAGATGCCACTACTGTTGCGTGAGTTGGTATTCTCATATTCTCCTCTTCACAAGTCTTTATGGCAGAGTGGGAGGTATCATGAAATATAACAATAATTATGGATTTAGGAGTTTAGATTTGTTTGCATAATGGTAATATATCTGGGGATTTTACATAGAGGAAATAAGTGCCAAGTTTGCTTTCCATGTGTGACATCACAATAAAATACAACTGTTGAAAGAACAGCCACTCTTAGCTCTACCTAAGAGTTAGAGCTTTTGTACTACCAGATAGAAACAGCAAGCAGAGAAAGATGATGGTTGCTAAGAGGTTAATGACAGGAATTGACAATCTGGGAGCAGCAAGTTCAAATCTAGTTCATCCCACAGAAACACTTGTTGGCAACTTTTACATGGTGCCTCCCGTAAGTACCCAATATCTATTTAGAAAGATATTAGGGAAGCAAATGCCAATAATAATCTCTGATACATTTGAAATGAATAACTAATGCTCAACAATAACAACAACAGCAGCCAAACAACCTTACTAGACCTGTACAATTAACCTATCAGAACAAGAGCAACCCAGGCTAGTCACTTGAAACTGTCACATGACACATGTTATCCAGAGAAAGAGAGTGAAAAGGTATTCATTGTCCTAGTCAGGAAACAAGGCCAAGCAGTTGGAGTCTTTGAAGTTTTTATATGATAATAGCTCTGTATCTGACTAATAGATAAAGAATATGTGCAAGCCAGAAAATTTACTCTTTAACCAATTGTAGGTTTGCAAAACGGATTTTTAATTCACATAACTAACTCTAGGAAAGGACGATTCCCCCACCCCATATATAACAGGCATTGTTAAAGGCAACAGAAAGCTTCTGTTTTGTAATACCTTTTTTGTTTTTTTCATATTATCTTTTTTGTTTATACATCAAAGGTATTGATGTGTGGTCCAAGCAATTTTTCTTCTTGTGTCAGTGGTTTTTATTAACTTTAACTTTTCGTGTACTCATCTACACATCTTCAGGAATTTGTGTGAGGCTCGGTTGGAGTTATGTGTAGATTTATTTAAATAGTAGTTGGGTTGCAAGCAAAGGTGGGAGTGAGGGTCAGTGGGTCTGCTGGCAGCAGTGGGGGGTTAGTATCATGGGGAACAGGAGAGCATGTCAGTTCTAGGGTTAGTGTTAGGTGTGTGGGGAGGCAGTTATCCAAGGCATTTAAGTGTGTTAGTACTATTTCAGAATGCGACCTGATTCAGAGTAGGTTTTTGCATTTCTATATAAATAACTTCAAGTATTTTTAGCTTCTAAACATTTGTTTCGTGGTGTAGTATTTTTGTGTTGTTGATTAAAATTACTCAGAAACTCAAGGGGTAGGGCAGTAATGTATTTTATATAAGTGTTGGAATATGGCACTAGATTCAACATTATGGCAGGTAAGGCGACGGGTTAATGTAGTAGTGGTATGTCCAACATAACTATTAGTTGCATTGTTATAGGAGTAACATTCTCGCAATAGATGACGTTGGTGTGTTCAAGTGGTTTTAGAGGAGGGGAGAGATTGTTCTTATTGTTGAGCACTCTAAGTTGAAATTAAAGTCAGTCACTTAAGCTCACATGCGCAGACCATGATGTTATACACATCAGATCACTTTTGCAGTCTTGACATTTACAGAAATATTAATTTCAACTGTATTGCTATGGTTAACATTGGCTGTGTGGTTTGTTCCTTGCTAATAGTCAGAGATGGTTTCGTGTCCGGGTTTGACTTGCTGTAATTGTAACTCCCTGTACTGATGATTCTTGAAAGTATCTGTAGATATTAGAAATAATTTTCGTAATATATATATATATATATATATATATATAAATTATACACATGTAGATAAAATAATTTATCTTTTTTTTAAATATTAATTTAAAGAAAAATGGCCAAAATATTAAGTTTGCCATCAACAATTACATTTTTCATCTTCAATTGAAATTAAAAAAATGAGTCCTCGCGTGAAAGCGCAGGACACAAAATGTTTTAAACAATAATAGAATAACAAAGACTTTCGCTGGCAAGGACTACTATTGACCGTAACCAGTTATACAGCCCTTTGGAAATTTTTATCTCTATTTTCTCGTCATGTACTGGCTATTTGTTAATGAAACCTATATAAAATATGTTCCTTATTAAATTTTAAAGATTTTCTATTCTGAAAGTTTAAAAAAAATTAATCTAAAAAAGTTGTTTTAAAGTTTTTGTTAAAACGAATTCAGATTTTCTCATTCAGACCTGTATTACAAAGAGGGGGTTGCAAAAAATGAGTTATGGTGTGAAGAGAAATACAAACTGAAACAGAATATTCAGGCCTGTAATAATACAAAGAGGGGGCTGCAAAAATGAGTAGTGGTCTGAGGAGAAAAACAAACTGAAATAGAGAGAAGGAGAGTTTTAAAACTCTCCTTCTCTCTTACATAATATAATAAATTAAATAAAATATAATCTTAAAAAGATATAATTTCATCCAAGGCATAAAAATTGTTAAACAAAATGTTTTTACTAAAGGCTTTAAAAATAAAGGTACAAGATTCAATTTGAAATTTTTTTATCTTCAAAGTGCACTTTTATAAATTTTACAAAGTAAGGTATAAAAATTTAATTTAAATTGAATCAAAAAATTACCTTGGATTTATTTTATGTAATGTACATTTTGTTGCACTTTAAAAATATTATCTTTCATCTAGCAATTAATGATATAGATATAAAATTTGCAATTATTTTTTTTAAGTGCAACAGAATGTACATTACATAAAATAAATCCAAGGTAATTTTTTGATTCAATTTAAATTAAATTTTTATACCTTACTTTGTGTAACGCCTCCCTCAAGGAGGTGGCTGGACTCTTATTTCTCTGGATTCTCGGCATGTGTCGTCCAGTCCCCTAAAATTTTTATACCTTACTTTATAAAATTTATAAAAGTGCACTTTGAAGATAAATTTCAAATTGAATCTTGTACCTTTATTTTTAAAGCCTATAGTAAAAACATTGTTTAACAATTTTCATGCCTTGGATGAAATGCTTTTCTAACTTGTATTAATATATCAATGTGTTAGATAAGAATGCAACCTTGTCACATCGCCTCTAAAAACGATTTTGTTTTATTAATGAGAAAATATACTAGATATGGTCATTTAGAAGCGGGGGCAAAGAGTTAAATCCAACCGTTTACTTCCATTGTTTTTGTTTTTTTACACAACAGCCTTAAAAAAGAAAAAAAAGGAAAGAAAGACACGGGTGTTGTAAAAGAATTTGAAACAGAACTTTTTGTTAATTTAGAGACACTATTTGACCATGACTTTTTCAACTGTTTATTGCGCCTCTTCATTGCTAATTTTTTAGGAAATGCCTCAAGTTTGCTCTTGCCTGCCAAGCCAGCAGGATATCTGATAAAACTTGCATATTTTCGCAAAAGACATTTTATTTTAAACTTGGCGCACCCAGATTGTCAGCCTGTGTCGTTAACCACTTAGCCATTCTTTTATCATCATCAGGGAGTTGACAGTGGTTGAGTAAGAATTCTTGAATTAGATGTAGAACAATTGAGATAGCAGGGTCACTTATTAGAGGGGGGGGTAAGGAAAACATGGGAGAAAGTGATAAGGATAGATTTTCATCCATCTGATTATGCCAAGTTCAACTATTATTTATCATAAGTTAAAAAAAAATTTCGAAATAAATTATCAATTTTCTAATGTTCTTTTTAAAATTAGAACAAAATATTTATTGAAGTTGTTTTAAGGAAAATCATGTTTAAAAATATATATTTGTTTGCTTTTCATAACCAAGGGAAGCGACTATGTATTAAGGAAGCCAGAATTTACTCCCTTGTCTTTAAAGCTGCTGTGCATTTCAACTGATTAATTTTTGATAATCTTCTCATATTTTAATTATATATATATATATATATATATATATAATTATATATATAAGAGAGAGAGAGAGAGAGAGAGATAGAGATAACTTTTATATTCATTCCTTTATTAAAACTTAGAGGCAGTAGAAACATGACCTCAGAGGAAAATTAAATCTGGCCAGTATCAGGAAATGTGTGTAGAACAGGAGACTTTGTTAGTTTTGTCAGCGAAAGGCCAAAGAAAACAGGAAGTAATAAAGATAGCTTTGAAGGAAAGGCTATAAACACTTGAGGATAAAAGTTAATTGAAAGTGATAGGTTGACAGTTGAATGATGATGAATACTATGAAAAGCTTGGAAATATCAAAATTCCACTCACTCAAAAGAACGGTCAGCCCAGAAATAGCAATTCTTCCACCTTTATTAGAAACGCCACTCATGAAATGTGAGGACTAAAGGACAACAGGGGGGGGGTTATGAGGCTGGCCACAGATTGGATAGTTTGGAAGTCAATTTCTAAAATCCAGCCAACACATCCCAGCATGTAAAACAGTGCTCAACTAAACTCCAATTTATACGACCCCCCCCCCTTGCCAAACTTTCACAAAAAAACACAACCACTACGATTTCCCCCACTTCTGTGCCTAAATCTAAACGCAGATTCCATGAACAAAGCTTCTTTCCCAGAACTGCCCACCTGTGGAACACTGTTCTGCTGGTCTGCTTCCCCGTTGAATACAACATGGTAACCTTCAAGTCCAATGTAAACAAGTTCTTGTTGAGTTGTCCCATAAACAATCAAATTCTCCCCAATTTATACCATTAACAATTACTACACTACAACCTTACATGCATTAACCCTTACCCTTGAGTGGCCTTCCGTGATTCCCAAGTAAAAAAAATATAAAAAACTGAATAAGAATAGATAAGTGCAAGTTTTGGGGTTAATAGATGTAGAACAGTTGAGGTTGCAGGGTTAGTTAAAGACTAAGTAAAACATGGAAGGAAATGATAAGGACGGACTTGAACGAAATATAGATAAATAAAAACCTAGTCAAAGATAGGTTAGTTTGGAAGTCAATTTTTTAAACCCATCAAAACATGTAAGCATGTAAAACAGACATTAAACTAATGATGACTACGACATGTAAGGAATTGTACACATTTTCTTTTTTTTTTTTTTCGTAATTCAATTAATTTTTATCACTTTGAAAAAAATCTTTTCATTCATTTTGTTGCTCTCAATCCATAATTCACTTATATATATATATATATATATATATATATATATATTTATTCTCCTAAATACATTGAATAAATTTGATTAGTTAAAATTTTAACTACTCATTTGTTTTTTCTTTGATCAGTTTGTGTTTCTGTGTAGCATCCAAAAACAGGGCTTCTTTCACCTGGAAATCATAGCATTAAGTCAGGCCCGGTCATTGGAGTTGTAACATTACAAAATGGCTTGTTTCACTTAATCTTATTAAGATTTAGCTTGTGCTTTTTCTCCAAAATTTTCATGACCGCCTCTGCTCTAAAGGAAAAATCGACTTTGAAACTTCTTGGTTTTTCTTTCTCATCAAATCTTTCTTAGAATTTGATGTTAGATCCATTGCTTTTTCTGCCTTTTGTACTGTCAGTTTTTTCTATCACTCTAAATATTTTCTCACACATGAGGCTATTCTCTATCTCTACAAATCTACTAGCATACTAATGGAGTTTTCTGCCTACTAGTTCGCTGACCATCGGTTTTCTACCTCAACTATTCAACACCATTGTTAAAGCAAAGGACTTTGTGCAGTTGTGGACAATTCCTTCAAACTAATGTCATTGTATTGAGATGACAAGCAAATCCAGGCAGGTTCTGTAGATGATTTAGAGATCCTTTCTAGACCTAATAATTTCACCTCAACCATTCAACATTTTAATAGCAAACATTTATCCCTTCTCTAAGCCTGATTACAGATGCATTTTGTTTTCTATGCATAATGCTGATAAAGCCTCCTTTTGACTATGCCATCCAAGCAATAAATCCATATTTAAAGCTTCAAAAACTAAACCTGTCCTCACTTGAGCAGCAGAGAGTATGAGGGGGACAGCATCATTGTGATGCTATGGACACGCCCTCTCCCACCTTCAGAGAGTTAGGAAGCGATTAAGAAAAAAAATTTAAAAAAAAAAAAAAAAGCTGTTGAAAACAATAGTTAGAAGGGATTCACAAAGGGATACAAAGGCAGTCAGAAATAGGATCAAGTTATTTTCTGTTTAGCTTACTGATCACTCGTAGACAAAAGACCAGAAATAGGATTTCCAATTTTGAATCAATAAATTTAGGAGTCAGAGTTAGTTTTACAAGTTTTTCAATTTGGGACAGTTAGTGACTGACATCCCTCAAAAGATATCAGAGATTGGAATAATAATAAAATAGGGTTAAAATAAATAATTTCATAAGTTAGAAGTAGCAAATTCTAAATAATATACGGCATAATCATGTTGACACACCAGTTCTCATTGAATCACCGCAGTTAAGCATCATTGAACCTGGTCAGTACTAAAATGGGTAACCATTTGGGAATTCCAGGTGCTGTATGTGCTCTCCAGTTATCTCGGCATTGTTTACAGTCATCTAGCACTTCTTGCCACTGAACTCAAGCAGTGCTAATACAGGAGAGGTATAGTTGAGGATTCCGCAACCCCTGCCTCACAATTACATGTACAGCTAACCTTACAGAGGGTATCCATTGTCTTTCCAGACTAAACAGACATTGAATTCTAACTTGTATAGTTAAATCTAGTTTTCTGTGCATTTTTTTAGATATCTGTATGTACTGAAATGGAAATATTCTTATATATAACTTATATAGTTTCTATGAAAACATTTGAGTTATCAATCTTGAATTGTTTGATTTTGCATGGGTTAATCTTGAAAATGAGATTTTAATTACTAATATTTCTTTTATCTTGGTTAATAAAATAATAAATACATAAAAAATTATATGAAAATTAAAAATCTAATGGAAAGCAGAATATGTGTTTTATAACAATTTGTTTTTGTCTGTTTCTTAGTTTCATAATTTTTTTTTGTAGAACTTCTGATTGGTTAATGGATCTATTTAGATTTTAAATTATTTTTATAACAAATATTTTAGAAATAGTATTTCCTAGAGTTTTGTCAGTTTCTTTTATTTTTAATTAGAACCTAAATATGAAATCTCACAAATATGAATATAACTTTTTCCTGAAATCAAATATAGTAGCTTATATCCTTATCTGCTTTGATTTCAATTTTTTCTTTGGTTTTATTTATTTATTTTTAAGTGTTATTCACACAAGGTTTCAATCAATGTAACCTTCAACCTTCAGGATCAATCAATGTAACCTTCGACCTCCATCTTGTTGAATTCAGGAATCTTTCTGTCTAACTTGAGCATCTTTCTGTCAAACTCAGGCATTTGCATAGAATTTCGAACAGAACCCTTTGATTCCATGAGAGTAGCATGACAAAAACAGTAGTCCAAATAATCTGAATAATTCAGACAGTAAATAGATGCAATATTTTATATCCGTCTTTTTTACATAACTTGTTGCATTTTGCCATTTTTTCTTTAATGAAATTGATTATCTATCAGAAATCCAGGGGTGTTTCTTGTACTCATTCTGTATATAATAATAGAAAACTTCTACATTCAATATTTCATAGTTTTATTGCTAAGAGAGATAAAAACATTGAAGGACCCAATTTGTCCTTTTATATTTTTGCCTTTCAACATGATATGTCCAATGTTCCTTTTTTGCACAATTAATAAGTACAACCAAAAAAAAAAAAAAAAATTTGTAGATTTTTCAAAGATAAATTTTCAATTATGTCAACCGTATAACACAAATTTAAGTTATATTCAGTTTTATATTGGTCAAAAATCATTGAGTAAATAATACGAAAACATTTTGATATAAAAAAACAAAAACATTATGCATTTACTTTGTATAAAAAGCTTTGTAAGAACGGCCATCTTGAAAAAAGTTGAAATATTATAGATTTTTTGATTGGCTAAATAAAACTTAAAATTATTTAACTTTATACTCATTTCTTTTATATATATATAAAAAGCATGTTAAATATTATTTGCCACATTCATATAATTATCATTTACAAATCATTTTTTTATTAGTCTTTTAGGAATGATTTTGGCTAAGGTATTCTACAATGTAACCACTTCTCAAAAATCTAGATTTTAAAGATTACAAAAAAATTCTTGAATTATAAAAGATTAAGTAGCAATATACAAGATTAGAAATCTTTTTTTTTATGAAGAAAAAAATGCATCCTGGTGGATTTTATTTTTTAATTCAAACTTATTTTTGAAAATTTTCATGTTTTGCACTATTACATTTTTTTTTTTTTTTTTTTTTTTCAAATATTGATTATTCTGACTACTGGTCTCATTATGTGTCATTTTCACATTTCGGTTGATATAACCTCTGATCTTCAAGTGTGTCTTGTTGAAAATAACACTCAAGATAAGAACAGTAGTCCAAATAATACAAATTATAAATCCTCATCTAAAAAATTCAAACAAAATAGAAATATGATAATGTTCAAATTATGTAGAGGCAAAAAACACAAGATAATGTAAGTCTTCTGGATCTTTATTGAAACAAATTTGATGATTTGTTCATTTTCTTAATTCATCTTAAAATTTTAATGAAGTATTTTATATGAAAAACAGAACTACTTGTAAACCTGAACAAAAAAAAAATTTGATTTGGGGGGGGGGGGGCAATTGATGCTTAATATTTATTAAACAGAAAATTTTAACTTTTAAAAATCTAGATTTTAGAAGGCGAAATATTGTGGTTCATACCTTAGCTAATGTTTTTATTTAATGTAAAGTTAAAAAGCGATAAAAAACAAAACAATGAATATTAGATTCATACACACATTAAAAATGCAACACACAAAGAAATTTGAGAGAAAATAAAATATATTTTTACTTGACCAAGATTTCCAAATCTACGAGATTTAATTTTTAAAATTTAAAAACAAAGCTGATTGAATTAACATTTTTTTTTTTATTAAGAAACAAACAGATCATATTGGAAATGTAAATGCTGAAATGTAATTAAATTTAAATAATGGTGCTTGTGCAATATAATTGGATTTCAAATAAAAACATTGTGTACTTATGTGTCCTGTCGAAATTAGTAAAAGTTCCAAAAATTACAAAAAAATGATTGAATAGAAAAATAATTACAAGTAAAAATAAAATGGATTGAATTATATATTTATTGTAATTGTTAATGAAGAGTTCTTAAAATTTATGGATGGTAATTGCAGTCTATGATTTTGACAGAATATTAAAATCTGTCATTTCAAAATAGCAGATCGCTAATGATTTTTTCTAAAACAGTCCTAGCAGATCTTTTAGTCAATCATTTGCAATAATTTTTAAAAGTTTTTTTTACTAATTTCAACATGGCACATAAGTATGTAATAGCATTTTTACCTAAATGCATTTTTTGAAATTGAATTTTACTGCACAAGCACCTAAATAACCTTTTTTGTATAAATACATCTTTTCTAAGTTGAAATTATTAAAATAAAAACAATTTGAATGAATTTATTTTTAATTTGATTTTTTCTTTTCACTTAAATTCAAAAGTAAAGATATTCATTAATATTTTTAAACACTGAAAATGTTTGTTTTACTGTAAATTCCAAAGCATTTTTTTTTTTAATTCTAAACTTTGAGAAAATAATTTTTTTAAGACAGGAAAAAAAAAAAATAAATAAATAAATAAATAATTAACAAAAAGGAAAACATTGCGTTTATGTTAAATCCATTTAAAACCAAAACAGAAACGTTTTTAGTTGAAACTATTCGATTTTTAATTCTAGAAATATATATTTTTTTTTAATTTCAAAAACCTCATTCCTTTAAACTAGAAAGTAATTTTTAAATTATTCTAACAAGTTTATTTTTCGAATATAACTTTTTTTTCATACTAAAATCTCTTTTTTTAATTTAAAAACAAAAATAAAATTTTTTTATATTTTAGGGAAAATGACACGATTTTACTTATATTTCGAAGTGGAGTGGAGTGGGGTGGATAAGATTTATTTAAAAAAAAAAAACAAAAAAACATTTCGCTTTGAATTCCAAAAACCTTTTTAAATTCTAAAAAATTATTTTCGAATTTTAAGTTTCTTTTTTATTCAAATATAATTCAGAAGGAATGTTTTAAGAATCAAAAAAGTCTTTGAATTAAAAAAAAAAAAAAAAAAAAATTAAGGGTGCTGATATAAAACTTTTTTTTTAACAATTTACTAAGTTATTAATTACTGCACATACGTACAAAGTTACATTGATTATAACATTTTATCGTCATTTAAAAACACTTTCAAAAAGAACAAATATTTATTTATAAAAAAACAAATGTCACCAATAAAGGGCTAATAAGAGCTGACCCAACAATTTTCACTGATTTGAGCTAAAATTGTGGTAATAGCTAAACTAAGAATAAATAGGAAGAATTAAAATCCAAAATTAAACATGAAAAAGAAGAAATGTATATTAATAGTATTTAAAAAAAAAAAAAAAAAAGGGAAATAAAGTCATTTCCCGCTCTTTCATATTTGCTCTTATTGATGAAATTCAATTTTATTACAACTAAACATTTGTCTTTCTTTAACATGTATTCAAAATTTTGTAACGCATGTAAAATATTTTGTTCTGTATTTTAACCCAATATCTTTTGTATTACTCGCACCCAAAAGACATTTATTAGTAACATGATCTCCAATAGCGTCACCACGGTAACAATCAATCTACAAAAAAAACAAAACAAAACGCACTCTTATTACCCAATTAGAAGGGAAAAACAGAAAATAGGGGGAGATAACTGCTATCTCGTTCACAATAAGGCTATATGTCCAAATTAGATTTTCAATCTTTTTAGCGTTAACCCCGACACAAATCAGCAGCATCGACTTCAATGCCTTCTTACTAGGAAAGAAGACCTGAAGGATTGCAACTTATTTTTCATAAATTGTCATTAGTATGAGGGTCCGTGGGAGAATGAGACACAAAGAGAGGGGGATCAAGATTTAGAAGATATGAAATCCAGGTTGATGCTCGCTTAAGGACTGTATTTTGGAGTAGAGGAGGAGCTGGAAGACGCATACTCCGCATCTTCTCCAGGTCCTGGGAGTCCTTGAGGAGCATCGCTGCCACTCTCGTTTGCTTTCTGCATATATTTTTTCATAAGGTCATCCAACTTGTTCATGAAAATAACTTCTTCCTCAGGAGTGCATTTTGTTCTGGCAAGAGGCAGATGAGTGGGACTTGGTTGCCGATCTAGAAAGAAAAAAAAAAGAAAAGAACACTTAATTTATTGACTATTGTAATAGAAAATACTACTCACACAAGTGGTTGCATATCTATTTGCCCTGTTAGGTGACAGGATCGAGGAAGGACAAAGACAAAAAAAATCTACTTATGCTTGTAGATAGATTCTTTATATACATGTGGCATTGAGGAGAATAATGAATGAAGAATGAATTGAAAAGGATAGGTGTCATATATATATAACATATATATATAATATATATATACATATATAAAATATACACATATATAATATATACACATATACATATATAATATATACATATATAATATATACATATATACATATATAATATATACATATATACATATATAATATATACATATATAATATATACATATATAATATATACATATATAATATATACATATATACATATATAATATATACATATATAATATATAATATATACATATATAATATATACATATATACATATATAATATATACATATATAATATATACATATATACATATATAATATATACATATATACATATATAATATATACATATATACATATATAATATATACATATATACATATATAATATATAATATATACATATATAATATATAATATATACATATATAATATATACATATATAATATATACATATATAATATATACATATATAATATATACATATATAATATATACATATATAATATATACATATATAATATATATAAAGTTTCATTTTTTGTCATGACCAATGTGAATTTCTCTAGACTTCTGTCTTCCATCAGCTTCTAGATCACAGTTGGCGTCCTTTTCAATTTGCTGTATGTATGTGTATGCTTATGCCGTGGAGTTCACAGCAATACATTTCTCACCAGCTCTTACTTGCTCCTCTGGCAGTGACTAGCAAATTTTAGACGTCACTTCCTGATAGTAGTAGATATGGCAGATAGGTTGCCATAAAGTTGCTGCTTCATGGGATGATCTTGCAAAGATATATTTAACACTGTGCATAGCATACACGTCTAGCTGTTTTCAAATCTTCTGATGAGTGTCCACATTGTAGCATTGTAAACAAGGACAGACTGTTACTGCTCTGAAGAATTGCCTTTTCAGTTTGTCAGTTAGCCTTGAAGTCCATACTACCGCAGCTTATCCAATGCAGCCTATTCTTCTGTAATGTGAATGTGGAACCTATGTTGCTGCCCAGTTATGTAAACTCAGTGACTTTTTTCAGTGTTGTTTCATCTCGATCTTAATTCATACTTAGGAATGAATAGGGATTAACATTTAATGCAAAAATAAGCACAAATTTAATCATATTCAACCATCAACTTCGCATAAAGCATTCATTCTGAGTCCATGTGCTATAACTCTTGTCTGCTGTTTTTAGAGGGCTAAACGGCCTAGTTGTTTAAAAAAAAAAATTCACAATTCTTTCTGCAATCTAACCCGATTTGCCATAAATTAAATTAGTTTTTGTTCTATCACCGTTCAATGACAAGCACAAATTGTCAATAATTGTCAATAATTGACACACTTCATTCTTGGCATTGTCCTAATTTGAGCTGTAATGGTAGATATTATTTTGAGAACTTCACAAATAAATATCTGCCACCCATGAAATCATTAAATTCATAATTCTTTCTGCAATTCAAACATATTTGCTAACAATAAACTTAAGTTTAACAGCTTTTCTTTTATTTAGTGTTAGGACGATTATTCGGAATTAAAAACATTGGAACTTTTAGGCGCATCAGAAATGGAAAAATTTGTACCTAATGCCATAAAACGATTCTTTTAATTGCTTTTTTATTTGATTTTGTTTAAGACAAAATCTTCCCCTGCTGGTAGCAATAATAAAATAAATATTTATTGATTCTAAACTTCCACTAAAACTAAAATCTATAGATCACCCCTTACAAGTATGTTTTTACAATTGAGAAAATATATGTACATTTAACAGATGTTTTTATGATAATCAAACAAAAAATAACTCTAAATATTTAGAGATTTATAAAGAATCAGAATCAAGAATTTAGTACAGAATCGGAAAAAATATTGAAATCATCCCATCTAGTTTTATCACTGTTCAATAATATGTTCGAAATGTGTGAAGACCATTCAGGATCAGATCACAATTATTTAAAATATATACAGGGAGACCTCCTACCCTCCCAAAAAAAGAAATCTCATGTAATTGTTAATAAAATTCACAGTTCTTTCTGCAACCCGAGAATATTTAGTACAATGGTAAGGATATCTGGAAAATTGTCAATTATTGACATTAGTTCTAAATATTGTTTTGGTCAGTTTGATCTTCAACCATCTTCATGCATGTTGGTTGTTGTCTTGGAAAAGAAAGGAGAAAAGTTACTGGCTCTGTAGATATTTTCGTATTCTTGGAGTTGGTCTCTGTTTTATGGCTGCAGTTTTGTATGTGTGAAAAAAATTGGTTGACAAAGGGAAGAAAACTTTGACAGGGGATTATTTCCCTTCCATCACCAAAGTTTTAAGGGTGTACAATTTTTCTTTTCCTACAATGAGGTTCCCAAATGTTATTAATTTCTAAGCTTGGTCTGCTTAGTATTTTTTCTTTTTTTAGCATATGTGCTGCTTCTATCAGTTGCCTGACTCTCCATCTTGCATCCCTGTCAATTATTTTGACCTCGTTCTATAAAGGGAAGGGTGTTCCTTTTTCTTTCCATATGTGATCAGCTAGTCCTGACTTTTCGACATTGACACAGTGGGGTAGAGGGGGGGGTCAAGATGAGAACAATAATCTGATCAAAACAAGTAATATAAACTCCTGACATACTGTTTTTATTTACACCATGACGACCTTCTCTCGCAATATTCTGGGATTGTTTTGGTAGATACTATAACTTCATATATAAGAATCTGGTGAGTAGCAGGGGCAGGGATTAAGAGTATAAAGACTATTTAGGATTTCATCTTTTACTGATAAGACGATCATCAAAGTGTTCCATCTGAAAATGATGAGTAGAAAAATGTGACAGGACTCACCTTGAAAAAATTGTCCGCTGACAAACTTCTTAGCTGCATCTGAAATTGACAACCATAGTGCGGTGTCTGCTCCTTGTTGAGGAGTGCGAAGGCGGTCCTTCATTTTAGCGTAAAATCCAGGCATAGCTTGTTCAACTCCTACAAATAAACAAAAACATGTATGGAGATAAAACGAAAGCAGTTGGAGAGCAAATACCAGCAGAGATATCCTGAAACCATTTTTTTTTAATATTTATAAAATACTTAGACGACCCAATCATTGTGGTTCTTTTGGTTGTTTTGTTTGATGGCAGATCCACCCTTTGCAGATTATTTAATGCTCAATACAGTAATTTTGAAAAAAAGGTTTCATGCTTCAAATCTTCAAATTTATTTATTCATGGCATATCAACTCTTTTTGGGTTCAGTCTTGTAATAGCTACAATTAATAGTAAATTGCTAACAGTTATTAAAAACTTATTTTCTACATAAAAAAAAAATACTTGATCAATTAATATTATTTTTGGAATATGCTATTTACATTCCGTGATGGGTATATACATCATAAAAAATTTCTGTACTTTTATTTTTTAATTAGCTTGTATTTTAGGACTTGTACCTACATGTTTTGTTTTTTTTTAAACCAAAGGACTCTAAACCGTTTTTACCAAAGGGGATAATTTAACATAAAATAATTTCTCAAAGGGAGATAATTTTAGTTGCTATACCATTAAAAACAAAACAGCCAACAATGAGCCTCTCCTTCCCCCATCACCTATGAAACTACATGAGGCTCATGAAAGGGTCCCACATCTGACAGAAGAAAATGTCTTACCAGGAGTATCAGCCCAACCTGGGTGCATTGAACAAAAGTAAATCTTAGGATGTTTTCTTGCATACTGTTCAATCATAATGACTTGTTGACGCTTGTTCTGGGCATAAGCCATGGTGCCATCATATTCTCCCAGATCACATTGCATATCGGCTGCATTTAATTTCTGTACCAGCATGCCACCAGAACTTACCATTACCTACAAAATAAATGTATCAGATGAAAGAGAGAGAAATAAGAAAAAAACATTTAAAAGAACTAATAAAAGCTTATTGGATTTATAGGTGTTTATTTAGAATTACACTTGATTAAAAAATGTCATATCCCAAAAATCACATTGATCAAGTTTTTTTCTTTTGTTAAGTTTTCAGACATTGTGTTGAACAAAGATGGTGGCGTAGTTCAAACCAGTAACCAAGATGGCGGCCAAGAATCAAATGCAGTCCGTGGCGTACTTGACGGCGAACTGATTGATTTCAAAATTCGACAATTTTTATAATTTTGAAACAATAAAATCAAATCTTTAGCAATTAAAAAGTTTCAATTATTTTGAACACTAACAAAATCTCTGTAGCTGAATTGAATTTTGGCAAAATTTAAAACATGGCGCCCAGCAAATCTTCTAGTCACCTGATGGTAAAATTTGATTTTCTTAAAAAAAATTAAAAAAAATTTTTTAAAAAAAATCAAAAAAAAAATCAAAGAATTAATTTATGAGATTTTTTAAATATGACATCTTCGTTCTGTGATGAGTATGTAATTATAAGGATTTTTCTGTAGTTTTTTTTATATAAAAATATAATTCTAAATAAGCACTGATTTTTAGTAAATTATCTCCCTTTATTTTCCTTTTTAAGTTCTGTTACTATTGTTGAGATGAGGTATCTCGTGCATATTTTGTTGGTTTTTATTTCAAATATTTTCTGTTTCTGCTGTTTGGCTTCTCTCTTCTGTAGAAAAGATATTACCAAATGAAAAAAAAAAATGATAAAGTCTATCCATAAAATAATAATTTTCCCCTTAAGTTTTACAATATTATTGAGATTATGTTACTTTTTTTTTTATTTACTTTTATTTATTTTATAGAAATTGCTTCAGTTAAAGCATGAGGCAAATTGGTGTAAGGAACTAACAAGAATGAAAGATCATTATTGCAAAGACAGGAGATGTTCATTGGCCTTAGTCTTGAAAAGACCAAGGTTATAGGTAGGAGAAACACATTCAACATAAAGAGTTTCGCAAGCTTGCAGTTTTGCAAATAAGCTGCTGGAATAAGAAGCTGTATTACAATGAGGCATCAAAACAATAATTGATGAAGACCACTAAACAAACAAGTCAACCGAGTTGGAAAAAGGAAGCAGAAAATAGATCAGACAATTCTATAGAATATATGCCATAGTAGCATTTATAAAAATGACTGAGACTAGCAACATCATGTCTGTGAAAGAGAGGTCTATATTTTACTGCGTTAATGAAACTAGTCTTATATTAAGGAAAGAATAATCAGGAGAAAGACTGAGTGAAAGAAATACAGAAACTTTCTATGATAAACAACTCAAGCAATCTATATTTATTTCTAAGAAAATATGTCTTCATGAATCTCTTGCAGAATAGTTTGAGGTCAAAATTCTAGAAACAAAAATCATAAAAAATTATTTTTTCAATTTCAAAGAAATCAGGCATTTGTCATTTGTGCTACTGGTAAGTCTTACAACTGGTGATAAATTGGAGGAATGCAAGATGGGTATACAGAGAGAAAATAAAAACAGATTTCAGCCAAATAGAAAAGGCAGAGGAGCTACAGCTAGAAAAATTGTTAGTGGAAATTCGCTATTTTACATTTCAAAAACCGGATTTCCACCAATTAATGATGCCTGCAAAGAAATGACAAAATTGCAAAACATACCACTCGAGGATCGGAACTTTCTGACAGCTTGGGTATCAGTAAAGTAGTTAATATATGAGGAGCTGAAATATTAAAAAAATAAAAGTAAAATTAAAAAAAAATTTAAAGAAAAACATTAATATTATGTAAAAAAAAAAAAAAAAAAAAAAATAGAAACGAAAAAATGTACAAACGTCTAAAGAAAAAGAACAATTCTATACTCACAATGATTATTACTATGGTTGCTATGCTGACTATGCATGCTACCACAACCAACGTGTAAACTGTTCATGCACCCAGCTGAAAGTTGTTATGAAACAAACAAACAAAAGAGTTGCAACTACTCTAGGTTTTCATATTACCTATGATTGAATAAAATGAAGCATGGCCAAAATATGTATGGCTGTGGGGTCACATATAATAGCGGGCGCACTATCTCTTTTTCTTACTGCTGCGACTAAAGACCAGATGTATAAAAAAAACATGTTACTGGGAAAGCTGAATAGAATGTGGTTATAAAGATGTCGAGAATCAGTTGTCCCAATTGATGTTCAGTGTTCATCTCAGGAGAAATGAAACTTTGATATTATCTTGTTGAATTTTTCAGATAAGGATTGATAATTTGTATTATTCAGACTACTGTTCTCATCATGAGTTATTTTCACAAAATTTCGGTTAGTGTGACCTCTGACCTTCAGGTGTATCCGGTCAAATGTTTAAGCTTTCTGTTGAATTCTGGAATCTGCACAGAATTTCTAACAGAACCCTTTCTTTAATCCATGGAGGTTACATGTTCTTTTATTATCAACCATGACCAGGTAGTAATTGTATTCTGAGTATCACTCACACTGAGGGAACTGAACACTGAACCCACAGAAGAGTTTTACTTAAAACTGAATTTTTGTAGCACTTTATCTGTTACGCCACAGGTTCTTGCAGGTCCCAATTCCGAATCAACAGAAAGCTTCAAGTTTAACAAGATACACTTTAAGAAGGTCAGAGGATACATCGGCCAAAACGTTGTGAAAATAACATTGAAGATGAGAACAGTAGTTCAAAGAATCCAAATAATCCAATAAATTAAACATTTGAAACCCTCAATCTTCCTGTCATTAATTTTGTCCTTCCTTGGTTATAGTCCCATTCAATGACAAACATACCTGGCTACATATTTGGATTGCATATGACATGCAAAATTGTCAATAACAGATACACTGTCACGATTTCGGTTGTAATGGCTACAGTTCTACAGTTCAGGAATTGTCTGGAGATTCTTTTGATAAACATTATCTTTGAGAGAATTTCAGATAAAGAACTGCCACATATGGAATTGTTAATGAAAGTCATAATCTTTTCTGGAATTCAACCATGTTTAATATAAATAAACACTAATTCAGGTCTGATTTGTTAAAGTTTCAGTTCAACAGCTTAACAGCCACTAGTTAGTACTCACTACTAATCATGGTTAACTATTCATTCTCATCTTCAAACAAGCGATGACAAATGATTATATGCTTTGATATTGCAACCCAAGCACTTGTTTACATTAGATGGGTCTGAGTAAATTATTCTTTTCACTATTAATAACAGTAGCAACATTTGCTTGTAATATCAGCACTAGTCCTTGTTTATTTTCCTCACAAATAACATAACACAAACGTGGTATCCAAAACAAAACTGACCCTTTAGCAAAAATATCTGAAGTTTTGGTTTCAGTTATAGATTAAAGAACTCAAGTTTATATATATATATATATATATATTTGTAGTAATCGACATACAGTCCTGTTTCGTTGTATCACAACTCATCAATGCCGCTAGACTAGCATCTCTCCCAAGCCAAGGATTGAACCTAGAACCGTCGTGTTGACAGTCGGCAGTTCCCCCACTCGACCATGAAATCGACGCCCGTAAATAACTCATCGGAATGTCTATTTTAATAGACACCCGGCACCACTTTTATAGTGATATATATATATATATATATATATATTACACACACCCATTTTATTTTTCTTCATAAGTTTTGATTTCGATTCAAGCAGATGCACCCAAGTCATACGGATACATTTTTTTACTTTTGAAATCATTACTTTATAATATATAAGAATCGATAGAAAATTGACTCAATAGATACAAAATCAGCATAAATTAAAATATCATATTTAAACATATTTTACAACCGGATCATGTTGGGCATCCTTGCTAACTTGGAAAAATACTTTTGCAGTTTTAACAAAAGAGCTACAATAACATCAGGTGTCACCATTTACACTGAACATCTACAGAATGCCACCATCAATATAGTATATATAAGAGTCTGCTGGGGAATTTCCACAGGTCCTGCTAGTTAAAAATTACATGAGGTTATTTTATATCTATATAAAGATCTGGGAGAAAAATTCCAGTGAACGTGAAGCCCATTTATGACCACACCTTTCTTACAGATAAGATGATCACCAAAGTGTCCCTGCATATAAGTCTATTTGTACCAGATATGTGGATGGATTGTAGGAAGAATTGCAAATTTTATTAATGTCCATAAGTGACATTTCTTAGGGAATAACCCTATGGTAACATAGTCAACTAATAGACAATGATAATAATATTAAATTATTTTTTTAAGAACAAGATACCCTCGTAGATTAAATAAACAGTTCGGTTCAAAATTCTATATAAGTTTCAGAGTTTGTAAAGATACACTGATGAAGGTCGGAGATTAAATTATCTGAAATGTTGTGAAAATAATAACCAAAATGAGAATAGTAGTTTAGTTAATACAAATTATCGATCCTTATCTAAAAAGCATTCTGAATCATAAAACAGATCTTAAAGAATAGACATGTTAACTATTGTGCTATAGCAAAGCATCCCATCCAATGAATTTACAGACAAAATGGCTTCACATACCAAGAGTGTTTGCAGCAAAACCTGCATCCAAGCCATCCAAGGTAACAGTTTTTACATTTAGCATGGCGCCGGCATTGTTAATCTGTGAAAATAAATAAAATGGTAAGCATCATTAGAAATTGATTTAATTTGTAGAAATTTTAGTTTTAATTTTATTATTTCCATGACCATCTTATTTAAATAAGGACTGTTTGTCTGTCTGTCACATTTTTTTTTTAAAAAACATAATACACTGCAGAATTTGTCTCATTTGGAATTATAAAAGATAATGACTATTTTTAGAAGTGAAAAATATTGCATTAATAGTAAATAATAAATTCTCAACAAATAAAATGAAGGTCATGACCGGAAATCAAAGTCTAACGCTTCAAATCTTCAGTGTGGTTCTATCAACTGACCTATTAGAACTTTCTTATAAAATAGAGCTTAAAACATTACCCTAGCAAAATAATTATAGCTTTGGCATGGCATCATAGATTTATGATTTACATTATGCTTCAAAAGATGAATTCAAACATGAGTGATTATAAAAATAAATGAACGGTTAAACATTATGAATAGCGTTGAAAATTATTTTAATAATTAAAGAAAATTTATAAGTATCCATATTTTTTTCTAATGATTTTAATCATTTAATTAAATATTTTATAATATTTGGTTTTCTAAACTTTTCAAATTTACCTTATGAAATGTTTTCAAAGATGTGATCAAACTCTTATTTAGAATACATTTTTTTTTATCTAAGCTAGTAAATATATACTTCTCTCAATTGCATTTCTTTGTTTTTTGAGGCTGGGAGGATTTTATAATTGTGAAAAAATACATACAATATGTAGTTAAAGCAATAAATTTTCTTTAATTATTGATTTGTTTGTGTGTTAAGGAAATCGATATGTTAATAGCTAGAACATTCAAATAATTTCAATAAGGATAAAAATTTTTACAGAATTTAAAGACACTATTGAAATTTCCTTTCAATTCCAACTGAAGTTACTAGGGGAAATTATAAGTTGGGTTAATAAAACAACTGAATTCTATTAAAATGTAAATTATCGAAATTCATTCTATTTCAAATAGATTTTCTTCATTTCATAAAACAAAAATAAAATTAAACAAAGAATATCTCATCTAAGAATGTATTTTAAAAAAATCTTACACACTTAAATGTTTATTTTTATTTTTAAGAATCAAAAATAAAAAACGAATCTGTTTTTATTTGGTAAATCTGTTTGCATTTTTAAAACTGCACAAAGCAAATGCAGTGTCAACATTTTTTTTTTTTTTCAAGAGTTTTAAATTTTCACCTAACTGCAAGAATTTTACAAAATAGAAGAAAAGATGAAAAGTAAGAAAAATATCCCTTATTATAAAATGACATCTTCAAAACATCAATAAACCATTTTTTTATACTTGCCTTCATATCACAAATCTAATTTTTACTTTTTTTTTTTTTTTCTTTTAAACAAAAATTGCGAAAATGAGTATATTTAGAAGTATAAGAAACCCTGAGTATGGGTAATGCCAGATGAATACTGCTAATAATAATAATGAGATAAAATAAAAATAGAGGAACATTTTAAATGTGTTTTTATATTCGTTGAAGAATTTAACACTTACTGAAACTTATTTAAATGTTCTGTTAACAAACATTAACTCACTCGCACACCATTTCAGTTCATTGCACTTTATAATTAAGATCCATACAAAATTTCAGCCAAATTGGTCTATTAGTTTCCAAGAAAACTTCAAAAGTAAATGTGGTATTGACTAATTCCTATTAATTCCTTCCGATGGACACCATAATACTTAGTTTGCTGCATTTTATCATAAAGGTCCACACACAATTTCAGCCAGATCAGCTCAATAGTTTCCGAAAAAAAAAAAAGTGGAATGAACAGATAGTCTAAGATATATAAGAAAAGAAAAAAGGAACAATAAAAGAGAAAAATTTAAAAGATAAAGAAAAGAAAAAGGATTTTATAACAGTAAATACTCACAAGAACATCTAATTTATGAGGTGATTCTGCAAAGTTTTTAGCCCATTTGTAAACTTCTGCTGGCTTTGATAAGTCTAGAGCATGGATAGTTATATTCTGTAAAGACAAAAAGAATATTTGTTATAGGTAGGTAACAAACATGGAGGTAGTGGAAAAGCAAAAAAAAAAAAAAAAAAAAAAAAATTTAAATAATAACAAGAAAAAATTAACTTAATGTTAGATTCAATATTCTGCCATAAATCAGAACTTTATCAAGAATGAAGTAACACAGTCAATATTTATACATGGGATACTGTGGTGGGAATAAGAAATCCAAAATATGTGTTTGTGTACCATATAAGTGGGCATGTGCTAAACCCTAACTTCTGGTTTCAGTATGACAGTCACCACCAGCAATATCACTTGCTGCATGCTTCCCTAGTGACGAACACAGAAGCACCAATAGTAACCCTCATATCAGCAATGACTGTCATGGTATTGGTTCACAACTCCATTTGCTTACATTAGAACATTACAAAATTCAAAATGATATTCTTTTCCGAAGCGTAGACATTAAGCCACACCGCCAAAACACCCTGGAAAATTATCCTTCTTTGGCTCCAGTTCAATCCTTTAGCAACTTTCAGCAGCCCATCCAGCAGTACCTGTTCTAACTCCTTCCTGCACCAGCTTTTCCAATGGTTTCTGATTTGACTCCTGCTCCAGTTCCTCCCAGTGGTTCCTGTCTATAGCTTCCATCTCCATGTTCCAGTGCCTATTAGCATCCAGCTCATTCCTGCAACACTGTACCGGCAGTCTTTGTTCTGTCAATCAAGCCCTTGGCAATGTTCATGTGGACAGACCCTATCAGAGACATTTCACCACACTCGAGGGATGTCCAAGTCAATCACTGTGGGACATCATACCATGCTGTCCACGATCTAGTTTCCTTATTTCTAGCCTATTCCTCCAAATATGTTCCTATTTAATCTCTGCTGCTGTCCAGGTACATTTCCTGTTCTTCAACCTCCTGTTCCCAGAATCATCATTGCTCGAGTTTTGCTTGTTCTTCTATATCATCCTTTATCGTGAAATACTAAAGGATGATATAGAAGGTTCTTTTACAACTATTCATCTGTGTTTGTTTTCTCTTCTTTGTCTTTTGTTGGATTTTGCCGTGTCTAGTTTTTTAGTTTTACAGTCGATCCAGCAATTTACCTTGCAACAACTTGTCTAAGCTACTTATAATTATCATTATTACAAAAGTTGAAGTCAATTCTAGCTCTCTAGAAAAGCAAATGAAATCTTAACTGCTATCAAACTGTATTTTTATGATAAAATCTTACTATTACACACACGTACCACTATAAATTGTCCTTTTCAGAAAAGTAAACGAAGACACCTACTTGAACCAAGGCAATGAAGCAACTACCTGTATTATCTTTTTTTTTTGCAGAGAATAAAACTTGGTGATAATACTTATGCCTTTTGACTCTGGTTGTGTTTAGTCAGATTTTCTTTTAGAGAAAGGGTGCTAATATCCTCATCGACCCCACATGTTTAAACAAAATAACCTTTTTTGTCAAAATTTTCATATATCTTAAAAACACAACATTTTTCTGATATTACATTTCATCTGTTTTGTCTTCAGTCAGAGAAAGAAAGATATTTCTAAACTGGCATTTTTTTTTTGAGGGGGGGGGGGACTTTTGTCTCAACCTATAAAACTACATTTTTGGGAGGAGCTGGATTTTCTCCATATTAAAACCAACATTGTGTCTAACTCTGCCTTTGTACGAATATATATATATATTCGTAGGTAAATAAATAGGAATTCAACTTATGTTTTATAAAGTTTTCAATTACTTAAAAAAATATTTTTCAGGTTATAAATTTATATAGCAACATTAATGGCATGGTGTAAAAATCAGGGTAAAAATGGAAATATCCACAGAAACATTGCAAATAATTTTTCATTCTATCTTTGTGTACATAGAACTAAATGGAACTTTGATGAGCAAAGCTTCTTTCCAAGAAATACCTGTCTATGGAAAACAGATCACAGGGCTGCTTCCCGGCTGGCTATAACATTGCTGTTTTCTAGTATAATGTAAACAATTTGTTGGTCCATCCTTTTAAATAGTAAATTTCTGACGAGTTACAAGCATCGTTACTAATTCTCTTCAGGTTTCACTGTCTATCTGTCAAATACAATAACCTGTAGCCTCAAATGGCTCGTGGGTCTTGATAAGTTGTAGCTTGTTTGTTAAAAAAAAAAAAAAAAAAGAAAAAAAATGAAAGAAAGAAAAACAAAAAGAGGGGTAGACCACCACATCAAGATGTGACAAGGTCAGAAGAGGATGTCAAGCCAGCACTCTACAGGAGTGGCATTCTGGCCAAGCAAAAATTGCCTGGGCATTCCTATCAGTATTCCTCAATAGGGGCGCCTTAAGCAACAAACTTGCCCCCACCTGAAAGCCAGGTGGCAAGGTCAGGAAAGGTGGACCTCCTAGGTAATACGCAGACAGCATACCTCAGTCCGACAAGTACTGACCCACATAAATGGGCCCTCACCTGTTTGCATGATTGTGAAGAACAGATTCTTGACTGGTACTTTCTATCCAGGCCTCCAAGCAATTGAAGCAGCCAGGAGACTCATCCTCATCGATATAATGAGGGTTAAAAAAAAAAAAAAAAAAAAAAAAACGAGGGATATGGCAGACAAGTTAAAGAGTAATAAATGTCCAAGAATTATGTATTTTGAATGGTGTGGTGACATAGGTTATAACACCTTTCATAAGAGTGTCCAAGATACTTTAGTGCTATGCTAACCTTGGCAAGTACTGACGCTTGATGTCAGAGTAGACATGGAAGTAATAATTACTAGAGGGTAACTATACATTTTCATGGATTATTTTCCATGTGAATGGATGTTCCAATGCAAAGTGAATCAATATATTATTCAATGAAAACATTTTGTGTGGCACATGTACTTTTGCTGAACTATTTCCAGTTTTTCCATTTCACAATCAAGGCAGTTCGACTTTTAAGATATCAACCCATGCGGACATGCGGTGCGCACATCCAACTCACCAGCGCCATGGAAATCTTTCTGAACCTTTGATGCCAAATATTTTCATAACCTCTTTCTTTTGTTGGTGGAACAAATACCTAAAACAAAGTAATTAAAAATGTTAGAATAAGACAACCATTAGTTTTACATGCTGGCATGGATTATTTGTATTATTCAGACTACTGTTGTCATCTTGAGTTTTTCTCAAAGCATTTTGGATAATATAACCTCTGACCTTTTGTCAAACTCAGAAATCTGCATGGAATTCAGAATGGAACACATTTAATCCATGGCATTAGCATACTCTCATTCTGTCAGCCATGACCAGGCAGAAGTCTTATGCAATTCGTAATTGTATACTTAGCATCGTCGGCAACCAGCATTGAACCTTCAACCTCCAGAAGAGTGTCACTTGGAAATTAATTTTTACTTAGTACTTAATTTGTTACACACCACAGGTCCTTGCAGACATGCATTAGATTACTTTAAGAAATTAACTTCCCAACTAGATTTTTTATCATTTTCTCTCAAGCTTTTTTTTTCCCCCACTTCCTTTGTCATTAAGATATGAAGATTCACCTTTTATTAATGAGATTTAAAAAAATATTTTTGAGGTGCTGTGGAAATTGTATGCCCATTTGAACTAGAATCGAACACATATCTGAAATAGGAAAATTTTCCCGAAATATCATGCGATACAAAACTTCTATCAGACCATACTAATGCAAGTAAGAAAACAATGCAATCTTAAAAGTATTTAAAAAAAAAAAAAGAAAAAAAAAAAAAAAGAAATATGTATATGAAGATGATGTTCATTCATTGCTTACAAAGATGACCAGGATCATGCAGTTGTTCTGTGAGAACAGAGATAGCTCGTCAGTTCAATTCAAGCTCTGGAGCATCCCTCACCTCATCTGCAAGATGATCCTATAGCCGAGGTGTTGACTGCTCTGTCTTTATTAATAGTGCATTTTCTCTTGCATGCAAAGTCAACAATTGTAGCCCAATGGTGGCTTGCAATATGCCAGGAACATCTGTCTTGAGCTAGGTTTTCCCACAAATTGGAATACAGACTAAAATCTTTTAGGGAGATCTTTAGGCTGTCCTTGAATCATTTCCACGATCCTTCTACATTTTTTTAATTTCTTTACATATATATTGTATTAATAAAAGATTAATCTGCATAGCCTCTCACGATTATATTCCTTAATTTGCTCCAGTTTGTGTCGATCCATTACACCTCTATTGCCTATTGTAAATTACCTTTATATATACATTAAACAATGCTTCAAGCAAACTACATTCTCTTAATTGAATTTGTTGTGAGAACCGAATTTAATGTATCAATGAAATTAGCGTAATGAGATGAGAAGGGTAATTAGGAGAAAGACAATTGAAGAGTAGGAGTGAAGGAAACATGAAAACTATTTATGATAAAAAAACAATCTAATCCCTACTTTCTATCCTAGACTGTCTAAATTCGTTTCTAAGAAAACATGTCTTCATGAATCTCTTTCAAAATAGTTTGAAGTTAAAGTTCTAAAAACATAAATCATAAAATTATTTTTTGGTTTAAAAGAAATCTATACCCTACATCAGTAGCAATCATGTTAGCTAGTGGGAATTTTGGTAAGTGTCACATTTAGTGCATGTCAGGATGACCTTAATCTGCAAACAGAATTTTTCCTACATATGAGGGATGTAGATTTCAAAAATATATATTTAAGATGGATTCAATTTTTTAAGATGACAAAAACGTTTTAGGCTTAAAAGTATCTCTCTACTATTATATAAAAGTCACTGTGTGTTTGTGTGTGTGTGTGTGTACGCAAGTTCTTTCCTAATAGGTCCCGAAACAGCTGAGCGCATCTTTTATAAATTTCACACAGACACAATTCATATTTCTGGCAGTGTTCTTAGATATGTTTATATATTTTGTACAGAAATTCATGTGATCTTAAAAATAATCTTTCTTCTCTTATAGATAATAAGAATTTGTACAGGGGAATATTTTATGCTACACCAGTATAACCTTGGCCGCTGTAACATACAATATTCCCCTGTAAATATTCTTTTATTATCAAGCCGAAATACCAGCTAACATGATCTTATAAACAAACATAGATGGAATTTAATGAACAACATTATTATTATTTTTTAAACATTACTGTGTGAATTAGTCCACTGGGCAAATTATTTCTCATAATATATAATAATCAATAGAGGATTGATTCTATAATAATACATACACAATCTGCATAAATGAAAATATCATGTTTAAGCATATTGTATTATCAGGCAACACTAGGCATCCATCTAGTCCTATATAAGAATTTATTGCATTGAAATGAAGTTAAATTCTTCAGAAAAATTAACATGTTCTTTGCAAAATTATCATGTCCATTTTTTTTTGTGTTGAGTATTGGATTTACTATTAACAAATTATCTTTGTTTAAACACTTTTGTTGCTTTTCTTTTTTCACCTGCACTAAAAAAGATTTTTATTCCATATTAACTAGGTTAATTATGAAAAACGTTGGACTCTTCTCTCTGCCTCTTTGACCTAATTACATTCGAACAAAAAAAAATGTAGTCCAGTAAATTTAATCTCTTTGCAAGTAGCTTAATCCATAAACAGTGAAAACAATTCTCTTTTCTAGAGCATCCCAGATTTTAGAACATTTAAAAAGTGTCAAGGTTAAACGTCATGCTTTTTGACAGACAGACACAAAAATTAAAATGAAGATTATATATAAGTAAAATTTTACTTATAAAAAAAACTTTACATATGTATGGAACATTTTTGAAGTATTGTTTTTTAGTTCAATGCATTTGAGTAAATAAGTTGAAATGTACTAAAACTACAAAAAAAAAAAAAAAAAAAAAAAAAAAAAAAAAAAAAATTATATATATATATATATATATATATATATATATATATATATATATATTATCATAATTTTTAAATACCTACAGACACTATTGTTTCATTCTTTTGGGAATCATAAGTGCAGGGTTTCACTATTACCACTGGTTGGGATATTCGAACCTGGCTATGAAGTTATCTCTGACTCCATTAGCAAGGAACAAACCCACACAGCCAACTTTAACCATGACAAATATTGTTCGAATTTAAACATTTATTTTTTTTTTAAATGTCGAGATGTCTGATCAGAGTGATCTAATGATTATAACATCATGATCTGCGCATGCAAGCTTAAGTAACCAACTTTCATTTCAACTGTAAAGTGCTCAACAATAAAAACCGAGTTCTTAAAGGGCTGACATCTATAATATGAAAGGCAAAATAGGTGCATGCGTTTGTGTATGTCCGCAAAAGGCTTTTTTCGTTGGGCTCCTTGTGGTTACATTTATGGAGAAGTTTCTTTATACTTCCTAGATCGTAATATCTCAGATTTGCAGACATCGTCTATCTTTATTTTGATTGAGTTTTAAAAAATTCCCTTGTCTCAAGTGTTTCTTTGTCTTTCTCGTATAAATAAAGTGAAACTAATCAAAGCAAAGGCATCCACCTGGCCTTCCAGGCCGGGACGTTTTGAAGGCAATTAGGTTTGATCAATGTGGAGAACACCCTTCATATCAGACAATTGCTATTGATACTGCCAAAGTTCCTCCTTTTTGGGGGGAGCTGGTTTTCCCAAACATCGTGGAGAAACAAATAAAACGGCAGAAAGCAGGAAGCTTAACTGGCCTCCAGCCAGATGTTCATTTCTGCATCTGCGTGATTCTTAACTTAATTACCAACTCATTCATTTCGCTATCTGTTATAGCATAATGGTTAGTGAGAAAGACCTCTCCCTCTAGCTTTTTTTTTTTTTTAAATTTATTTTATTTTGTCTCCTCTACCCGGCCAAAAGTTAATTATCAACTCTTTTTTCACCTTTTTCTCCTTTGTGGTCCGGGTTCCAGCTTTTTTTTTTTTTTAACACCTACAAACACCCGGGCAATGCCGGGCAACGCCGGGCACCCCCATTAGTTATACATATACAGCTCGTCCACTAGTTACTGTGTCTTAGTGTAATAATAATAAAAAAAAAGTGCATGCATCCTATATGCATAATTTCACAATACTTTTGGTTGTTATATTTTCTGTGCAGTTTGCCCACTCTAGTACACACAACATATAGTGTTATAATTCTAAAAACAGATTCAAACTATTGTAAAAAAACATTTATGCAAAATATTATATTTCTGTAAAATATTAAGTGTAGGCAAGTTGCTTATTTCAAACTAAAATAGGAAGTCCCATTCTGTAAGTGAAACATTTTTATATCACCTACTTTTCTATTCAGCCCTTTAAAAAACAGATCTGAAGGAGTTTCCCCATGCCTGTAATTGAATTCCTTTTCACTTTCCAGAGATTAACATTGATTACAGACTTAAACTTTAGATTAACAGAAAAATTTTGAAAAAAAAAAAAAAAAAAAAAAAGAAAAAAAAAGAAAGATTATTTAATGACTTTCAAGTTCATGGATAACTTCCTAAATTTAGTAGTCATCTATAAATATAAAAGCGAAAATGTATGTATGTGTGTTCGCTTTTTCTGTATGTCCGCAAAAGGATTTTTTGGGGCGGCTTCTCGAAGCTGTCGCTCATTTTTAAAACTTTTTATATCACGTTGAAATCATAATATCTACGAGTTACGAATTGAGGTCGCCCGTCTATTTAATTTGCCCGACTCTGAAACGTTAAATATTCGACATTTTGGGATCGCTGCATGTTACTTTCGTTTTTCAGTATAAAAAAAGCGAAACGCGATTTTAATCACTGGCGCTAATGGTCTCCAGAAAGCGATGTAACGTTTGGTCAATGTCGGCATACCGGCGTCATATCAGATGGTTGCTTTCATTTTGAGACGATACACTCCCCTAATAAACGGGAGGGGGAGTTGTTTTTCCCCAAAGTTAAGTAAAAATAAACAAACTGGGGTCATTAACCTCATTAAAAACTGTCCCGCAGAAAATGTTAACTGCTGAATAGCTATTGCTTACGTCATCGTCATAACGCTCGCACAAAATGTGAACTCTACGACTTCCGTGCGGGCACCTGTCAATTTTGTTCTTAAATAAATTCAAACATCTTTCAGTAACTCATTCTGGCTGGCCGAACGGTTAACGGTTCATGTTTTTTTCACATTTTATTTTCCAACTTCGCCTCAGGGCTTCGGGTTCGATCCTACCAACTTACCAAAACTTTTTACCCCCCCGATTTCTTTTTTATTTAACACCACACACACCTCAAAACACCCGGTCAACGCCGGGTACCCCCGCTAATCTATATATATAAAAGGCAAAATGTGCGTGACCATTTCGTGTATATCTCGCAAAGGCTTTTCTCGCACATGGTCCTGGGAGGGGGGGTACGATCGCTTAGAAGTGTTTATATAGGCCCTAGATAATAATATCTAAGATTTGGGAAAGCGTGTAGCATATAGATTTATTTACATCGACTTTTACAAAATTATTGCTATTTTGGCTTCTCGCGTGTTGATTGGGCTTTTTCGTATAAAAAGCAAAACTAATTCAAATGGAGGTGTTCTCGACATCGCGCCGGGAAACGTCCAGAAGCAATCAGCTTTGATCAATGTTGTATATCAGACAATAGCTATTCAATCTGGACAATTGGGAGCTGGATTCCCCTTCCCCAACATCTGTTGGGGGAAAAAAAACAGTCAAATTTGGGTAAACAAACACAAACGCTGCCTCGCAGCAAAAGTTAACTGCGTGACTTCTATTTGACCTCTTTAATTAGATCAAATGGAAGCAGCAGAGTTAACTTTTATTGTGGACACCTGTTTTTAATAGTTAAATAAATAAATTCAAACGTGTCTCTGTTGTATGTCGCGGTGGCCCAATGGTTAACGTTGCACTTTTTTTTTTTTCACATTTTAATTTCTAACTTTGCCTCAAAGGTTCGGGTTCGATCCTCATACTCACCTACCAAAACATTTTTTTTACTTAAACCCCCCCCCCCCGAGAGTTTGAATTTACCCAAAACCACGCACACCTCAAAACACCCAGGCATCGCCAGGTACCCCCGCCAGTCTATATATATAAAAGGCAAAATATGTGTGACCATTTCATGTATGTCTCGCAAAGGCTCCTTTTGCACACGCTCCCGGGAAGGGGGGGGGGTTACGATCGCTTAGAACTATTAAATACCTGCTAGATAATAATATACAGGATTTGGAAACGTGGGTTGCCTCTACATTTATTTACGTCGACTTTTATGAGATTCGTGCTATTTCGCTCTGTCAACTGTTTGTCCTGCTTTTTAGTATAAACTAGCGGGAGTATCCGGCGTTGCCCGGGTGTTTGGAGGTGTGTATGCTGTTAAATAAAAAAGAAACCGGTGGGGGGGGGGGGTAAAAGTTGGTAGGATCGAACCCGAAGCCCTGAGGAGATGTTTGAAAATAAAATCGGCCAGCCAGAATGAGTTACTGAAAGATGTTTGAATTTATTTAAGTAAGAACTAAATTGACAGGTGTTCATAGTTATAGTTTCATTTTCACAGGTAAATTTTATACCAAGGAACCATGACAGTTGTCAAAGATCGGCCATTTTAAATTTTTTTATTTAATTTATTCTTAACATCTTTTAAAGTGTTGTCGCAGTTTGAGGCGAGTAATATATCGTCAACCCAAAAAACCAAAATCAACAATTTATTACCTATATTTTTGCTATACATGCATACGTCTATGGAACATTGCTTGAATTCCTGTTCTATTAAATAATCATGAAGTGTTAAATTCCAATTGTGTGCACTTTGTTTTAGTCCATATAACGATTTATGCAATTTCCATAAGCAATTTTTATTTTTCATTTTAAATCCCTCTGGAGGGTAAATATACATTTCACAGTTAATTGGAGCATTTAAATAAGCATTTTTTACATCCATTTGATGTATTTTTTTAAATTGTATTGAGTGGCAAGTTGTAATAATATTCTAAGTGTTGTTAAATTTGTCGTTGGTGAAAATGTTGCAAAATATTCCACTCCAGAAATTTGTGAAAAACCTTCTGCAACAAATCTTGCTTTAAAAGTTTCACTGCCAGAAGCTGTGATTTTTTTGGAAAAAACCCAGCGTGAAGAAATTATATTTTTATCTGTTGGTTTTGCCATTATTTCGTATGTGTTATTTTCAGATAAAGCTTTCAATTCGGATATCATAGCTTGTTCCCATTCTTGGTGATTTTCTGAATTAATCACCTCATTATAACTTTCCGGTGTGCTGTTCAACAAGTAACAGTAATCCACTGTGTAATCTTGTATCTTTTTAATTTGTAAGAAGTCTGGCCTTTTTCGCTCCCTTATTGAGTATCAATGTAGCTGGTTAATATTTTCATCAGAAGTTCTACTGTAATTGTTGTCATTAATATTTACATTATGATCGATTAAGATGCTATGTAATATTTCATATTTTTCATCCACTAGATCGCCATTTTTTAAATTTAATGTATCATTGAATTTTACACATCTAACCCTTTTTATGGCATTTTGGGTTGGAAAGTAGATTAAATATGATGGACTGTTTTTATCGTAACCTACGAAAGTACCTTTTTCGCTTTTAGTATTTAGTTTACTGGTATTTTCTATAAATGCAAAACAATCAGAACCAAATAGATGCGTTCTGTTCATTTTAGGTTTTACACCACAAAACGCTTCATACGGTGTTTTTCTTGTCTGTTATTGAATGATCTATTTCTGATATATGCTGCTGCCATTAAAGCGTACATCCATAAACTATGCATTAATTTCGATTCGATAAGTAGGCATCTTGTCATCTCAAAAAGGGTTTGCCATGCTCTTTCAGCATGCACCAGTGAGAGAATTTTCGTAGCTTTTTTGTCTGGCATTCGGCTTATATATTCTGTTATTTTCCCCTGTGAACACACATCACAATTTGGGAGATCATCTGAAGGTATTATTTTCATGCCTTCGACTACATTTGGTAATTTTTTAATATCAGCTGTATTGCAGTGTTCTAGAATTTTATGCCAGGTTTCTAAGTCATGACAGGCAGTTTTTGAGAGAACCATACTTATTAAATAATATAGTCGGTCATTTTCTTTAATGTCAAATACACTTTCATTGGGGTATATCAGTTTTAACTTGTTTGGCCAAACTTTATATTCGCGCCTTGTTTAATTGCAGTCTGCACAGAAAACATGTCTTGCTTAAATGTAGGTATGAACAGAGCATTTTTTAGAATACAGTTACAGATTTCGCCTTTATTATTTTTTAGGGATTTTTTAGCATCGCCTCTTTTCAAGACTATATCATTTATTTGACTACCGTTGGCAAGTTCGACAAAATGACTTTGTGGATTAAAGTTTGAATCAAAATTAATAAAATCAGATTCCTTGGTGATAACGTGTGCTGTAGCACCACAGTCTACAAAGAGATTTTTACCGTTTGTGGTATTGTCAAAGTTACATGTGAATAGAAATGTATGTTCTTCCTCAAAGTTCTCAACGTTTTTTTACAGAGTCCATTTTAGAGCATTTATATCGACATTGGAAACTTTTATGGTTGGGTCATCCACAATTATAGCAGATAATTTTATTATTTTTCTTGGGAAAATTACTTTTGGGGAACACATTGCGGTGCGGTGCGGTGCGTAATTAGGTGGTGTCTGTTTTCGAGAAGCATTTTTGAACTTCATAATATTGCTGGAGTTATTATTGTCCACGAGCATATGATTAGTCTCTTCGTAACTACGTAATGCCACTTTAAATTCGCTGAAATTTATGGGTTTGTCTTTTTGCGTTATAACAGTTGTAAATAGTTTAAAATCGGCTGGAAGTCCCTTGAGGGTCATTGATATCAACACGCTATCGCTTATTATTTCACCTGAGAGTTTTAAGGCATTGGCGGTTGCTTCTGCCCTTATGACGTAGTCGGTAATAGTTTCATCCTCGTAACGTTTCAGAGACGTTAGTTCTGTATATAGTGATATATTTTCGGTTTCTCTTTTGATAAATAATGTTCTCTTAATATGTTCAATGCATAAATCAATTAAACATGTTACTTTTGCACATGCGTAAATATAAATTTATATCTTTGATTTTATTTAAGTTAACATATGTGCATGGACTTAGCTCAGATGGTAATGAATAACGTTGGAGAACTAGGTTTTGGTTTCAATTGTAGCTGATGGCACCCAAGTCATATATATACATATATAAATATTTTTAACTTGAAATCACTACTGTATATTGGGTATAATATAATAATCAATGGACAATTGGCTCTGTGATAAATTAAAAAATCTGCATAAATTAAGGTATCATATTTAACCATATTTTCTGACTGAGTAACATCAGGTGGCCTGATAGTTTGAATATAAACAAAATAATTGTAGAGAATGAAGTAAATGAGAATTTCAAATACTAGAAAATGTACACGACCAGAAAAATAAAATATTTTGTTTTGATAAATAGGGACGCTCTTTTGTTTATCAAAAATCATGGTAAATGAAAAAAAAATAAATAAATAAAACCTCATCAAAAACTAAATATTTAATATCTCTCGCTCTATTTTACTTGAAATAAACTTTTCCTTACATTAAAAAAATCATCCACATTGTGACAAAAAAAAAAAACAAAAAAAAACAAAACAACAACAACAACAAAAAACTCTGGTTTTTTATTCATTAGTTTACAGTATGTGCAGATCAACTAGAACTTGCTTATTTTTGGGATCCTTGGAATCTAATTGATTTCTATCCAGCACTTCAAAAAAGGTCACTCTAGATGGATAAAAATAAAAATTCTTCCTGTCAAGAAGGATTACTCTTCTCCCTGAGGAGAATAAATATTACAGCTTGAAGGCTAGATAAGCTTCATAATATGATAGGGTCAAGCAGTGACTGAATTGACCATTTCTGGTACATTCAGTTCTGGCTCCTCAATTCTTGCTACCATCGACTCCGGCTCAGACTACAGGCAGAAACGTTTTCAGATTCCAATATCAACAACTCCCTCCCCAAACACAAAGAGAAAAATAAAATGAAAAAGTGTAATTTACCTCATTCCCTGTGGTTTCTTTAATATGAGTTTTTATAGCATCGGCTCTTTCTGTGTTTCGGCACAGCAAGTGAACAGTAGCACCTACAGAATACAAAAATAAAATTTAGACAATCAGATTTTGGAAGGGGGTGTAGAGGTTCTATATACAAAGAAAATCTTTAAGAATTTTAAACAATAAGATTCACAAACATAGGTGCCATGTGTATTGCTGAAAGGGAGAGGGTAAGAAAAATAAAAAGTTTAATCTATATATCTAGAAAAGTGAAATTCTGTGTGTGTATATTTCCCTACCAAACTACTGTCAATTTTTAGTCTACAGACTCGATATTTGACATAAGGGGTATTGAGATTTGGAAAAATCTTTTTAATCGGTTTTTGGCTGAAAATTTGGCTGTCAATAGGTTAAAGTTGAAAGAGTTTACCTTTTTAGACTACCAAACTCGTTCACCAATTTTGAGTCTAAACAGTTGAAATTTTAGATATAGGTTACCTGGACAGGAGTCAAACTTTAATATATATATATGCACATAAAGTTATGAACAATACATAGGGCCTGAGCAAAGTTGGGCTGAACTATTAGTAATGATATAAAGTCAACTACCTGGGCCAAAATGGGTACCATCCTCCTGCTACATGTGATTATGAAATCAGGAGGGAATGCAGTGAATATGTCGATTTATCACCTTGACCAAAACAGGTGTGACCCTTTTCCCACTTATATGATCATGGGATCAGAAGAGAGTGTAGCAAGAAAGTCGAGTCATCACCTAAGCAAAAATTTGTGCTTATGTGTTTCACATTCAATCTTTTTTTTTTTAAAGAAAAACGCGGCTGCTTTTGGAGCAAGAGGCGATAAGAAAAAAAAAAGAATGGTAGACTCAAAATATAATTAAGACAGATTATTATCTTAATTCTGGTTGACTGTTGGTTTTTATATGGGTTTATATTGAATTATAAAACCTGTTTTCTTTTTGTCTGCCTACTGGATGCTAATCTGGAAATTTTCAGGGTTCTTGAAAGATCATAAAATAATACTAATAATAAAACAACAGATACAAACAGTAATACAATAGATGTACAATTCAAGGGTATTTATGTCAATGAAATGTTGAGGGTGATTGTGTCTGTTTTGTTAGCATAGAATAGATTACCTAGCATTTATCTCCCTTTGCTAACCCTATTTTGCTTAGGGGTTTCTTTCTGACTCACACCGGCTGAACTTTTCGTCCCTGTTTTGTTTTGATCGTCCCTGATCTATTTTAGCTGTCTTTCTCACAACTATATGGTATAGCTTTCTATCCTCTTAAACATCAACATTAGTAAGAATTATTGCCTTTCTTCTATTTAATTATCGAATTGAATAATGTAACCATAATTCTTAAGTATGATTTATCGAAACAACTTTTGTTTTACCCTTTGCCCACTTATGAGACCTCTATATAGTCTCTTGTTGCTTGGTTATTACTTAGCAAATTTTGGATTTTTTTCCTTTCTGGGAGTATTTTTTATTTTTTTTTTTATTCCATTTTCACCCCAAACAAGGCACAGTGCCACTTTGAAGTAGGGGACTACTATCAGGGACATAAGTTGCAGGGATACAATGTAGGGAGTTGAGCAGCGAGATGTCTGTTCACATTACACTTGAACTTTTGTATGTCAGTACAGTTGGGAATGCAAAAACCTGGAAGGGAGTTCCAAAGTCTAGCAGTTCTGGGGAAGAAACTATTAAGAGTAGAAGACTTTCTTACATCTCAGGATCTCTACTGTGTAGGGGTGGGATTTTGCTGCTTGTCAGGTTTGTCAGGGGTATTTACATCAAAGGGGTATAATGGCTTGTAGTTCATCAGAGCATTCACCATTAAAATACTTGTAAAATAGGCAGAGAGATGCAACATTTTGTCAATAGGACAGAGGTTGAAGCTTAGATGACAGTTCATGATCTATCAGGTTGGCGACTCTTTTGAACCCTGTCTAGGAGGGAGAAACCAGTACCAGATGCACCAGCCCAGATGTGACAACAGTACTCCATACATGGTGGCCTTGTAGACATACAGGATACTTTCATGTGTAAGTAGCTTTCTAGCACGGTAGAGAGTTCATCTTCTTCGCAGTGATCTTGGCAATGCTCTCAATGTATCTGTTCCAGCTCATGTTCCCTGTAAACGTTAAGTCAAGGAGTTTGAAAGAAGTACTTTCATGTAATGTATCTTTAGTCATAGGTATTGGTGGTTGAGAAGGTTTCTTGTAATTATTGAAGGAAACAAGCTTAGTCTTAGTAGCATTGAATGTGACCAATTTTTGCCCCCATTCCACTACAGATTGGAGATCTTCGTCTAGTGTTTTATGCTCAAATGCTTTCTATTCTGTAAGTTTATCAAGTCTACAACTTTCTTTAAGGTCTTAGTAAACTCCTTGTCTCTGTCTTGTTTTCATTTTGTATTTACGGGTTTCTAAAACGTTCCCTTTTTGTTCCTTTTCAGTTTGTGCGAGCCTTTCCTAGTCTCACACAAAAACACGTTCACATTTCAAGCTATATTACTTGTCGCATACATACGTGCACACGTCCACACACGTACATATATTCACGTTCGCGTATATACATTCACATTCACGTGTATATACACACACGCTAACGTACACACACTTCCTTTCAATGGAAATCCACACATGCGCAAAGAGCACCGGAAAACAAAGAGCAATAACCGGCTTCTTCCTTTTTTAGGACCAGCTTTCGAGCTGTCCGGTCTACGGACCGACAGCGTGCCTTTTCGGCATGCATGCGCGTACCTCACGCCATTTACTACTATGTGGGACAAAAGGCCAACAGACAGTACGTACACTTTTTCTCTCTCTATCTACTACTGGTCCTTGAGAACACCTTCGCGTAGCTGACTGGCGTCAACCCTCTATCCTTTTCTTTGTCTACACGATGGACTGCCATTTCTCGTTCTATTACATTACTCACTTCTCTTCCCACACGCGAACAAACGATAGTGACCCGAACTTGAGATGAACACACATTTCCTTTTCTTTCTACAACACCAGTCCCGCAACGAACGATGGTTACACCCGCGCGGACATGAACACGTGTTATATCTAAAACATTCATTCTTTCAACAATAAATAAACGACACGTTTATCTTATCCATCAATTGAGTTTTTGTTTCCTTCAATTCCAATTCGTTTCATTATTCTTTTGTAACAGGATTAGGATTTATATATCTTAGTCCCCTACAAGTTTTAACTTTGTCAATGACTACTAAATCAATGTATAAAATATACCATATCTCAAAATCTTCATTGCTGATAAGAGTTCATGCTAACTGCCTGAGGGTCACAGGTATTCTGCATAATGTCTATGTGCGAATTTGTGCATGGGCAAGTGCATATGCATAATAATATCAGTGTTGTGCATTTGAGTGTCTAATAACAGTATTTGACTGTGCTAGCTTGGTGGAATGAAATGCTGAAATTGCATAGGCCATTTCGTCATTCACATGTGAAGTGAATATTGTAAATAATTGAAAATAAACCATACACCATCCACTATGACTATGTAATTGCTACAGTTACGGACCTAGATAATGAAGCTATTAAAACCTGTCAGTGATATGGGACAAGAAGACACAATCCTTATACAAGTTAGTGTCCTCAGAGCTGAGAGGGAAAAGATAAAATGAGGTCTTATGTACAGCACGAAAAGAAACTGGAATCTTAGGAAGATCTCCATCATTCCAGTAATTATAGGAGTAACAAGGCTCATAAAAAAAAAGAATTAAAAAAAAAAAAACTACCTGGCAAATATACCTGATGAACCAAGTGCAAAAGAGATAAACAATCGCACCTAAAGGAGGGTTAGAATTTTAAAAGGATCTCTCAGTTGGAATGTATGAGATAAGTGTATGAATGTCTGACATCTGGAAGGATGCCCCATCTCCAGCTAGATCAAGATAAAATGAAAAAAATTTTTTTAAATTGTTTCAAGTTGTGTACAGACAAACTGGTACTATTTTCCCCCCACAGAAATTCCGAGATTTTAAGTGCATGAATCATTGTGGTAAAATGAAGATCTGAAACATGGTTGCTTTATAGTGAATAGGGTGGTTTGAGAATAGTTTTTTATAGATGCACAGAGCGTTTTTCCTTCACATCTAACGTACCAATATACCAGTTGAGTAAATGTTAGGTACACATCTGAACATCGTTACCTTTTAGTACCAGTTATGTCAATAGAACTAACTGCAGGTTAGTCTTAACTCTTTATTGTGATCAGCACTAAAAGGACATAAAAGCATACAAATTTCTACAAAGAGATATTTCCTAATCACTGAGTTTTGAATTGGCAAGGATAAAGTACTTTTCAAAAATAGATTTTACATCTGTATACCACCAGATTGAAATCGATAATTTTAAGGAAATTACTATTTAGCAAAATGATTGGAACAATAAGCTATATTTTTCAGAAGTTGCCTGAAAAGAAATTAAAATCTCATATTTCAGAACAATGCGTGTGGGAGCATTCCCTAAAAAAAGAATTTGTTTAGTTTGATTTAACTGTTCTATTTTATGTCATATCAACCCTTTTTTATGCCAAATCTGGTCATTTTGATAAAGTTTTATGCTTTAAGTGCTTTATATTTTCAAATATTTATTTACAGTGTTTGGTTTGGTTGTTTTGTAGAGAAAAATTGTTGTTTTCGATATTAGCTTTTGGAAAATTGTTTTTGTTATCAACTATTGAGTTTTGCAAAGGGGGAAAAACAATAACATCAATATTTAGTGCATTTAAGTCAGAAAGCCAATATCTTCAGACAGTCTGATCTGGTAGCACCAGAAAGAAGAATTGGAAATATAGGGTGAAACAAAATTTGAATAGATTAAACAGCTTAATGTTTGATAGGATATATTTAATGTTTGATAAGATAATATTTTCCAAAGAATAAACGAGGCAGCTATGACTATAACTAATAAAGAAAAAGAAAACAATTCAACTGATCTTGTAATACTGAAGTGTTTATGCAATTGTGAGGTTGTTACAATGTGTGATCCTGTGTATGATGAAATGCAGCCAGTCAAATATGCAACGATCTTGGTTTAGAAGCAAGTTTTTTTTTGTGTGGTTTTAATTTTATTGGAGGATGGGGGATTAAGTAGATTAAATAAATAAATCATTAATTTATGCATTAAAAATACACATGTATTTGGCAAACCATTTCACAAGATTAATACTTAGAAAAAGGTTGGAATTGAGTAGAACTATTTTGAATGTAGAAGTTGTATACAAATCTATACACAATATATTTTGAAAGCTATGTTATTTTGTATGCATTGACAAAAAGATAGAGTGAAGAATATGAGGAAGAGAAAGAAAGAGATAAAAAGAAAGGAATAAAAAAAGAAAGACAGAGATGAATAAAAAAAAGAAAGACAGAGAGGAATAAAAAAAAAAAGAAAGACAGAGAGGAATAAAAAAAGAAAGACAGAGGGATGAGAGAGAGGGATGACAGAGAGAGAGAGAGAGGGATGACAGAGAGAGAGAGAGAGGGATGACAGAGAGAGAGAGAGAGGGATGACAGAGAGAGAGAGAGAGGGATGACACAGAGAGAGAGAGAGGGATGACACAGAGAGAGAGAGAGGGATGACACAGAGAGAGAGAGAGGGATGACACAGAGAGAGAGAGAGGGATGACACAGAGAGAGAGAGAGGGATGACACAGAGAGAGAGAGAGGGATGACACAGAGAGAGAGAGAGGGATGACACAGAGAGAGAGAGAGGGATGACACAGAGAGAGAGAGAGGGATGACACAGAGAGAGAGAGAGGGATGACACAGAGAGAGAGAGAGGGATGACACAGAGAGAGAGAGAGAGGGATGACAGAGAGAGAGAGAGAGGGATGACACAGAGAGAGAGAGGGATGACACAGAGAGAGAGAGGGATGACACAGAGAGAGAGAGGGATGACACAGAGAGAGAGAGAGGGATGACACAGAAAGAGAGAGGGATGACACAGAAAGAGAGAGGGATGACACAGAAAGAGAGAGGGATGACACAGAAAGAGAGAGGGATGACACAGAAAGAGAGAGGGATGACACAGAAAGAGAGAAAAAGAGGGATGACAGAAAGAGAGAAAAAGAGGGATGACAGAAAGAGAGAAAAAGAGGGATGACAGAAAGAGAGAAAAAGAGGGATGACAGAAAGAGAGAAAAAGAGGGATGACAGAAAGAGAGAAAAAGAGGGATGACAGAAAGAGAGAAAAAGAGGGATGACAGAAAGAGAGAAAAAGAGGGATGACAGAAAGAGAGAAAAAGAGGGATGACAGAAAGAGAGAAAAAGAGGGATGACAGAAAGAGAGAAAAAGAGGGATGACAGAAAGAGAGAAAAAGAGGGATGACAGAAAGAGAGAAAAAGAGGGATGACAGAAAGAGAGAAAAAGAGGGATGACAGAAAGAGAGAAAAAGAGGGATGACAGAAAGAGAGAAAAAGAGGGATGACAGAAAGAGAGAAAAAGAGGGATGACAGAAAGAGAGAAAAAGAGGGATGACAGAAAGAGAGAAAAAGAGGGATGACAGAAAGAGAGAAAAAGAGGGATGACAGAAAGAGAGAAAAAGAGGGATGACAGAAAGAGAGAAAAAGAGGGATGACACAGAGAGAGAAAAAGAAGGATGACAGAGAGAGAGAAAAGGAGGGATGACAGAGAGAGAGAAAAGGAGGGATGACAGAGAGAGAGAAAAGGAGGGATGACAGAGAGAGAGAAAAGGAGGGATGACAGAGAGAGAGAAAAGGAGGGATGACAGAGAGAGAGAAAAGGAGGGATGACAGAGAGAGAGAAAAGGAGGGATGACAGAGAGAGAGAAAAGGAGGGATGACAGAGAGAGAGAAAAGGAGGGATGACAGAGAGAGAGAAAAGGAAGGATGACAGAGAGAGAGAGAGAAAGAGAGAGATTTATATATATATATATGTTTTATAGATATGTTTTATTTTTTTATTACCGTTTTATCTGTTTGGTTACATATGTTTGGGATGTTGGACCATGTTTACGATCCAACAGCCTCGTCAGACCTTACAGAAATGGTTGTTAGTATTAGGAAGAAGTGTTTTAGAAGAAATACGAAAAAAAAAAAAAGGAAAAGGGGGTAGGAGATAATAAGGGGGAGGGAGACGGGTATTGACAAAATTTCAGTTTTGAAGGTTAAAATACATTAGATTGTATTGTGGGTGTTGGGTAGCAGATTCAGGTAGGCGTGGGTGGAGATATATGGATATAGGGAGAGGGAGATGGAGAGAGGATGGTAAAGAAAAAAGAGAGGGGGGGTAAGGAGAGGAGGGGGAGCAGTTTCAATTTTTAGGTTTTAAATTTTCACTGCTTTTTGCTTGTTCAGCCAGGTATATTAAGTAGATGAGTGAGAGAGAGAGAGAGGGAAAGGGTTAGTGCAGATGTCATGTGTTTGACAAGTACAGGGTTCCATTTAAAATTTTCGTAGTCGCTATAAGTGAACTTGTTCATTTAAGTTTACAATGGGTTGTTTTTTTTAGGCAGTTAAGAGTTAATACATATGCTAATTCATGCGCAAATATGCATACATACATATACATACATATGTACATTTCTACACATCCATATACAGACACATAGGCACACACACAGGTGTAGATGTGTGTGTGTGTATATATATGTGCCTGTGTAGATATGTGAGTACGTATGTGTATAAGAGTTGTATGTATGTGAGTGTATGTCTGCATATAGATCCATGTATGTCTACATATACATATGTGTGTGTGCCTATGTGTCTGTACTTGTCAAACACATGACATCTACACTAACCCTCTTTCTCCCTCTCTTTCCCTCTCTCTCTCATCTACTTAATATACCTTGCTGAACAAGCAAAAAGCAGTCAAAATTTAAAACCTAAAAATTGAAACTCCTCCCCCTCCTCACCTTACCCCCCTCTCTTTGTCTCAAACACAACCACTCTCTTTCATACTTCAAAACGACAGAGATTTTATCAGCTTAGCCATTACATATCTCTGATGACTTCCTGGCTGTAACATGCAACATTCATTATAAAAACTTATAATAGAACTTTTCGATTTTTCCTTACTCTAACCTTTTTTTCCTTTTATTCATTAGGGGCTATTGCAATTAAGAGCCAGATTTTTAGGGGGCATTCTAAATGTCCCCACTTGTATAATGAGATGTTTGTTCACATTATTTTTAGATTTCTGCATGTTGGCATAAGGAGTGAATTCCAAAAAGAAAAAAAAATATATCTGACAGAAAGAAGCTATTAGAGTAGAAAGTTTCCAGCATCTGCAGGTCTCTTAAGTGAAGGGGTGGGATTTTGCTGTTAGTTGAATTGGTCAAAAGCATTAGTCTGGGAGTGACCTTAGTTAATTTTTGTCTTAGAATACCCCCGATAATCGAAACCGTTATTTTAATTTATCGATCATCGGAAAAGCCGTTTTTTCTATGTCATCACTTAACAGCAATGACAGAACAATGGGCTGTGAAAATTCTACTGTGGGTAAGATGATAGCATTTTTTGTTGTTGTTTTTTTTGCATGACATGGTCTATAGGTTCAAACTCTGCACGTAAATTTCTTAATTTTTTTTTTCATTAACTACAAAGAATTTAATAAGACTTGAAAATTTACATTTTGGATGTTTTGTTTTTTTTGCATGAGCCTCGATAATCGAAACCATTATTTTAATTTATCATCAGTGAAGTCATTTTTTCCATGTTGTTGCTTAGCAACAATGATAGAACAATGGGCCGTGAAAATTCTACTGTGGCCAAGTCGATAATGTGCTTTTTTTTTGCATGACATGGTCTGTAGGTTCAAACCCCTCATGTAAATTTCTTAATGTTTTTTTTCTGTTAACTGGAAAGAAGTTTATATAAAATAATTTTATAAAAGAAACAGAAGGTTCTCTATAGTGCAATGTAGAATAACATATTTACTGCATGGAGGAACGGATTTTGATGACAATAAAAATATAGTAGTGTGAAATATTTGTTGATCATCATTCAATCCCGAGCAACATCGGGTCTCCCTGCTAGTACATTATAAAAGCCACCCTGTGTGTGCAGAACAATCTCTACCAAACTACTGTCAGTTTTTGGTCTACAAATTTAAGACTTGATATATATAGGATATTTAGACATGTGGAATATAATCAATTTGTTCTTTTTAGCTGGAAAAACAACTGTTAAGGGGTCAACATTGAAAAACTGGAACTTGGCAGGCATAGTTTCATGTAATGCGTATGCTTTCTGCATGCAAATATACATTTGTATGTTTAATTTGTCAAGTTTGTCTATGCATTTGTAGTTAATTCAGATGGTAACAAATTTTTTTTTTTTTTTTTTTTTACACAGTGATCACCACTTATCAAGGCCCGGAAGCCACTCAGCGATAAGGGTTATTGCAAGTACATTACGTTAGTGAGGAGATTTGCTGATATGTTTACTTAAGGGGGCGGTTCATTAGGAATTTGTTAACATTGGACTTGAAGGCAACCAAGTTGTAGTCCGGAGGGAAGCAGGCAGACGGAACAGAGTTCCACAGGCGTGCAGTTCTAAGAAAGAAGCTTTGTTCATGGAATCTGCGTTTTGATTTAGGCACAGATATAGAGTGGGGGAAATTTTTCACACTAGAGAGCTAAATGTTTTGGTTCTAGCTGATAGCACCCAAGTCATTTTTTAACTATTGAAATTACTATATATTGCGTATAATAATCAGAAGAGAATTGGCTCTGTAATAAATAGTGATGGAGCGATTTCAATATTTTTCCCAGATTTTGTACAATTACCAATTCTGTACTAAATTCCCAATTCCAATACAATTCCCCATTCTGATTCTTTATAAAACTCTAAATATTTAACTATAAACTTATGTTTCCCTGATTACTGTGAAAACACATGTTAAATGACCATATATTTTTGAAAACGTAAAAACAAGCTTCTGGAGGGGATCTATAGATGTTAGCTTTAATGGTAATTCAAAATCAATATATATTTATTAGTTTATTATTACCACCAGCAGTGGAATATTTTGTTTTAAACAAAATCAAAAAGGATAATCAAAAGGAACCGTTTTTGGCATCGGATACCATGCACAAATGTTACCAATTTCGATACCCCAAAAAGTTCCAATTTTATTCCAATTAATCGTCCCAACACTAATAATAATATACATAAAAATTGCATAAATTAAAATATCATGTTTAAGCATATTTTACAACCAGGCAACAATGGGTAGCCTGCTAATATAAATACAAGGGAAACTTAATCTTAATAATAACTAATAATAAAGAAAAGGAAGAATAATCATATACACTAGAACCCCAGCATACGGCATTAAAAATTAGTAACAAAATACAGTACAATATATAATACACATGCATATAATAAAAGTAACATTATAAATAACACCGTAATGGTAGGGTAAATACTGTAACCGGGGCCAGAAAAACATCATAACCTGAAAAAACGTATCCTAGGGCTACTGTATGCATATATATATATCTTTTTATTGCCAAGCAGAAAGTTATACAGGGAGGAGAGGATTATATAATCAAAACATCAATTGAAGAAAGGTTACATTTGATATCTTTGGCCCCATAAAAGGATTAAAAAAAAAAAAAAAAAAAAAAAAATCAAACTATATAGTTCTTTAAATAGGATCAGATGCAAGCATTCCATAACATACTATTTTTGTACTTCTATAAATATATTATGTTGTCTTAATATCGGGGCCTTCAAAGTTATAACAGAAATACACAACATGCTCTTAAATATGTAATTTAGCACTGATCATTTCTCCTATACTAAAAAAACTAAATAAGCACGATAAGACACTAATAGAAATTCAGATGAAAAATCCTGATAGATATTATTGAAGTAATACTTTCAAGGAGATCCAAGCCAAAAAGGAAAAGCTCAATATTTAAGAATAGAGCAATATATAAGTTTCGTGGTTCAATTTTAAATTCTGACAAAACAACATATAGAGACATATATTGGACTTAAAAATTTATTGCTTTACAAAGGAATATATAGAAAGGGTTATTTTAATTTCCTTAATCCATGGATTTTCAATAATGGTTCATATCATCAGAGGAAATGAAATGCAGTTAGCAAAATGTTCAGCTGCGAATGGATGCTATTTTGCTTTTCAGCACAATTATTGAAAATAGTTTTTTGAGTGGTTGTGGATAATTATATGGAGAAAATTATACAAAAAGAGAAATTGATACAACCTGGGTAGTCCATTATCGGAAGGAGTCCAATGTCATTCGGGGTTATAAATCCAGGTGGGCAGAAAATAGGCCTAAATCACACACACAAACAGTCTATGGCACAACGTCCGAAAAAATATTGTCATATTTGGACTGGTACATCTGCTACTAGTCTGTTACACTTAGACAGGGCTTAAAAGACTTGCCAACCTAATAGGTCCTACACTGTCAGCTAGGCTTCAACCATTGTCCAATCGACGAAATGTTGCATCCCTCTATCTGTTTTACAAGTTTTTAATGGAAGGTGCTCCAACGAATTTCAAGTCCGTGTCCCTCCTCCTTGATGTAAATACCCCCGACAAACCCAACAAGCAGCTGAATCCCACACCTACACAATATATATATATATATATATATATATACACACACACACACACACTAGATGCCGGAAAGCCATCCACGCTAATAGTTTTAATTGCTAAACTTTGGAATTCCCTTTTGGGTCCCTACCTGTACTAACATGTAGAAGTTAGAGTGTAATGTAAACTACTGCTCAACCCCCTACATAGTATTCTTGCAAATTATGTCTCAGATAATAGCCCCCTACACCAAAGTGGCAATGTGTCTTGGTTAGGGTGAAAATGCAATTAAAAAAAAAAAAAAAAAAAAAAAAAATGGAATTTTTCGATTTTTCCTTATTCTAGCTTTTGTAGAGAAAACGGTTTTGTAACTATATTTTTATGCATTCACAACAAATTATGCTATGGTAACGTTATGACTCGTATGAATTACAAAAATGGTAAAGAATCGGCACTTACCTCTTTTAGCTAAATCCTCTACAATCGATTTCCCAACTCCGCTACTGCCGCCAGTGACCATAAATATTCGGTCTTTCAGGTTTACTTCCAAATCACCTGGTTTAAAATGTTGACTGGATTTTTCATATCCACCTCTACAAAATGAAAGAAAGAAAAAAACGTATTAAATTAAATTAGAAAACACACGAATGCTTCAATAGAATCACTCCACCATGAATAAGTTTTGGATAACAAAAGATGCATAAAAATAATGATGCGTTTATTAATCATCTTTTGGATTCTAAAACTGAGGAATTTTAATGTTTGTTTATACATGAATGCTTTAAATGGTGGGAGGAAGAGCAAATGACCTAAATCAAGAGGAAATAATAAAAGAGGTGGTAAGAGAGAGAAGGTAAAAAGAGGAGGGAGTAGACAAAGAGAGATAGAGAAAGATGGTAGATATAGATAGATAGAGAGAGAAAAAGTAGATAGAGGGGACAGACAGAGAGAGCATGAAGGGGACAGAGAGAGAGAGACAGACAGAGAGAGGGGACAGATAGAAACAAAGGGAATAGAGAGAGGGTCGAGTATGATATAATGCATTCTGACTTTGTGAAAATCAGATTGATTTACAATTTCCCCACGAAGACTGGATGTGACACCAGGTTGAGCTTAATGTGAGGTGAACCATATGCACCAAAAAGGCATCTAACCGATACATAGTACCCATAAATCATAAAATTGCTTGAATTGGACCTACTTGAATTCCTTGGTAGGGGTGCCTCAGGCAATCAATAAATCAATCTCCACCTCACGGAGGAGATACGGAGAGTGTAAGCCCTTTGCAGTCTCCAAAATGCCTTGGATGATGGCATCCTCAACAAAACCAGTACAATTAGCAGACTTATTCTAGTGTAACAGTTTCAGTTGTCTAGTGGCTATAACCGCTTATACATCTGTTGTCTGACAAAAAACACTCGGATGATAATTTTAGTTTATAAGAAGGTTTATTAATGTAGATAATTTGAATCTTTCGTAAATCCAGAGTGAACGAAATACAAAGACTAACATGTGGACTGCCGCATCAGAGAGAGAGAGAGAGAGAGGGGGAGGGGATAGATAGATAGCTTGTGTCACGTTTCATTTAACTACATTGTACTCCTTATCAAGGACAGCATGTTTACACGTTCATTCTGCTTGTAATGTTGCCAGGAAAAAACTGAATTCCCTCTTCCTTAGAAGTCAGGTTTCATCATTTTCCGTTAACTAAAGGTTAAATTCTGACCTCCCATCCACCATTCATTCCTCTATTCAACCAATGGCTTCTGTTATGTAACACAGACCAAAAAAATAGATTGACATGTCAGAAAATGTTTTGTTGATAAATCTTGTTATGTAAGGTAAGACATTGATTCTGTTGAAGTAGTCTAATCTTTTACTTTTTTTATTTGGATTATTTGCACTAATATTTTCATCTTGGTTGTTATTTTCACCACATTTCGGCCGATGTAATCTGATCTTCAGATTAATTTTTTTAACTCGGGGATTTTCAGCCAAACTCAAGAACCGGGGCAAAATTTTAAACTTAGCTCTTTATCGAAACCACATTGAATTGTTTTTGTTCATTTAATTAATTTTTTTTTTTTTTCAGGTTGCTTTGTTTCCATGACCAGATAAAAGTGTTATTTTTTTCTATTTCCAGCCTTTAGTAAAGATTGAACCTTCAATCTTCAGTAGACTTTCACTTAGAACTGATTGTTAACAGTTAACTGTTATGCCACAAATAGGTATGAGGTTACAACTGAAATATTGTGAAAATAACAACCAACATAAAAATAGACATCCGAAAGTTAGAGGCCTTCATTACTCAAGTGTGTGTGTGTATATATATCAAGGCATATTTGATTAAATACAACAGTTTCTGTCTTTCTTTATTTTTCTGTTGATTTTCTCAATTTGCCGAGCATTTTTTCTCGTTTCAGTTGGTAAATTATATTAGGTTACCAAGTGATTTTTTTGTCAGCCATTTCCCTCGAGCGCTTTGGATCCTTGATTGTCATCAGGAGCAATTTTTTTGTTGTTGCCTGTTTTTGCCTGTTCCCAACAGACGACTTAACTCAAAATAACTAAATAAAATTAACCAATAAATAAAAAACAAAATAAAATTAATTACATATAAAAGACAACAGAAAACAAGCCTCTTTAACAACAACAAAATTGCTCCTAACTACGATCAAGCATCAAAAGCGCTCTAGGAAAATGGTTGACAAAAAAAAAAAAAAAAAAAAAAAAAAAAATCACTCGGAAACCTAATACACAACTTATTAACTGAAGCGAGAATAAATGCTTGGAGGCTCGAAAAAAAGAAACAGAAACATAAGGAAAGAAAACTGTTGTATTTAATCAAAAGTGCCGTGATAATGACTTTCTGCTTATATATATATTTGTAGGCCACCTGGCATTGCCCAGTCATAAAATACGCTTAAATATGATATTTTTGATTAATGCAGATTTTGTATTATATTATATTGAACCCAATACATAGTAATGATTTAAAAAAGTTAAAAAAATTACTTGTGCGACGTTTAGCTTACAATTTATTTTTTCCTTTGATGTTAATGCCTGAGCTATGAAAACATGTTTGCTGCGAGGCTAAAAATCAACACATGACCTATTATGTTATGCATGCATATTCATAATGATGTCGTTCAACTTTTACTTACCAAATTCCATTTAATTTTCACTCTTTTGCACCAATTTTCCCTGGTTAAAACCCAAATATAAAGTTTTGCATGGGTTCGAATACCCTATATATTAAGTTTCATGTATGTAAACCAAAACCTGACAGAGGAGTTTGGTAGGCAACTTTTTAAAAACGAATATATACACGCATATATATATATATATATATATATATATATATATATATATATATATATATATAGAAAGGTTTATGTTTACTATAAGCTTTATATACAAATATGGATATAAATGGATATATAAAGTATAAAATCATGTAAAATATCTGCATGAATATAATTACACGTAATAGTTAACCAAAGATCATCCCATAAGAAAATTGAAAAAACTAATATAGAATTAATTAAAATGAATGTTTAAAAGAATATGCAAATAAAGCTGTATCGTTCCACCCTGTATTCTACATCTACTAATCGAAGAACTCTATGCATTCTTTCAACAAGGCTATAAGATGAAAATCTGTTCTATACACATCTCCCTATACTTTAATTTTGCTTTGAAGTTATCAAACTAAATCCGTCTTTAAAACTCACATTACACATCCATCATATCTTTTCTCTCCATTTGTACAAACCAAAAATTATTAAAAAATTAGTAACATTGTAAAAAATTAATTTACTATTCGTAATCCTTTAACTCCAAACAACATTTACATCTAATCAGCACATTGTAAAAGATTATCTCTCATCTAAGAATAAGATGAAGACACCACATGGTCTTCTAATTCAAAGTCTGTTGACTCCAAATAATAAAGTTATTTTTTCATTAAAATTCTATTTGATAATTTTCAGTAATTTTTAGTGTACATTAATATTTTCACCTCATAAGTAAGTATATCTATAAGTTTTCCTGTTAATTTATTTGGAACTGCCTTATTTCACATGTACCTCACTATAAATAAGCACCCCAAAATCTTATAATATAAGGTCTTTGAGTACAATGCCCATGTTGCATAACGAGGGCTGTGTTTAAATGGAAAAGTTAGAGTGACACCTTAAGGGTCAGAGGTGACTCCAGACAGAAGCTGCAAACCAAGTGATTTCCAGGTGAAGATTTTCTCTTTGGCTGGCAAGATTTCAAGCAAAATGATGTATTTTAGCGCTGTCCTCAATGGGGAGTAGCAAGACAAGCTATCTATCTAGTTATATGATTGTATTTCTCTCTCTTTCATTCATATACAAGTAGTCCATTGCTTTGATGTTTTCTGTGAGGGTCTTTTTTTTTTTTTTACATAAACCTTTAGAAAAATTCACACCAGTGTCAGATTGGTTTTTTGTTACAACAACAATACAGGTGTATAATAGTTTATACACACAGTGATAAGTGGAAATATAACACCTGTACATGGCAGTACATTGTAATTTTCTTCTTAATCACACCCTAAAATAAATCTCACTAAACAATATGCGAGAAGAAACAGTGTAATAGTTTATCGTTTGAATTCAAATATCTTTGTGGTCCCCCCCCCCAAAAAAAAAACACTATTTTTTCAATACTTGATTGTTTTGATCATTAGTAACTTTATTAACACAAATGCGATATTTAAATTTGTTTTGATAAAAAGATTTCATTTCATCTTGATTACCTTATTAAACAATATTTTGGTTGCAATCGATTTCTATACTTAGTCCAATCAATATTTAATTTGAGAAGAGACAGTATTTCTATGTACTAGTATAAGGCCACGCAATCTGATATCAACTTCAAACAGGTTAAAAATGTTAATACATACAGCATTATTTATTTTTAATAAATATAATAAGTCCATCTGTACAGATGTTGACATATGGAGGCCATAAAAAATCATTACTTGCATTTTCTGTGAATCTCCTTTTTCAGAGAGAGAAAGAAAGATTTAAAGCAGTTATTGGCAGTTGCTGAAAAATACATGATTAGAAAAGAGCTATATATAGCTCAGTGAATAGGTCATAAGTTTCAAATTGTAAATGTAAGGGCCCTGTTTTCAATTGTAGGTTTGATATCCACATATTTTTTTTAATAACAATACTTAAAGTTTTCTAACAATTTCATAACCAAACGGTACTGTACTAAAAAAATTAAACTTAAAATTATTTGAAAACAAAATTTTAATCTTTGAGAAAAAAAAAACACAGTTTACTTTAAGCAAATAAATAAACAAATACATAAACCACAAATAATCACTACTGAACAATACCGGGTAGGTACAATAATAACTTAGCAATTTAGTGTTAGGCTTGGGACTAAAGTAAATAAATTTACAAAAAAAGCCTCCAAGCAAGTATCTGTAGAAACTAATTTAGTTCTTTGTAGAAAGTTCCATGGTCATTTTTATTTTATATAAATATATATATATATAAAAAAGTATTTTTGGACTAGGTCCAAAATCAAATATCTTGGAACTGTTGTTCAAAATTTGGCACATGTTTAATGGTGAATAAAAATGAACGTCTAAAACATTCAGACAAAGCCAATGTTGGCACAAGGTCATGTTTCTTGAGCATTCATTATAGATCAGGTTCAGCCGTAACTAAGTCAACACATTTTTTTTTAATTCAATTCAAGGTTCTCAAGGATGACACGTGATGTAACAGCTACTTTTACTATTGCACATTGTTACGCATTCTATCTTGCATGTGAACACTTATACCATCCTCTGTAAATAGATGCAGAACTATAGAATTTACAATTATTTTATGTTCTTAATTTCGATTAAACATTCCTGGTGGCTGGAAGATGCAATTGCAATAAGTCTTGATAAGACAAGTAGGCCATTACTTAAAAAATTCAATTTCTCACACTTTATCATCCTCTGGTTTTGGTATTTAAGGTGCTGTGAGTGTCCTGGACTCTGGGAGAGGGGGGGGCAACATCAGTTAATGTCTCACACCTGTTCTCCATCGGATTGATACCAGTAGTGTTGCAAGCAATAGAGTCATTTTGTACACTCAAACCAGGTTTTCCTTGGTCTTCCATGAACCCTTGTACCTAGAGTATCCATATGTATTATAGAGTTGATGCCTGTTATGAGTGGCCAAATAATTTGAGACACCAAGCACATAAGGCATTCCAAATCGCATTACAATTATACATTTCCTACAGCTATGCACCTAAGAAAATGGACATATGGAGTTTGCACTCACTTTATTATCAGAGGTTTGTCTATGTAAATGCCAAGAGTATTAGGAATGATATTCAACAGTGCTCGTTTGAAAGCCATTTCAGCATTAACATGTGAAGTGAAAGAGCTGGAATGCCTACAAGACACTATCCTCGAGTGTCTAAAGTCTCTCTGTACAGGGGGTTGTCAGGACAACCTGCCATGAGGATACTTTTTCCCTACAAGTAAACCCTGACTAAATATTCAAAATCACATAGTACTCGTCGCCCAAATAAGATTTTCTCAGTATGGCTAACCCACATTGGCTTTTACAAGGAATGGTGCACCTTCTCCAAGTGATGCTGCCTCAATTAACAGCACTTAGCTGAATACCCCAGCAGACAAAATGAATTCTTATCCTGGAATCCAGTAAAATGAAAAGATCACAAAGATATATACTATAAAATATTTAACGGGCTAATTGGGGAGAAGAAAATTAATATTAATATGCTTAACAAATGAGATGTAAAGGATATTTAATGGAATATTCACATATCTATATATAGATATTTGAATATTCAAATAAGATATATAGATATTTGAATATTCAAATAAGATATATAGATATTTGAATATTCAAATAAGATATATAGATATTTGAATATTCAAATAAGATATATAGATATTTGAATATTCAAATAAGATATATAGATATTTGAATATTCAAATAAGATATATAGATATTTGAATATTCAAATAAGATATATAGATATTTGAATATTCAAATAAGATATATAGATATTTGAATATTCAAATAAGATATATAGATATTTGAATATTCAAATAAGATATATAGATATTTGAATATTCAAATAAGATATATAGATATTTGAATATTCAAATAAGATATATAGATATTTGAATATTCAAATAAGATATATAGATATTTGAATATTCAAATAAGATATATAGATATTTGAATATTCAAATAAGATATATATATCTTATATAGATATTATTATATATGTTATATAGAGATCAAGTATTAGCCTTTAGAAAGGGGTCACTTGATTTTTGAGAATTTCAACTGAAGTAAAAGAAAAAAAACATTTAAATAATCATTGATTATGACTATGCCATTCCTACAGCTACACACCAAGAAAACGGGGCTATTAAACCTGACAGTGATATGGGATAAAAGGGGCGAAAAATAATCCTAACAAAAGTTAAATTCCCAATGATGCTGGATTAAATAGAACTGAGAAGGTAAATATAAAAGAAATACCAAGGTTTAAGGTATAAAAAGAAACTAGAATCTTAGGAAGATTTACATCATTCCAGTAATTATAGGAGCAAGGGGACTCATGAAAAATAATTTCAAAAACTATCTAGCAAATGGTAAACCAAGTGCAAGAGAAATAAAAAAAAAAAAAAACAATTGCACTTACAGAGACAGAATCTTTAAAAAAATCTCTTGTTGGAATGTTTGAGATAGTGAATGGATGTCTGACATCCTACTGGATGCCCCATCCTCAGCTAGAACAAAATAAGAAAATGAAAAGAAAAAACTAATACCAAGCTTCTGATAGAGCAAAGCTGAAGGACTTCCCTCCTCTAGTTTGTTGTCGCACATCCAGCTGATCACGTTCATTATGTGAAAGTCATAGCAAGTCAGAAGCGTTTGGGGCGTAGGTCTCACTGCCATGCAAAATGGCAAAGTGAACAAAGGTTGAAAAGACCTTGCCCAGAGCCCTGAACCTTATTGAACCTTAACCAAATAACAACACTAACAGTGATAGCAGGTCACAACCACCACTAGCACTCAATATGTCACCCATGTAGCAGAAAGTAGTTTCAACACTAAGTGGGGTTCCATCCTCATCTGTAAGTACTACTGTTTGACCATCTATTGGCAGTGCAACAAACATAATCCACGCCAACAGCCAATCTCTCACCATGACCACTACAATTCTTGTGAACCTATAGTTTCTACTGGGAGCATATAAAGTTTACACCTATATCTTTGTTGTGGAACGCATAGGGAAATTTTGTTTTCTTTATGCTGTTTGCTTTTAATTACTGTCTTCCATTAGCAACCTGGAATTGCACTTCTCCGGAGAATTTGTAATAACCGCAAGACCATCTGTATACAGGAGCTCCTATGTTAGAGCAATAACTGGAGAGTTTTAGTTAAGAGGCATTCTTATCCCAATGTCTATTGGTACACCTACCTATCGGCGCAGCACTAGTGTAATCATCGCAACAAAAAAAAAAAAAAAAAAAAGAAAAGAAAAACGAGAAGAACAGTGGCAGTGGACTATCAGTATTTAAACTCTCAACGTAAACTAGAGATACACCTTACACTATTCTAATTGGTATTACAGGTCCCACCAAACACAAAAAAATGTTTTATATGCAATGGATGGTTATAACTAGGGCTATGACAACAGCATATTCTTTCCATTGTTTTGACTCGAGTATATATCCGACACAGTTAATCAACTGAGAACCACATCACTATATAAAAGCATATAAGATATCAACAAATACACACTTGAGAGTCAAAACAATGAAAACAATATGCTGTTGTCCAAGCCCTAGTTATAACTCAATTTCTCTAGATGAATGATATAAAACAGCTAATCCCACTTCTGCTTTCTTTGTCATTTCTTTCTTTTTTTTATAAACAGCTTAAAGAAAAGTCACATGCATGGTAAAAGGCATCGACTTCCACTTTGTGAGAAATGTTTTCAATGATTTTGTTATATCTATGTTTATAAGTATCACTCGAGGCTAAATATCCCTGATGCATCCAAAGATCATGAAGTTTATCTGTGCCTAAATCCAAACGTGGATTCCATGAACAAAGTTTCTTTCTTAGAACTGCACGCCTGTGGAACTCTGTTCCGTCTGCCTGCTTCCCACCGGACTACAACTTGGATATGTTCCAGTCCAATGTTAACAAATTCCTAATGAACCGCCCCCTTAAGTAAACATTTCATCAAATCTCCACACTAATGTAATGTACTTGCAATAACCCTTATCCCTGAGTGGCTTCCGGTGGTGATCACTGTGTAAAAAAAAAAAGAAAACCAATATAACTGACCTTTTGTAAACAATACTAAAACAGGATACTGCACAGTTTACATTTTGGTGTAAACACATTGAAACTTTCTCCAAATTAGGTTGAAAATATATATCTGATTATGTCTTATCTGGTCTTAACTTACAGTGCACCGTCTGTGCATCATTAAGCATCCTGTCTTGCAACATATCAACTTCACATGTTAAAGAACAGCCGCCTGTTTTTGTAAGTGAGTAAATAAGAGATAGGATAGTCAAGGATTCAAACTTGCGAAGCTAGATTTGGAATTGAGAATTCCGATCATAAGTTAAAATACAGAATGTTATTGGAAATGGAATGTAGAATTACCATTGTTTGGTTCACATAAAATAGTTAGATATCTGTTTATTGAAATAGAAATGCAATGAAATGAAATTAAAATAAGGAATCTAGATCAGAACAATAGAAAATATTAAACATATTTGTAAAGTAGGTTAGAGAAATCGGGTTGAAACATGTGAGTAACAATGCATGCTTAAACACGGAGGCATGTCATGCCATGTGTCTGATATGCACGTGTTGGTCATGCAATGACGTCAGGAGTTTTGAATTTAGTTAGATAAGTCAGTCAGTCAGCCAGGCAGGAGAGTCAGTCAGTTAGTCAGGGGACAAGTAAGAGTGAGTCAGAGACAGAGCTGACATCGAACCTTGGAAGTGAAGGTTAGAAGAAGAAAGAATCATGTAAAGACTTGAATTCCTTGATGCAAAGCCATTGACTGGTCAAATGGAATAAACGAACAGCTTCATCTTTTTGTATCTGCGTCTTCGTGTTATGTTATTCAACAGAAAAGGTATTGTCAATTTATATTATAATACTTTGTGAAAATCATTATTTCAAAAATAGGTAAAGAAATATGTGTCAATGTTATAGAAACACTCCCATTCACAGAACTGTCAAAAGTATAAATGTCAAAAGCACTATCTCTCGGTCTATCTAGCTATATATCAAATCTCCTCATTGTGTATTACATGCCGTTGGCTCTCCTGTATTAACATGTACCCTGTCTCTTTATATATACAGAATTGTCCCTCTCTTGATATATATGCAATATATCTGCACACAACATGAACACTCTAAGACTCTAACACGAACAACAAATATATTATACATACGTCATCTCTTTAATAAACCCAGTATGCAACACACATTGTTAAGTGCCAATTCTTTGTCATGCACCATTTGTATATTACCAATGCACATAATCCACAATTCATTGATATTTTAATTTGATACACTCCTCTAATGCATATTTCTTCAAAATGTTATATCTTACACCACATTTTATAAAGTGCCATTACCTCCAAAAGTAATGTCCTCCACAATTTCATGCTTACGCGTCATGTCCTCCAACAATAAAGAGACCTTTCTTGAGTTTCCAACATTTAAAAGATTTTACCCATATTTCCTTGTCCTCGAGGGAAGATCAGTAAAATCAAATCGGTGCCGTTATCATCTCAAAAAGTCAGCGCACATAAGCAGGTCATGTTGTTTATGCAATCGAGGTTAACAGGTGAAAAGGTCAGCTCAACATGGCTGACATGGTTTAACTAAAAGGGTTAATTTAGAACAATCTGTTGAAATTTGATAAAAAAAAAAATGTATGCATTCACGTTTCTCTGCACTTCTCTCTTTCTCTTCATCACAAGAGAAAGAGATAACCAGAACTTTCGACTTTGTAGAGAAGAGATGAGTTCCATGCCAGCTCAATGTTTGCCGGTTTTTAAAATGATCTTCAATCATTAAAATAAATAGAATTTATATTTTTATAGAAACATGCCTTGTTCACATTGCTCCAGACAAAGCATGGAGCCACTTGATGTAAGGAATCAAAAAAATGTACTTCAAGGTAAAAAACTTGCTAATGATAAGTGTTAGCTAGAATAGATTCTAACTCAGAAAACAGAAATTCTCCCCCCCTTTGTCAGAAACATCACTCCTGGAATGCAAGGACAAAATAAGGAAAGCAAGAGTTACGCAGCTGCTGAAAGTAAACCCAAGATCCACTTATTTCGTACTGCGTTAAATTCCAGTGCCAAAGGTTTCAAGAGAGAATTACTGATTTCTAATGACACCAAGAACTTGACACAAGACCCATCAAGTAGACATATCAAACCTTGACCCTAAGAGGATGTGCCTATTGTTTTATTATGGCGAACGTCAACAATGAGGGACCATCTATCCTGACAAACCTACTACACAGATCAAAATAGATACATCCTTATACCTGTTCATAATACACTTTGTTTAAATTTAAATACTGGTTAGTTTTCCTTCCTTGCTTCTACATGATTGACAAGCTTGTCCAAAAAATTTTAGAGGATATATATCAATATGACACCAGAACAAACAATATTCAGGAGCAACTTAACTTTCTGAAAGAATCTGAGTTTTGTTTTTTTTTTTTACTTGGGAGTCACCACTTAAGATCCGAAGGCCACTCGAGGATAAGGGTTAGTGAATGTAAGGTGGTAGTGTAGTAATCGTTAATAGCGCAAATTAGGGAGAATTTGATCATTAATGGGGACGGCTCAACAAGAACTTGTTTATATTGGATTTGAAGGCTGCCATGTTGTATACAACCGGGAAGCAGGCCAACAGAACAGTGTTCTACAGGTAGGCAGTTCTGGGAAAGAAGCTTTGTTCATGGAATCTGCGTTTAGATTTAGGCATAGTTAGAGAGTGGGGGAAAATCATATATAATGGTTGTAGTTAGTAGAGTAAAGATTTTCTTTCCAGCAAACATCATCAAGAACTGTCTGTATGCCATTCTATGTAAGGGTGGAAAAATATACAAAGATGAGACCTGAAAATGTGGAAATATTGAAATGTTAGGTAGGGGGAAGAAGGAAATCAACTGCTCTTGTGGGACCAAGTAACAATTTTAGATGGAGTGAAACAGTGTAGAGGAAGACTTGTCAAAAGAAGCAACACATGTTAGTCAACAAGGACATCCTAAGTAAACTTAGTATAGAATTAAATACAATATGGGAACCATTAATTACAAATAATTAATTAGAACACCATTTTATATACATGCATGTTTTAATTTTTAGCCTTGCAACGAACATAGCTCAGGCATTAGCATCAAAGGAAAAAGTAAATTGTAAGCTAAACGTTTTGGTTTCGATTCTCACTGGTGGCGCACAAGTTTTTTTTTTTTTTTAACTTTTTAAATCATTACTATATATTGGATCCAATATAATATGATAATAAATACAAAATTTTCATTAATCAAAATATCATATTTAAGCGTATTTTATGACCGGGCAATGCGAGTATATCAATATTTATATAAAATTAAGTATGTGTATATGTTTATATACTTGTATGTGCAGGTTCACTTCTGGGCTAATTATGAATTTTGGAAAACAGGTGCTAGGCATGAGGTTGGTTGGTTGTTTTACGGTATATCAACCCTTTTCAGGTTATTTAATGCAGAATCCAAAGATTTTGAAGAAAAAATTTTTTTAATATATTTGTTGTTTTCAAGTCGGTTTCTATTTAACCCATAGTTGGGACCCTAACAGGTACTACCACTCCGGGTCAGAGTGGACCTGGGAGCAATGGCAATTAAAGGGTGGCTCCACACTCCCCAAAGCCCGCAAGCTGGGGCCTCACCACTGGATATAGTTTAAGGTCATATCCAGGACCGCTAGGCATAAGGAGGTCATAATATGAGATATATTTAGTTTTATGAAATAGGTAAAAAGAGGGTGGAAACTTTGTGCGGAAATTTAACAATAGTTATTAGATATTAATTATTAAATAATCTCCATATTTTAGTTTCTTTAGGGTATTTTAAACGGTTTTCAGGAGGCATAATATGGGCACAACATCCTATTTGAAAATTCAAATATTGAAGATTTATATTAAATTTGATTCGTAGATTCCCTGAATGTCATTTTTTTTTCTCAAAACCTCTTAAGCTTAAGCATTAAATTTTATACATTTTGGAGAATTATGTAGTAGATTTTGATCAAAATTGGAATAAAATTTCGACATAAAATTAAGAGATAAGGATACTAAACTTTAATTTTTGTGAGAGGTGGGGGGGGGACCTGAGAGTGGTGCAAAACAGTTCGGGGAATTCATTTTACTCGCCCATAGACGGATATTCTTCTCTATAATTTATAAAAGTAATAATGTATTTATTATATTGATTACCCCCCACCCACTCACTTTTGTCCTCGGATTCTTATGACAAGATAAAACATTATATAAAAGATGCTTGTTTTCTCTCTCTCTCTCTCTTTTTTTTTTTTTCTTTTTTGTCCTCATCCCTAGCCCCCACTAAAAACCAATCTTGTATCTAAGTTCGTCTTGGTAAGTAAATAGGGACTTATTTTATCACTTTGAAAATAAAGACATGCAATTACATGTATTTTACTCAAATCTTCCGCAAACAAATATCTCGGATTGCTAACCTTTTTTGAAGTAAAACTGAAACGCGTTTCATTCATTTAGTTTCAACGAAATAAAAAAAATAATAAAATTAAAAATAAAAACGCCCACGCATTCTTCCCCCCCTCCCACAACCAGCAAAAGAGTCACAACTTCCTTACGATTTTAACATTTCTCGACAAAATTTAACGGAACAAGTTTTTTTTATTTGAATTGAAACCAGGTGAAAGATATAATAATAATAATAATAATAATAATAATAATAATAATAATAATTAAATCGATTATTGTTTTTAATAGAACAATATTGCGTTCCTGGTTGCCTCTTCGATCATTAATCGAGGTGTCTGTGCGAAAGACGGGAGCAAGATAGCGCGAAAAAAAAAAAAAAAGTGCAAATAAAATTTTTTTTTTTTTTTTACAACGCGACCCAGTGTGGTTTACACCCCCCCCCCCCCGCTAATATATATATATATATATATATATATATATATATATATATACATACACTTTTTTTTTCGCCTAATACGTTTAAACGGTCTTTAAAAATAATATGAAACGAAATTTTGCAAATAAATAAATAAAATTTAACATTTTAGAGTGGGGGAGTCACTTTCCTATATAAATTTAACGTAAAATAAGTACCCACTTCTTGGTCAGCTAATGTTCAACGAAACGTCACTCCTAGCATTTTTTCAAGTTTGGTGACTGCATTCTTTTTAAGTTAATTTTTATAGAATCATTTCGGTCTCTAATTGGGCGGTTTTATAGTTTTTTTTTTCCCGCTCATCCCAAGTCAGAGTGGTAGTGGTACCGCCCTACACACACACACAAAAAAAAAAGAAGAAAAAAAGGTGCTTGTGCATTTATTGAGCCGCGCTATTTTTAAATAGTATTTTCAAGTTAAATTAAAAGTTTCATGATATCTTTTTTTATTAAATCGTTAGGCGAAAGTACAGAATAGTTACAAAACAGCCTCTCCTCCTCTCCCCATGTCAAGAATGGCTTTCTAAATAACGTTATTATTTCAGCACGGTTCAATAAATGCATAAATGCTTTGGGGTTATTCTTATAAAAATACAAAACATAGTAATTAATTATTGAATAATTAATAATTATTATTTCAACTAGCAAGGGCCCGGCCTTGCCCGGTCGTAAAATACGCTTAAATATATTTTAATTCATGCATTTATTTGCATTTATTATTACAGATCCATTTCTCTATTGAATATTATTTTATACCTAAGTGCTAATTTCAAAAATTAAAAAAAAAAAAAAAATGACTTGAGTGCCATCAGCTAGAATAGAAACCAAAACATTTACTGTTGCAACCGCGTTCCCTACCATTTTAGCTATCGACGGATAGATACGAACGATGTAAAGTTAAACTATTTCAAGCTATATTTGAATTTGCGCATGCGCAAAAGTAATTGAAATGTTGAAACGAACATTTTGTCTACATGTTTCTGCATGCGTTATTTATCCAAACAAAATTTTTACTCGTTATAAATCATCTTTGGTAATTTCATTGTTATGGTACCAGTAGCTTAAGAGTTGACCGGTTAAACATTTACACACGCCTGTTTTAAACAAATGGCATCTTTTATTTTGAATTGAAAAAAAAAAGAATTAATATAATAAAAAATTAAGACAATTTTAAAACTTTAGCTTAATAATTCACTTCACTAAAATAACAAATTAAAAGACTAAAATTTAGTCTTTTTAAATGTATTACTTTAGTCACTAAATAAACATAGTTATAAATCATAATTTTATATAAAAAAAGTTGTTTGTTATGGAATAATGCTGAATAAAAATAATTAACGCCCATACATTAAGAAATTTACTGAATTAAAATCCCCCCCCCCCAAAAAAAAACAATTGTATAAAATGATGTAATTTCATTATTGTAAAATCTTCCTTGCGATTTACAAAACAGAACAGAAATAGCCGAGGCGTTACCGAATGGTCAATTAGCACATACAATAAATGAAACAATTTTTTTTCGACTTAAAGTTAGGGTCCGGGTCCGTTACCCTCATTCCTCGAGGTTGAGATTGGAAGTGAATTAACTTTATGTCTTGTTTTCGAGGAAGTTGTTTTTAAAACTATTGGGGGGGGGGCTAAACATTTCTTATACCCTAACCTTTTTGGTTTTGCATACGGATGCTTAGTGTCGTCTGCCTTTTTTCTCCATTTTCTTTTTTTCGCAACTTTCAAATCGAACTAAACTGTTTCGGCCATTTCCGGCTTGTTCCGTAAATGACATCGTCCAGCAGTCCAGCACTGTTCTGAAGAAGCACCAGAAATTCTTACAGCCAAACACTAAAAAAATGTGTTTCTATATAATTTGAATCAAACAGACTTTTGCTGAACTAAACATGAAAAAAAAAAAGTTCAGTTCAAATTCTGTAGAAGTAAAAACATTTTACTAAACGTTGAAACATACCCTAAAAAATTAATTGCAATTTGCCAATAATCAAGTGTTTTCTGAAATATATATATATATATATACATATTTTTTTTTTTTTTTTTTTTTTTTTTTTATCAATAAGGTCCCTATGGACATCCATACTTATCGCACTAAACATTGATAATAGTTAAAAAAAAAAAAAAAAATTCCAGCTTATTTTTTTTTTCTATTTAAACAAGGAAATAAAAAAAATCATGAAGATTACTTAACTTAGAAATAAAATTACAATAATAATATAGAGATTGATTACTGGGAAATCTGCAATTGATGGATCTGTTTAAATCGATTTTAATTTCGATTTTCTATATTAAATAGCCTTTCACTTGTTATTTCCTTGCATATTAATAGATAAATAGAAAATAATTTAAACTATATACAACTATTTTTCTTAAAGCTTTCGTGGTAAATATGGATGACCAGAGGGGACCAAATAACTATTCAGATTTGTTTTTAATTGCAGATATTTGACCTTGAGATCAATAATTTAGGACCCAAAAATATACATGTCGATGGCTATTTTATTAATTTGTTGCATTATTAAAAGAAAAAAATAATAATAAAACATATGAGGAGTAAACAATATTTCTTCCTGGTTAAAATCGAAACCGGTCTTGAACAGAATTGCGATAGAGCAAGAATATCGATTGGCGATGAAACCCAAGGCACCCACTTGTCCATATATAATTTCTTTCCTCTTCGAATTTGTAAATACGAAAATGAATATTTTTTAGCTGACGAAAGAAGCATTCTTCAAAAGAAGAAGAAGAAGAATGCATTTTTCAGTAGCATTACATATAAATTCAAAAATATGTTTAAAGCTTTTCCGTGGGTGGACGCATATTTATTTTAATCTATATATTGCTCGGGAGAATTTTGTGCAGAAAATGATTGTTGTGATCAGGCGTGGGTGGAACAGGAAAATAATTTCAAAAGGTGGTTTCGCCGTTCGAAAATTAATTTATCTACCTTTATTTACCTTAAAAAGCAGTTACCGTGTTATGTAAGCAGTAAATGTCGCTTGAAACAAATCGAGAGGAATTTTAAATATGCGTAACTTTCAACTTTGACAATTGAAGATGAAATTGATCCATCGTTTTTATCGGCGTTTCCGTGCAGTGCAGCACTGAAAATAATAAATACGATGAAATTCGGAAGAAATGCAAAATAATAAAAGTTTTTTTTTTTTGTTACTTACTTTGTATATTCTTTAATTCCCTTAAGGAACCAAACCCCATTTCTGTAAATAGACATGGTTTTAGGGGGTGACAGACAGTGCAGGTTTAGAACGTGTTGGTGTGGACGAGAGAGACAGAGCGAGTGAGAGAAAGAGAGACTCTTTTTTGTTCGAAAGATATCCTCCTTTTCAAAGCCGTGGGTGAGGATTTAAAACGAATTATGTCCAGAGAAAGACTAATAATGAATAGTAGTAGTAGTTATAGTAATGGTAGTAGTTCAGGTGACTACAATAACGCACAACTGTAGCTTAAAAATAAAAACAAGAAAACAGAAAGCAAACACTTTTCTAATGACTTAATTCAGAAAACGAGAATATTGAAAAAGCTGTACACAGAAACTAAGGGTGATGATAATACGACTACTACTACTACTACTACAACTAATATTAATACTTTTCACTCAAATTCGAAAGAAAACCGACGGTATCAATGGTAAACGAATATGGCTGTTGCGAGGATGCAAATTAGTTTACAACGGTTATTGAAAGGGGCGGAGAGTGATGGATATTGGGAGAGACTTGCTGTCACTGTTATGACAACGAACAACAATTGTTGTTGCCAGTGAGCAATCACGTATACAGACTTGTGTGAAAACTAATGAATGAATGTGAATAATAATAATAATAATAATAATAATAATAATAATAATAATAATAATAATAATAATAATAATAATAATACGGTTATATCGAATTAAGAATCAAGCGAGCACGTACTGTTATAGCGTGCGCGAAACGGATTGGAAATTTTGTAATGTTCAACGTTAATATTAATAGTTAAATTAAAAGAATTATAGAGATTAATTATCTATTGCAACTATTACTTAACTACTTTTGTTAACTTTCCAACGATACAAACCCTCAATAATTATCCCGTCATCAGGTGATCAGATTGTTTTGTTTTTGTTTCTTTAATGTTTACGGACTTATGATTTTTTAAAAGTAATTACAATGTTACGTAAGTTGTTACATAAGTTTCCATAAGTTATTTACAGTTTTGATTTCAATTAACAGATAACGGCATGAATTTACAGTTCTCTTAATTAATCGAGTCCTGGTCAGTGCCAGATGATTGACCATTTGGCAATACCAAACGCTGTATGTAGGTGGACTCACTGGACTGGATAGTGGCACAAAAATCAAAACAACCGACGTCGTTAAAAACCGGATTGCAGACTGACAAATGCGAAACAAGTTATGTGTTATATAATCTCTATATTTTTAATTGGATAAACGTTTGGGTGGAGTGCATGAGGTGAGTATATATATATATGTGTGTGTGTGTGTGTGTGTGTGTGTGTGTGTGTGTGTGTGTGTGTATAAATGTGTATATGTGTGTGTGTGTATATATGTGTGTGTACATGTGTATATATGTGTGTGTGTATATATATGTGTATATATATATGTATACATATGTGTGTGTATAAATGTGTATATATGTGTGTGTGTATAAATGTGTATATATGTGTGTGTGTATATATGTGTATATATATGTATATATATACATATATATGTATATATATATATATGTATATATATGTGTATGCATACATATATATCTATATATATGTATGTATATATATATGTATATGGATATATATATGTATATATATGTGTGTATATATGTGTATATCTGTTATCTATATATCTATAAAAGTGTGTGTGTGTGTATGTGTGTGTGTGCGTGTGTATGTGTGTGTACATTTCCATGGTCATTAGGCGTTCGTTGATGCCCACAGAGGGCTGATTGAGGTGGCGGATGAGGCTGTTCTTTATAGCAAAGCCCATGCCATGGATATGTGGCTCTTCTGCAGGCCTTCCTTTCCAAAAGAAGGTGTACCCGCCTTTCTCCTCCCTCAGCTGGCCGTCCTCAGCCAGTCGGGTTTCAGAGAGCGCAGCTATGTCAATCTGGAACCTCCTTAGCTCTCTTGAGATAATGGCAGTTCTTCTTTTGGGTCAATCACTTGTTTTGTTGTCCATGAGGGTCCTCACATTCCAGGTTCCAAAATATAGGCGTAGGTTTTCTTTCTTTTTCCGACCGCGTGGTGGTGATCCTTCTGGATGCGGTAGTCCAGACAGGGTTTTTTTTGAGGCAGGCTATTTTTAGGGGTACCTTTTCTAACCCCCCTCCCCTACTGGGGTGAGCAGAGTGGATCCTAAACAGGGCTGCCCAGTCATGGATGCAGCTGCTGAAAAACTCTTTCTGCCTCGGTCCGTGAGGTTAGCGACTGAATCTGGCACCCACCGCCTATGTGCCAGGTTGTAGCTAGGAGCTGCCAGACTACACTGTCCTGCTCCCGTCACCACTTCCTGGTCGCCACAGGACTTTTTCTATCCGGGAATTAAGGGAGCGCTCTCTCTGCCTCAATCCGGGAGCTTAATGACTAAAACTGTCACAAGACTTTTCCATCCATGATGTAGAGTAGGATGTGTTCCCTTTCGGGAGGATGCCTGCGCATGATGTCTTTTAACGTGGGGAGACTGATGCGCCTGCAGCCACCACACAGTCCCTTGGCAGAGGAGGGCCTGATTCCAATGGCATGGAGAACCATGACGACTGGAGACCCTCCTCTGTTGCAGCCTTCATCCACCTTCAGTGCCGTTGTGTCATTATTGTCATCATCTGCCACATCAGCCGTTGAGGTCTTTTGGATCACTCTTTGTCTGGAACCTCCCCTTCAACCTTACCGCCATGGGTGGCCCTACTAGGAGCTTAGGCTCCGGACGGCATCGCTCTCAGGTTCATCGGAACACACAAGGTTCTCCACCACGACAAGGTGGCGCGATCCAGGGAGAATGACCATGCGCCTGATGCTTGCGGGCAGCCAAATGGCCACTGTGATTAGTGCGTATGCTCCAACGCTTGATGCACATGATGAAATAAAGGAGACCTTTTATGCTGACCTTGACACCATTTTATCCGGGGCCCCCAAGGGGGACAAGATAATCCTACTTGGAGACTTCAATGCCTGAGTGGGACAAGACCATCAGCACTGGAGAGGAACGCTTGGAAGAGAGGGGGTTGGGAACACTAACTCAAATGGTACACTCCTACTGACAAAGTGTTCAGAACATAACCTGATCATCACGAACACACTTTTCCGACAAAAAAACGCATTCAAAACATCATGGATGCACCCTCGAAGTAAAATCAGGCACCTCATTGACTATGTCATTGTCCGTGCCAAAGACCGCTGTGATGTGCTGAACACCAGGGCAATGACCAGTACAGACAATTGTTGGACCGACCACCATCTTATTAGTTCCATCATGTCTATCCATTTAATGCGGAAGCAAAGGATGCAAAAAAGACAGAGCCGACCAAAGCTCAACATCGAGCAGTTGGGCGATATCACCTACCAACAACACCTCCAGGCGGCTCTTAGCGCGGACCTGCCCAAGCAGTATCTGCATGACGCTGAAGAGCACTGGGACAAGCTGTCCTCTGCCATCATGGACTCCAGTATAAGCATCCTAGGACAGAAAAAGTGGAAACATCAGGATTGGTACGATGAAAACGATACCGAAATCCAACAGCTTATAGACATCAAGAGGCAAACTTTTATCACCTGGCAGAATAACATCAATTGCAAGGTTAAAAGAGCTGCCCATGCCAAGGCTAAAGCGGCTGTCCAATCGACAGTTAGGAAGCTGAAGAACCTCTGGTGGATGAAGAAGGCTCATAAGATCCAGCAGTTTGCTGACTCTGGGGACACCAAAGGATTCTTTGAAGCCACAAAAGTGGTATACGGCCCCAGCTACCGTTCTCTGACCCCCCCTTCGGTCTAAGGATGGGCTCACGCTGCTGAAAGGAAAGGGAGAAATAATAAATAGATGGAAAGAGCACTACGAGGATCTTCTGAACAGGGACACCACTCCAGAGATAGAGGCCCTTGAAAAACTCCCTCAACAGCCCATAATTGAGAGCATGGGAGAACCACCCAGTCTGGAAGAGGTGCGGGATGCAATTAGGAAGATGAAAAACAACAAGGCGGCTGGTTCTGACGGCATCCCAGCAGAAGTCCTGAAGAAAGGCGGACCTGATCTTCTCAGACACATCCATGCCCTGCTTCTCAAAATATGGGAACAAGAGAAAATCCCTGCACAACTTAGAGATGCCCTAGTTGTCTCCATCTTTAAGAAGGGAGACAAGGCAAACTGTGGGAACTACCGGGGCATTTCTCTTCTCTCTATCACAGGGAAAGCCCTAGCTCGGGTTTTGGCCAACAGGCTTACACCCCTTGCAGAAACCATCCTTCCCGAGTCCCAAAGTGGCTTTCGGCCAAATAGAGGCACGATAGACATGATCTTCACTGCTCGTCAACTCCAAGAAAAGTGTAGGGAGCAAAATTTACCATCATACATGGCTTTTATAGACCTTACTAAAGCCTTTGACTCGGTGAACCGTCAAGCCCTTTGGCTGGTTCTTGCAAGGTTTGGATGCCCAGAGAGGTACATTTGTGTACTGAGACTGCTACATGACAATATGTCAGCTACAGTCCTCAGTAGTAGTGGAGATGAAACAGACCCCTTCAGGGTTGACACAGGAGTGAAACAGGGATGTGTCATTGCCCCAACCCTGTTCTCCATCTTCATTACTGCTATCCTCCATCTCACGGACAAACATCTTCCCCGTGGAGTTCGGATTATGTACAGAACTGACGGACGACTTTTTAACATCAACAGATTCAGGGCCAAAGGTCGAATGAACACCATATCCATTATGGAGCTACAGTATGCAGACAATAACGCCCTTGTAGCCCTCTCAGAAGAGGACCTACAGTGTACACTGATTGCCTTCACGAGGGCGTACAAACAGCTAGGACTAACAATCAATATAAAAAAAACTCAAATCCTCCATCAATCACCACCAAACAGTACTCCAGTCTCACCCCCAAACATCTCCATCGACAACGCTAGACTGGAAAATGTGGACCACTTCCCATACCTAGGCAGCATCCTATCATCAAAAGCCAACATAGATGATGAAATACAACACCGTCTCAGCTGTGCCAGTGGGGCTTTCTCAAGGCTAAGGAAGAGAGTATTTGAGAACCGTGACCTTCTGGCAAAGACCAAAATCATGGTATACAAAGCTGTCTTGCTGCCCACTCTTCTCTATGGATCGGAGACCTGGACCACATACGGGAGGCACGTAAAAACCCTGGAGACGTACTACCAAAGATGCCTCCGAAAAATCCTCAGAATCAGTTGGAAGGACCGACGCAACACCACCAGCGTCCTGAGTGAGGCTGACATTCCTACTATCATATTGCTCAATGCCAGCTCAGATGGACTGGTCATGTTGTCCGAATGCCGGATCTCCGCCTCCCAAAACAGATTTTCTACTCTCAGCTTGTTGAGGGAAAGCGTGCCCAGGGTGGCCAAAAGATGAGGCATAAGGACAACATCAAAGTAAATTTAAAGCGGTTTCATATGGACCTTGAGACATGGGAAGACGTGGCTGGGAGCAGGTTGGCATGGAGGAGCGCTGTCCACGAAGTGCTGCACTTTATAGCAGTGACCTAAATCAAGCTGCTGAGGATAAACGCAAGCACAGAAAGGACAGATTATCAACCAGACACACCCAACCCCACCCCACCACCACTACCTTTATCTGCCCAAATTGCACAAGAAAAATTCAGTCTACGATTGGGCTCTATGCTCACCTGAGGACCCACAGAAGCCACAATGGAGGACAGTCTTACTCGGACACGAGTGACCGCCGATGATGACATTTCCCTACGCAATAACTCTGTTAATTTTCAGTCTACAGACTTGAAATTTGATATACAGGGTACTGAGATTTGGGAAAATCTATGTGATCGGTTTTCAACCAGAAATTTGGCTGTTAAGAGGTCAAAATTCAATGATTTGACCTTTGAGAACTCTACCAAACTCCTCCGACAATTTTGGGTCTAAACACTTGAAATTTTAGATATAGGTTCCTTGGACATGGATGTAACTTAATAACTCGATTTGAACCCAAAACAATAAATGTTAAGGGGGCATAATAGGGGTCAAAGTTAAAAAAATTGACCGTTTTTGTTTTTTTGTTTTTTTTGCTGCTCAGCATACACTTCCAAACACCCGGGCAACGTCGGGCACCCATGCTAGTATATGTATAAATGTTATATGTGTGTGTCTGTATATAGATATCTGCATATATATGTGTATATAGATATATGTATATATATGTGTATATAGATATATGTATATATATATATGTATATAGATATATGTATATATATATATATGCATATATATATATATATATGCATATATATATATGTATATATATATGTATACTAGTAAAAAGTAACCGTCGTTGACTGGGTTAAAAAACAGCCTACAGAAAATGGACTCTGATTTATGAAAGTATGATAGGTTATGAAAAGGAAAGGTTGTAAATTTGGGTTGAATTTGGGGGTATCAAAACCAAAGCAAAATATGATGAAAGTAAAAATAAAATAGATAAACCCCATAATTTATTATACCATACCTGTTCACACTGAAACACTTATCACAATATTCTGTGGATCTATATTAAAAAACCTTGTTAAACTTTGTGACATATTTTCATTCTATGGAGGTCAGGTGCGAACGAACACCCCATAATTTTATTATACCATATTTCTTCAAACAGAAACATAATTATCAAAGTATACTTACACAGACAGATATGAAAAGTCTTTATTAAAGTTTGGGCCTATTTCCATTCTTTGGCGCGAACGCAGACCCCACAATTTTTTTTTTTTTTTTTTTTTTTTTATTACATTTTCACCCCAAACAAGGCACATTGCCACTTTGGTGTAGGGGGCTACTATCAGGGGAAACATCTACTGGGGTACTATGTAGGGATTAGGGCAGCGAGATGTTGGTTCACGTTGCACTTGAACTTATGCATGTCAGTACAGTTGGGGAAGCAGTGACCTGGAATGGAATTCCAAAGTCTAGCAGTTCTGGGGAAGAAACTACTGGAGTAGAAAGATCTTTTACATCTAGGGATCTCTACAGTGTGGGGGTGGGATTTTGCAGCTTGTCGGGTCTGTCGAGGGTGTTCACGTCGTGGGGGCACAAGTGCTTGCAGTTCTTCAGAGCATTCACCATTATAATACTTGTAGAACAGGCAGAGGGATGCAACGTTTCGACGATGGGACAGAGGCTGAAGTTTAGATGCCAGTTTAGGGCCTATCAGATTTGCGACTCTCTTTTGAACCCTGTCAAGGAGCGAGAGACTAGTAGCCGATGCACCGGCCCAAATATGACAGCAATACTCCATACATGGGCGAATAGTGGCCTTATAGAGGTACAGGATACTTTCGGGTGTTAGAAGTTTTCTAGCATGGTAGAGAGAGCCCACCTTCCTTGCAGCGGCCCTGGCAATGCCCTCGATGTAATTGTTCCAGCTCATGTTTCCTGCAAACGTTAGGCCAAGGAGCTTGAAAGACGTACTCTCAGCTAAAGAGTTGTTGGCCATTGCTATAGGTGGTAGAGAAGGTTTCTTGTAATTATTGAATGAAACCAGTTTTGTCTTGGTGGCATTGAACGTTACCATCCATTTTTGTCCCCATTCCACTACTGATTGGAGGTCATCTTCTAGTGTTTCTGCCATTACTTTAGATATATGTTCATTTGTTTTCCTGTCGTGCCTGCTATAGAGTGTGGTGTCATCAGCATATATACCCATCTCAGAGGCAATTTTGTCGGGGAGGTCATTTATGAATATCAGGAACAGCAGAGGACCAAGGATAGATCCCTGGGGCACTCCGGCATTTATATTATATTGTTTAGACGTACGACCGTCGAGGACAACCTGGATTTTTCTCTTATCTAAGAAGGATTTAATTATGTTAAGTATTCTACCAGTGATACCGTAAGATCTAATCTTCCTGAGGAGACCCTCATGCCATACCCTGTCAAAAGCCTTAGATATATCTAGAGCTACCGCTCTGCCCTCTCCCGCTTTGTCCAGTGAATGGTATATGCGTTCAGAGATTACAGTGAGGATGTCTGCCGTGGAACGGGCTTGTCTAAATCCATATTGATGGTCGGTCAGAAGTTTAGCATCTGTAAGGTGCTGGACTAGAGCATTGTTAATTAAGGTCTCAAATATTTTGGCAAAAAGTGGGAGGAGGCTAATAGGGCGATAATTTAATGGGTCAGTTCTTTCGCCAGAATTCTTGAATGCTGGTACCACAGAAGCAGTTTTCCAACAGCTCGGAAAGCAAGATTCATTAAGGCATTTGTTGTAGAGTTTGGAGAGAACTGGAGCTACTTCGGCTGAGCACTTTTTTAATAGCACAGCTGGGATGAGGTCGGGTCCACATGCTTTGGAAGTGTCAAGGTTTTTTATGATAGCATGCACCTGAGCAGGGGTGATTTCCAGATCGTCTAGCTTGGCGTCTGTCCGCATAGGAAAGTCAGGTAGGGGGTGGTTTAGAGGGTCCAGTGTAGAGTTGGAGGCAAACCAACTGGCAAGCATGTTAGCCTTCTCGGTTGCTGAGCAAAGAACCTCGTGATTGTTGGTTAGTGGGGGAATTGTTGATTGCCCATTATTTACTACACTGTTGTAGATTTTCCAGAAGTCACGAGTTCCTAATTTTTGTGCTTCGATGCGTTTTTTAGTGGTTTCCGTAAATTCCCTCTTAGCTGTCGCTATTTCTTTCTTAACGTTACTTCTAGCTTCTATGTACTTTTGTCTGTTTGAACTGGACTTATGTCGGTTAAACCTGCGGAATGCATGCTGCCTTTGAGCAATGGCAGTCGCGCAAGTCGAAGTAAACCATTGGGGAGAGTGGGGCTTGCTATAGAATTTCCGCATGGGAACATGCGCTTCGATTGCAGTTTTGAACCATTCAGTGGTCTCAGTTGCACACTGTTCAGCAGGAAGAGAAAAAATATTTCCCCATGGGGCGTCTCTGATAAGATCTCTGATAGCTTCCCAGTCAGCCTTTTTATAATATCTCGTTGTTTTGAGCACTGGCTCTTCAGTTTTGGGTCTAGAGTTTAGGGCGATTTCAACCATTATTACCGCATGATCAGCGTTCCCAAGTGGGCTGTCGGCTTTCGTTACACAATCATCAGGAACTGTGGTCAAAAACAGATCTAATAGTGATGTGTGTTGTTCTTCCTGATCAGGGAAGCGGGTTGGAAAAGTAACAATTTGCGATAGGGAGTGAGATACAGAGAAGCTATGAGTTGCGCTGCCTGCTGCATCTGTATAAGTAGAGAATCCAAGCCAGTTTTTGTGATGGACATTAAAGTCACCAAATACATGTACTTGGGCGCTAGTGTCGAAGGAGAGTGCTGTGTCTATGCTGTCAGATACTTTGTTTATTATGGTGCAGTCTTGGGTCGAGGGAGAGCGGTAGAGAAAGTAAAAGTAGCTAATGTTGTGTTGCATGATTAGTCTAAAGCACATAAAGGCTTGATCATCCGTTTCTAGGTTTGTTTCCCTAGTAAAGGGAAGGGTATTACGAATGTAAACTCCAAGTCCGTGCATATGTCTGTCAGAGTCCTTACGGCAGAGTGGGAGATATCCAGGCATGTTAAAGTAGTTAGAGGGGATGGAGGAGTGTAGGTTAGTCTCACTTAGTGCCATGGCGCGCATGGAAACGGACCCTGCACTCATCCCTGGTGGGCTTTCCTGAGGCCACAGTCCTAGTTGATGGAGGGTCAGCTGATGGTCTACTTGTGATGCATGTGTGATATTCTGCATAACCTCCTGTTCGGCTTCCCCTAACCCAACTGAAACTCGTTAAAAAACATGATGACAGTA